>NW_004949099.1:5588035-5594052 GCF_000317375.1 Microtus ochrogaster | reverse complement strand
CTGTGCGGTCTCTATCATGCTAGCCCGCTGTGCCATCTCTACCATGCTAGCCTGCTGTGCTGTCTCTACCATGCTAGCCCGCTGTGCCATCTCTATCATGCTAGCCTGCTGTGCGGTCTTTACCATGCTAGCCCACTGTTCTGGCTTTTTCTTTATGTGGACTTGCCACAAGGTAGAGTCATCTGAGAGGAGAGACTTCAGTTGGGAAAAATGTTCAATAGAATCTTGCTGTACGCAAGCCTGTAGGGCATTTTCTTACATGGGAATTGATGTGGGATGTCCCAGCTCTTTGTGGGTGGTGCCACCCCTGGGGTGGTGTTCTTGGGTTTTATTAAAAAAAAAAAAAAAGCAGGCTGAGCAAACCACAAGGAACAAGCCAGTAAGCAGCATGCCTCTGTGATCTCTACATTAGCTCCAGCCTCTAGGTTTCTGCTCTGTTTGACTTCCTGCCCTGACTGCCTTCAGTGATAAACTGTGATATAGAAATGTAAGCCAAAGAAACCCTTTCCTCCCTAAGTTGCTTCTGGTCATGGTGTTTCATCACAGTATTAGAAACCCTCACTAAGACACCCATTTCATGCATCTTGTTATAGTGACTCAGAACAGTCCAGTAGATAAGGTCCTGTGGCAGCCCCTTCAGCCAGTGTTTTGGCTGCCAGATGCTAGGTATAGCACTAGGAACTGAACACATAGTTCACGAGGTTCAGTGAGGTGGGCAGAGCAGCCAGTGTGTGTTCCTAGGGAGGGAGAAGGCGGAGACCTCAGCCTTGGCTGTGAACAGCTAGGTGCAGTAGGACACCCACATCTGTGCCCTGGGGCTAAAAAGCAGCCAAACCCAAGACCAAGTCCCTGCCCTCCCCTCCCCTTCTCAGGACTGAGGACAGCAGAGAGGAGTCAGGACACTAAAATAGTGATTGTTTTTCCATCCTGGGACTCAGGCTGTTTTCCATCCCCAAACAGTGCCCAGAGTTACAGTCAATGTGTGGCCACCACAGAGGAGACGTTGGCTCCTGCCTGGCTGGGTCTCTAAGCAACACCACCACATGGGCACTCAGGGTATGGAGGTGCTGCCAAGCCTCAGCTCCCACCTTTGACTTGGCGCCTGGTATTTCCACAGGCACTCTGTGTCCCGTCCTTAGTACAGCTACTCTTCCAAACTGCCTTCCAAAGCCTTGGGACACAGGAGGCAGGCCAAGGGAGAAGCCAGGGGGAAGATTTGACAGCCATAGGCAGAATCTGCAGACTAATGAGGAATTCGGGTGCTAGTTTCCAGTCTTGGCTCCACGTCCGGCCTCTCGTTCCCTGGCTGTGCTTCAGTTTGCTCAACTGTCCACTGAGGGTGTTGTATTACCTCCTTTCCAATGCAACGGTGAGAAGCGAACCCAGAAATGAACCCAGGCTCACAGAGCTGGAATGCACAGACACAGGATCAAGGGCTGACACTGCCATTTATTGATCGCGTGGCCTTAGGTGGGTCCCACACCCTCTGTGATGTCTGTTGTGAGTCTTTTCAGAGGTGATAATGTACCCTCTGTTATTCTTTTTTAAAAAATGCTGCAAGATCCCCAGTGGCAGTAGGCAGCAGAAATGCTGTAGGTCCCAAATGGTGGCAGCAGACAGAGGGCCCTGGGAGCAGCCAGTCCCAGGCAGAGACGGCTGCTGGTCCCTGAGCAATGGCTGGTTCCAGGCAGGGAGACACATGGTGGGTGGGCAGAAGACAGAAACATGGATAGACACGACATGCAGGGTGAGGCTGAATGTTTATTCAGGGGGTTATGGAGGAGGAAGGGTGAAGGGGGGACAGAGAGAGAGAGGAGGAGAAAGAGACAGAGAAGGGGGGAAGCAGAGAAGTGGGGAGAGAGGCAGAAGCGAAGCTGCCTTTCTGAGAGGAAGATGGAAAAGAGGGCGAGCTCAGGCCAGAAGCTGAAGATCAGCCTGCCTCAGCGGATGGGGAGGGGAATGGGTGTGGCTTGTCTCTTAAAGGAACCCAAACCATAACACCCTCTCCTCACTCTGTCTCCCTGGTTCAACAGCTTCTCTTGGCATGTTTGTCATGGCGGGAGGCTGTGAGACTGAACGGCACCATCTCGCTTCCCTTTCACGCGTGCTTGTTGAGAAGCGGCTGAGTTTCAGACACCGAGAGCTTCGGAGATGACTGAAGTACTACAGAGACTCCAAAGTTCCTCTGTGTGTGCTGTCCACCTCTCTGCTCCTCTCCATCACCCTCAGGCTGTGCCTCCGAAGGTCAAAGGTCACACTTAGAAACTGAGATAGAAAATTTGCTTGAAGCCACTCAGTGACTAACTGATTCCTAAGTCTGGCATGCCTCCTCCCCCGCTTATGTTTTGACAGGATTTGGGTTAAGAGGAAGGAGTAGGCATGGAGGAGAAATGGCAAGATGGCTCAATGGGTAAAGATGCTTGCCAAAAACCTGACACCTTCAATCTGATCCCTGGAATCCTTGTAAAGATGAATGGAAAGAATTGACTCCATATATTGTCCTTTGACTCCATATATATGTCATGGCAACCCCCCCTCCAATCTCTCACACACACACCCACCACCACCACCACCACCACCACCACCATCATTTTTAATTTAAAAGAAGACAGGAGGATGGTGGCATTTGGTAGCTGGGGTGACAGGAAGGTCCAGATTTGCTTAGTGATCAGCAACAAGGTCCGAGTGGCTGAAACCAAGTCTTTCATACAGTGGGGGACAGGTGGAGGAGAGAGGGTGTTGGAGGTCTTAGCCCGAAGCCACAGAAGTGCCACCGGCACATCTGGCCAAACCCTGAGATCTGAGCCGGGGACATGTTTACTACCCTAGAGGTGGTGGGACCTGGGAGAATGGAATTGGTAAATGAGGCAGACTAAAGTCTCATGCAATAGCCAACTTAATCAGAGGAGCAGACAATTTTTTACTCTGGGGATTAAAAAGAATCACACGAGTAAGGCGTGCAATCACAAGGGCAAGCCACACATGGGAAACCATGGTTTTTTTATGGCGGCGTATAAACAAATAACAATAGCCAATTGTAAAGAACAATCTGAAGTGAACTCGCTCCTGCTGGCTACACCTGGGAGGGGCCTGGAAACACATTCCAGGAACAATTCCGTGTTTTGAAGAAACTGAGGTCACAAGACTTTTGTTGTTTTCTTGGAGTTTTCTCGTAAGCACTTAGAATTCTCCTTACACAGAGGAGAATTCTTCATTCCTGGGCTGTGTTCGTAAGCACTCAAAATTCTCCTCACACAGCTCCATTCCTGGGCTGTGTTCGGACAGGGCCAGAGGAGCTAGGTACTCCTGTGACTCCTGGAGCTTACCGTAGCCTTGGAGGTGGGTGGGGGAGCTGTGGCTGCTGAGGTACCCTGGGGCCCTGGACTAGCTGAGCTACCAGAGAAAGTTTCTGGGAGATATAAGTTCTTGTCTGGGTCTCGAAAAGCAGACTGGAGACAGCGAAGTGGGAAGGAGCAGGAAACAGTGTAGGACAGGGCTCCAAGGAACATGAGGAGACATGAGGGGCCAGGATGGAGTTCAGAAGTGAAGGGGACTAACCAGAGGGATGGTTGGTCTTGTCTTCCTCAGGATGGGAGCTGGAGGTGGGGAAGAAGAAGAGAATGAAGGTTGTGGGGGCTGCTGAGGGAAAGAGAGGGAGTGGGGATATCTCTGCTTTTGCCCCCACATTCTCTGAACTCCTTGCTCACTCTGCCCCAGATACACACTGCTCTTCTTGGCCAACAGTGTTGCTCTTGACTCGGGACCTTTACACGAGCTATTCCTGCGGCTTAGATTACCCATGGTCTTTGGGGCTTGCTTGTAGTCACCCATCTGTGCTGCACAGCACTCTCCCTGAGAGTCCTGCCTCCCCACCTTCCCTTTATTCTGATTTGCATATCCCCTGAGGATCTGCTACTTCCTGATGTGCACAGCCCTGTACTTTTAGAAGGTGACTTGCATAGAATCATTTGGTTTTGTGTGTCTTAGTTACTTTTCTATTTCTAAGACACCATGACCAAGGCAACTCACAAAAGAAGGTTTAATAGGGTTTATGTTTCCAGGGGATTAGGGTTTACCGTGACAGACTGATGACATGGTGGCTGGAGCAGCAGCTGAGAGCTCACATCTTGATCTGTAGACAGGAGGCAGAGAGCACACTGGGAATGGCACCAAGTCTTTTGAAACCTCAAGCCTGTCCCCGGTGTCACACTTCCTCCAACAGCACCATACCTCCTAACCCCTCTGAAACAGTTCCAGCAACTGCGGACTTACGAGCCTGTGGGGCATTCTCATTCAAACCAACACATTCCGCTCCCTGACCTCTATAGGCTCCTAGCAACATCATAATGCAAAATATGTTTAGTCCAATTTCAAAAGTCCCCTTAGTCTTCAGATCTCAACACTTAAAAACTCCAAAGTTCTTCTGAGACTCAAGGCAATTTCTTAGCTGTAACCTATATAAAACGAAAAAGGAAAGAATATGCATATTACTACTCACAATGAAGGAACAGGGTGGGGGTGCATAGTGAGGAAATACTGGACCAAAGCAAGATTGACAACCAGCAGGGGAAATGCCAAATCCTGCAGCTCCATGTTTGATGTCAAAGGGTTAGGTGGTTCCACCCTTCCCGCTTTGCTGACTGTGACATACTTTTCTCTTTTGGGCTGGTTCCACTCCCGGGCTGCTGCTCTCCCTGGCAGACATCCTTGGCCCTGGCATCGCTAACATCTTAGGGTCTCCAGGGTAGTCCTGGTTTCATTTTCACAGCTTCATGCACTGGCCTTTCAGGGCCACCACGCGGGGACTCCCCTGCCAAATGCCTGGCCTCAGAGGCTTTCTTTCATTGCATAGGAAGAGTCCACCACCCCTTCACTTGTATATCCTGCGTGACTCCATGTGGACAACACTGGAAAGTTCAATTGCCTGTTTCGGATGGCGCTTGCCCCCCTTCAATCACATCTGCAGAAGCTTTCATTTGTTGTTGCTTTTCAAGAGAAGAAGATTCTTTAGACCTTTTGCTTCTCAGGAGTTGGAAGCTTAGCTGGATGGAGAGTAGACATGAGCCTCCCCCCCCCCCCTTTATCAGTGAAGATCAGGCCTTTCTTTAAACTTTGTTTGTTTTGTGGCTGTTTTTCAAGACAGGGTTTCTCTGTGTAGCTTTGGCTGTCCTGGAACTTGCTCTGTAGACCAGGCTGGCCTCGAACTCACAGAGATCAGCCTGCCTTTGCCTCCAGAGTTCTGGCATTAAAGGCATGTGCCACCACTGCCCAGCTCTTTTAACTTCTTATCTCTTTTAGCACAAGCTTTGGCTCCAATATTAAATTTTCTGATGTTCTTTTTCTTTCAAACTGTAAATTTTGCTTTTCTTTTTGTCCTGCTCGCTCTTTCTCGTTATAGACCAGCCCAAGACTGACACTAATAACCATGCTGCAGTCAAGATTAGTCTGTCTTGAAAACTCAGATAAAGAAACTAGCCCAGTACTTTTCAATTTAGCCCCAGGCAACTTCTCAGGACAAGGGCAGAAAGCAACCTCATTCTTTGACAAAATTATCAGAAAAAGTGTCTCTAGCCCAGTTGCTAATACCGTTCCCCTCTGAAATCTCTTGAGCTGGGCCTCCATAACCCACATTGCTCTCAGTAAAACTGTCTTCACACTCTGGTCTGTTAGGCCCCACTTAAAGCGTTTGACTGGCTTTCTAGTCCAAAGTTCCAAGCCTATAGGGGTCATTCTAATCGAACCACCACAAGAAATAGGCAGGTTGTAATGGCGTAAACGAATGCAGACAGATTGTAAAAATATATATACAGCTTTAATGGAGAAATGGACTTACAGAACCACCGTTCCTGCGGAGACCAGGAAAGCAGAAGCAGCGGCTGGGAGTATGCTCGCCAAATTTATAGGCAAACATTAGCCTGAGGCAAACACGCCCCCTGAGGGGCGGGACTTATCCCTACATCTCCCCTTTTTGTCTAAATAAGACAGAACTAAACCAAATACAACTATATACAATAATA
>NW_004949099.1:5572819-5584085 GCF_000317375.1 Microtus ochrogaster | reverse complement strand
CAAATCAGCTGTTCCCTCTTCCATAGTAATGAATTTCTCCTTAACATCAGCCTGGAGAACTTCAAACTGATTCTTGAGAAGATTGTTGTCATTCTCAATTGTTTTTAAGTGTTCAATCTCTGCCTTAAGAATCCTGGATTTGTGTTGTAAAGACTTTATCATATTTCTATTATCAACCCATTTAGTGACAATGAAAACTACGAATCCCAGAAGGATCCATAGATGTGGGGTGATAGACACCTCTTGTAAAATCTCCCACATGGTACAATTTAAAAAACTATTAAATTCTTGAATAGTAATGTGTTCAGACATTTTATTTATAAAAGAAAATTTTTTTTACCTGCAATGATCGGTTCCTGCCAGTGGTGGTCTCTGTGTTTTTGGAGCCTGTCCTAGAACTAGCTCTTGTAAACCAGGCTGGCCTCAAACTCACAGAGATCCGCCTGTCTCTGCCTCCCGAGTGCTGGGATTAAAGGCGTGCATCACCACTGCCTGGCTGGCCTTGAACTCACAGAGATCCGCCTGCCTCTGCCTCCCAAGTGCTGGGATTAAAGGCGTGTGCCACCACCGCCCTGCCAAGTCACTTTGTATCAGACCAAATCTGCCGCTGTGGCGGCTTTTGTTGCAAAACCGCAGGTACTTGAGCCTCTGCTAATTCAGGCAGTGGGGTTCCGCTGCAAACTTAGCCAAGGCAGGCAGAATGGGCCTGTGTGGCCTAGTGTGTCTCGGATTCAGCACTGGGGCCCGAGTCATGAACTAAAAAAACAGCACCCGGGAGTGTGCTGTGTTAGCTAGCGGGCTACCTGCTTGAGTCGGGGGCAAAATAGCCCGACGTTGGACGCCAAAATGTAACGGTGTAAACGAATGCAGACAGATTGTAAAAATATATATACAGCTTTAATGGAGAAATAGACTTACAGAACCACCGTTCCTGCGGAGACCAGGAAAGCAAAAGCAGCAGCTGGGAGCACTCTCGCCAAATTTATAGGCAAACATTAGCCTGAGGCAAACACACCCCCTAAGGGGCGGGACTTATCCCTACAGCAGGTAGTGTGGACAGAAAGTGACATGGGTAGTTGCTGGTGCTATCCTTTTCTCACATCTAGAAAAAGTCCCCACTGACACATGGATCAAGCAGGCCTTCTAAGCTCTGACCCTCTAGTCCTGCGTCCTCATCTTGGTAGAGCTCCTGGGACCCCTTGCTCTTGGCCTCTGGTGTGGGCAGGCCTTGGGAGGTGCTGTGGATTTATGGAGGCGGGCATGGTGCCAGGGTGGAGTGTCTGTGTGCTCAGTCCCCAACACTGTGGCCTACTCCTCAGGTTGCATCAGTAGCCAATCAGCCTTGGGAAGACAGGTGGGATGGGGAAGATGGTGACCATGGCAGTCACAACGGCTGACGCTATCAGGTGCCATTCATTCACTGGATACGTAGGAAACACTGGGCTCTGGGCTCTAAACTCCTGACATAGTCTCACTAATGCTCTCCCAGGAGTGACTGCTTGCTTTTGAGGCTTGAACCCAGGTCCTCCTGCATGCTCTAGCAAGTGCTCTAGCACTGAGTTACACCCAACCAATGTGCCTGAGAATTTGAGAGCTGGAGGTGGCCTTTCATCCTTCTCGGGTGAGGAAGCTGGGGCTGGGGTAGGGGGCTTTTTACAGAAGATGCCAAATCACTGGGTGATGGTGGCACACAACTTTAATCCCAACACTCGGGAGGCAGAGGCAGGCAGAACTTTGAGTCTGAGGCCAGCCTGGTATACAGAGAGAGTTTCAGGACAGCCAGGGCTACATACACAGAGAAACCCTGTCTTGACAAACAAAAATAAATAAATAAATAAACAAATAAATAAAAGAAGAAGGTACTAAACCAGCGTGGTAGACATATGTAGAGGAAGGACAGTGTATGCCTTCAGATCTCCAGGACAATTAGACCAACATTTAGCTGGCTGTAAGATACCCATGAGGGCACAAGTCAACGTCAAAGGATCCTTCCAACTCCAAATAAGGACAAGATTGCCTAAAATGCTAAAAGGACTTAGGCAGAAAAACATGCATGTGGTGGAAATAAATGTCGTAGGTGTGTGTGTGTGTGTGTGTGTGTGTGTGTGTGTGTGTGTGTGTGTGTGTGTGTGTGTGTGTGTGTGTGTACATGCATGCGTGCTCTGATCTTCTATGGCTAATCCCACCTTTCATGCCCATTCTTGACTCCTAGCCCAACCAAAGGCTGATGGGAGAAATTCTGCCACCAAAGCCTCAGTTCTCAAATGCTTTGTCCTCCTGAAGGGTGTGGTTTAAATTTTTCCTTTACGTTTATTTACTTTCATTTTACGTGCCTGAGTGTTTGCCTGCACATGTGTGCACCTTGTGAGTGCCTGCTGTCTGAAGAGGTCAGAAGAGGACATCAGATCCCCAGAAACTGGCTCATTCACATCTTCGTTTTTGAGACAAACTCTTGGTGTATAGCTCGCGGTGGACTTGAACTCATTATCCTCCTGCCTCAGCTGTCTGAATGCTGGCTTATTACAGGTGGGTACCCTCACATCCAGGCTTTAGTTTGTATCTTGAATGTTTCCCAAAGACCTGGATGTTAAGGCCTTGGTCCCTGGCTTGGTGCTGTTGGGATGTTAGAAGTGGTGGTGGTGGTGGTGGTGGTGGGCACTAAAGGTGCTCCTCAGATCCTTGGGAATATAGTCTTGAGAGAGACTATGGGATGCTGGTCATTTCTCTTTCCCATAAGTCTCTGCCCACTGAACCCTGTTATTGTGTGCCTTCTTGCCAAAGACCCCAAACTACAGGACCAACTGGCCATGAACTGAAACCTCTACACTGTGAGCCAAAACAAGAGTTTTCTCTTTGTGAATGTATTATCTCAGGCATTTTGTCACAGCGACAGAAAGCTGGCCAGCACACAGGTCTTGCCATGGTTCCTTCATGTCCAGCAGGGACAGGGATCTCCAGGTCAAGGCCATGACAGAAGGGGAAGCATCAGTGTGCAGAGGATTCCAGGCAGACAGTCCTGGAGGCCCAGTTTCTGTTGGGGCCTGATCCAATTCATGTCCCAGAAGTATATCAAGGTGGGTCAGAGGGGGCCACACAACCAACACACAACACATAGATGGGCCACTCTCCCAGGCTCTTCAGCCAGCTGCAGGATTGGGCAGGCAAGGATCCTGGCATCTATCAGCCCCTGCTTTTGGATTGCTCTGTGAGTGGGTGGCTCCCACCTTCTCTAGCTCATCAGGTGTGAATGATCAGTAGTCTTCCAAGTCCCGGGAGCTTTCTAGACTGGGCCTTGGGCCAGGGTCTGCATCACCAGGCAAGAAGTAAGGGCATGAAAGGTGGGAGGAGACCGAGACTGGGAGACTCCTCAGAGGTGCTCTTGGCCTTTAAAGCTCAGGGTCAACTGGGCTAGCAGTCCAATAAGAAGAGAGGTTGCCTATCAGACATTGGCTGGAATGCTGGGCAAATGGCCAACCTAAGTCTTCAGGGAGAGAAAATAGACAGGAAAAACGTTTGTCTGAATCTAAACCCGAGGGCAGGAAGCAGGATAAGGCCAGGATATGGTGGGTGGGTCTAGTCCTGAGAGCCTGAGCCTTCAGCCTAGGTCCTTCTACCCTGCCCAGCTGAAAACCCTGGGGTGAAGAGCAGGAATTAGCACTCTGTGGTCACAGGCCAGAATATCACCTTAGGATGGAAGTCAGACACTCTTCCAGGAAGTACCAGCAGTGGTCCTAGGTTGCAGTCCAGCGCTGCCCCTTGACCAGATGTGACACTGTAATGAGTGACCTCACCTCCCTGGGGCTCTTTCTTCCTCTAGAAAATGAGTTTTAATGGCCAGAAGGATTCAAGGTTGACTTGTTGGCTTGTTTTGGTTCTTTGAGACAAGATCTTTCTATGTTTCCCTGAGTGGCATGGAGTTTGCTATGGAGATCAGGCTGGGTTCAGACTCAGAGACTCACCTGCCGCTGCCTCCCAAGTGCTGGGATTCAAAGCATGAGCTATCACAGCTGGCACAGAGCCCTCAACAACCATAGGCCTGTTATCGTCACCATTGTCCACACAGCCACTCTTGTCCCATCAGAAAACGCTGTTGTCATAACTACGTCTCATCAGGTGGGGACAAGGAAAGGGTTAACCTCGTGGGGTTGTTAGGAAGGTTAACTGAGCTGCTGGGGAAGGAGCCTGGGACAGAGCCTAACACATAGCGATCATGGCTGGATGTCACCGTCTCTGTCACTGCTGTCGTCTTCATCCTGGAAAAGATGAGCAAGGAGCACGGAGCAGGGTAAGGAAGGCAGCCAGTGAGAGGGTCACACAGCGGATGCTCCCTCCTCCACCCTGGACCGCCCTTGCTCATCTGCAGGCACTGTTGGCTCCTCTGGAGCTGGCATCAGCCCCAGCCAAGCTGGAGAGCCAGCGGCAGGGCTACACGTGGGGCTGCACGTGCTGCTGGGAGGGCCTGCTCACGTGTCCACCCATGAGGGGCCTCCTGCCTTGCAGTGGGAGCTGGCCAGTCTTTGCAGGGTGTGGCCCTTCCTCTGCCTTGGTAGGCAGGGCCTTGTAGGCCAATGCCTGTATTCAGTCACCCTGTTCTTTCCCAATCCCCCAGACTCTTAAACAGAGTCCAGATACTTGTCTGGTCAAGTGCAGTCCCTGCAGTGTCCCTCTATCCTATGCAGCAACCTCCTCTCTCCCACTCTGGTCCTGCCTCACAGCTCACACCTGTTCCAGCTGCCAGGGTGCCTGAGCTAGAAAACCCGGAGAATGGATTCTGACTGTCTAAGGAATGGCTCTGTGTGGGTGGGTACGTGATGCAGTGTGTAGAAGAAGGGTTCCAAGGCTGCAACGTTAGTGTAGGAACTCTCTGGGAGAAACATGGAAATTAGGCACCGTGCGGAGACTGTCCAGATGGCTCAGTAGGTCAAGGCCTAGATCTGAGTGTGCCCCCCAGAACTCAAGCAAAGGTAGAAGGAGGTAAGCGGCTCTCTCTCTAAGGCTGCCCACCACATGCCTGCTGTGAAGCACACGTGCTCCTTCCACACAACAATGACAGTAAAAACTTTAAGAAAGATAATGATGGTGAAGAAACAGAAATGTTACAAAACCAGCAAATGCTGTGACAGTCCCATGACCCAGACTCAGCACCTAGTAGCCTTACTGACACCCCCCCCCCCCGTGCTTCCTTGGTCACCTGTAAAGGAAGGTGGCTCCTGCCTGTTTATCCGTTCTCGCTTCTGCCATGCCGAAACATGTAGCCCTGCTTAAGGCTGTGCACATGCTTCCACTTGAGCTGACAGACAGTTCATTTGTACTTCACTTAAGAATGTTTTTATTTGTTATTATTTGGTAATTTTTATTTATCAAGGGGTTTTCCTTTTGGGACAGAGTCTCTCTGCTCAGGCCAAGCTTGTGGTGATCCTCCTGCTTCAGCTTCCTCGGTGTGTGGATTATCACAATTGGCTGCAAATAATAATAATAGTAACTATTATTATTGTTAGTTTTTGAGATAGAGTCTACTCTGTATCTTAGGATGGCCTGGAACTCATGGCAGCCTCCAGTCTCAACCTCCCAGGTGCTGAGGTTATAGATGTGGGCTTCCATGAACAGCTTCTAAAAAGTGTGTGTGTGTGTGTGTGTGTGTGATATACGTGTCTGTGGTGTATATATGTATGCGTGTGGTGTGTATGTGATGTATGTGAGCATATGTAATAAATGTGAGTGTGTATGTGGGTGGTGTATTTGAGGGTATGTGTATATGTGTGTGTAGGTCTGTGTGGTGTGTATGAGTATGGTTGTGTGTGGTGTGTATATGTGTGTGCAGTGTATATGTGTGGTGTGTTTATGTATGTGTGGTATGTGTAGTGTGTGTGTATGGTGTATGTGAGTGTGTGTATATGTGTGCGGTGTGAGTGTGTATATGTGTGTGCGTGGTGTGTGGTGTGTGTTTGTATGTATATGGTGTATGTGAATGTGTATTCTGTATGTGTGTGATATATGTGAGTGTGTGTGTTTGTGTGATGTGTGTGTGGTGTATGTGAGTGTGTATGTGGGTGATATATGTGAGTGTGGTATGTATATGTGTGTGTGGTTTATGTGTGTGGTATATGTGAGTGGTGTGTGTGTGTAATGTTTGTGAGTCGGGGTGTAATACATGTGAATGTGTTTGTGTGTGTGGTATATGTGTGTGTATGGTGTACGTGAGTGCGTATGTGTGTGGTGTGTATATGTGTGTGTTGTATGTGAGCATGTGTGGTATGTGTATATGTGTGTATGGTGCGTTCATGTACGGTGTGAGTGTGTGTGTAGTGTTTGTGTATGGTGTATGTGAGTGGTGTGTGTAATGTATGTGTATGTGTGTGTAATGTATGTGAGTGTGTGCAATGTATGCGTGTGTGAATAATGTAGGTGAGTATGTGTGTGTAATGTATGTGAGTGTGTGTGTTTGTGTGTGGTGTATGTGAGCATGTATGTGTGTAGTGTCTGTGAGTGTGGAGACAAGAGCTGGGTATCTGGCTCTATTATTCTCTGCTTTACTCCCTTGAGACAGGGTCTCTCATGGAGCCCAGAGCCAGGTTGACAGCCAGTAAATCCAGCAATTCTCCTGTCTCCTACCCCAGCACTGTTACAGACATACAGAGCATTCCCAGCCTTTTACACAGGTGCGGGGATTGCACTCAGAGCCTCACACCTGCTCAGCAAACACTGTGACCCGCTAAGCTGTCACACAAACTAATAACGGCAGCTTATTTTTATTTTTCTGAAACAGGATCTCTGTAGCCCTGGCTGGCCTAGAACTCTCTGTACTCGCAGAGATCCACCTGCCTATGACTCCCCAGTTGGGGATTAAAGGCCTGTGCCACTTTGTGGGGTGTCATAGGGTTTCCGTTGCTGTGAAGAGACACCATGACTACGGCAACTCTTATAAAGGAAAACACTTAACTGGGCTGGCTTACAGTTTCACAGGTTTAGTCCATTATGGTCATGGTGGGACATGGCAGCATCAGGCAGACATGGTGCTGGAGAGGTAGCTGAGATTTCTACATCTTGATCTGCAGGCAACAGGAAGTGAGCCGAACACCACACTGGGAGTATTTTGAGCATATGAGACCTCAAAGCTTGTCCTCACAGTGACAAACTTCCACTAACAAGGCCACACTTCCTAAAAGTGATATCTCTTTGGACCAAGCATTCAAACACGAGTCGATGGGGGCCATACCTATTCAGAACAGCACACCTGGTAATAACAGTTTAAAATGAACTTGCAATTGCACATGTTTATGGATCCCAGGGTGGCAATGAGATTCAGATTCACATCTTGCTCACTAGCAAGGCCCTCTCCTCCACATATTTTTACATTTCTTTCTTTAGTGTGGGGGTGGGGAGGATGTAGAGAGGATAAAAAGACAACTTATTGGGGTCATGGGTTCTGGGGACGGGGTCAAACTCAGGTCATTGACCTAAAGTACCCTTCTCCACCACCATTCTGCCACCCCACCTTGTTTTGACTTTAAATTTTTTTTTAAAGATTTATTTATTTTATGTTATGTACACCTGTTTGCCTGCATGTGTGTAGGTGTGTGCCATGTTGTTGGGGACAAGATTCAACAAAAATACCTCTCACCAGGGTAAAGGCATGGGGATTTAGAAATAAAGTAAAGAATATGAAGGCACGAATGAAAATAATAAAACAGAGAAACACAGAATAGTATCGGGAGGGGATTCCAGTGAGTACTGAAATTTGCTCGCCTTTAATTTCCAATTGCTTAAATACCCCTGACCCCAAAAAGTATGAGTAAGACCAAAAAAAAAAAAACTGCATTAACATGATAAAAGGAAATGAACAGAACCAGTTGAAGGTCGCCAGCTACGCCCATAGTTAAACATTCTGTTGCTAGAACAAAACAATTCACCTCACATCCTAGACCAAAACATTCTGTAGGCAAACCACTCCCTCGGTGTAATCCAAAGTATCTCCTTAAGGGAACTGGAACTTAGTTGAATCCATAGACTTTTGTTTGAGGTAGAAACATATCTCCTCTATTCCTGAAATACAAAGTCTGGATATTAGCCACACCTGTTCACAATAACTTTGAGAGGGCAGAACTCTCTGATCGAAATCTAGGTGGGACCTTTGAAGTAGAAACACAATAACCTTGAAGGAACTAGAGGTAAGTTTCAACTCTCTGACCTTTGATCAATGTGGAAATAGGCTCACTTTTTCGGGAACTGGAGTTACAGATGGCTGGGAGCCACTATGTGGGTGCTGGCATCTGAATCCAGGTCCTACTTCTGAGCCATCTTCCCGTACCCAAGAATTCGTTAGCATTTTGTGAACGTCCCCATGTGGGCACAGGTGCCCCCTCAGCCTTCTCCTGAGCCATTGATTGGGTCTTCAGGTTGGCAGGCTGCCTAGAGGACCTTACCTTCCCCAAACTGTGTAACTGCCCAATCACACCACATCAGTGTGCGCCCCCTAGGGGCAGCTTCAATCTAGTTTTCAACAGCATTTCCTAGTGTCTGCTCACTGACTGGGCCCACAGTTTATCCAGGTTGACAGTGGACTGAAGCTGTTTCCTCTTTAAGTGGCAGTGTTTCAAACCAGCTTTCCCACAGCCACCTGGGTGAGATTTGCTGGAACTCATCCCGTGAGGCATTCCCTCAGCCTCCGTGTGACTGAGATTGCGTTCGCAGGGCCCTGAGATTTCTGGATCCTCTGCAGTCTGGGTGGCACAGTGGTGGCCCAAAGGCAAGAAAGAGTCACGCCTTCTCTACCAACCCCGATTGGTTTTTGTTTGTTTGTTTATTTTTGAGACAACATCCCACTATGCAGCCTTGGCTATCCTGGAACTCACTTTGTAGAGCAGATTGGCCTAGAACTCATAGAGATCTGCCTATCTCTGTCTGTCCAGTGCTGGGATTAAAGGTACTCATCACCATGCCCGGCCCATCTCAGCTTGTATTTTGAGATGCATCTTTCACTGGGTAGACTGATAGGTCAGTGAATCCCTTGGTCACCTGTGTCTGACTCCCTGATGCTGAGGTTACAAGCATGACCACTGTAATAATGTGTTCTGTCTCTTTAAGAGACAGGCCACACCCACTCCCTTCCCCACCCACTGAGGCAGGCAGATCTTCCTTCCTGCTTGCAGCCTGAGTCTCTCCCCTTTCTGTCTCCCTCTCAAAGAGGCAGCTTCTGCCTCTCCCAACTTCTTCACTTCCCCTCTTCTCTCTCTCTCTCTCTCTCTCTCTCTCTCTCTCTCTCTCTCTCCCTCTCTCTCTCCTTTTCTTCCCTTCTTCCTTCCCCCTCCATAACACACTAAATAAATATCCAACCTCACTTTGCACAGTGTGCCTATCCATGTGTCTGTCTCTTGCCCGCTGCCACGTGTGTCCCTGCCTGGGACCAGCCACCTCTCGGGACCTGCAGCCATCCCTGCCAGGGACTGGCTGCTCTTGGGGACCCCCTTGCCCACTGCCTGCCACCACATGGCCCGCTGCCTGCTGCTACTGGGGATCTTCAGCATTTTTTATTAATCCATTACAACCACTACTCAGGGAATTAGAAATTCAAGTTCTTGCTTTTTTTTTTTTAATCGTGCTTTTCTATGGCTCATTTTCCTATACACAATTCAGAGTGCTGCTGGGACTGCTCCTTCACAGTGGCCAAGGAGTGTTTTATGAGACATTACAACCCAAAAGCTGTTCTTTGAAATTTTATGTATTTTTGTTTTATGCATATGGGTGTTTTGCCTACATGTGTACCACATGTGTGCAGTACCCGCAGAGGCCAGAAGGGGTCAGATACTCAGGAGCTGGAGTTACAGCCAGATGTGAGCTTACTAATGAGTACTAGGAACTGAACCCAGGTCCTCTGGAAGAGCAGACTGTGCTCTTAAGCTCGGTGCACTGTGCCATGTCGCCAGTCCCTAACAGCTGTTCTTTATCTTCAGCTCCCGGCAGCTTCTTTCTTAACAGGGTGGTTGTTGGCATATACTCAGATGACTGTGGACACGAGAGGCAAGTTGTTCCCTGTGGCATCTGTGGCTCTTAGCAGGAGGACTCCTTCACTCAGAGGTTTGACTTCCAGCGTCAGAAAAGTGCTGTTATAATGGCTTTGCCTGAGGGCTGCGTGCAGCCTCCTGCTGGACATCATCTTCATGCTTGTGGAAATCCGTCATTTTTTCCCAGTCAAAAAAGTTTCTTCTGCCAGGCAGTGGTGATGCACACCTTTAACCCCAGCACTGGAGAGGCAGAGGCAGGTGGGTCTTTGTGAATTTGAGGCTAACCTGGTCTACAAAGTGAGTTCCAGGATAGCCAGGCTGTGCAAAGAATCCGGTCTCAAAAAAAAAAAAAAGTAAAGAAAAGGCCTCAAACTCATGTTCCTCCTGTATCAGGCTCCTCAGTGTTGGGCTATAGTATATATGCCTATGTGCTCTACATGTTTTGGGGAGGAGGTGGGCTGGAGACCAAGAGACTTGAACATAGGACCTTATGCATGCTAAGCAAGCCAATCTTGCTGTGAGAGGTAGGTGCCTGTGGCCTCTGAATAATCTGAATGACTTCTATGGTTTTCTATGGCTCTGAACAAAATGTTTAGAACAGCAAAGCTATGTGCCCCGGCACACAGACAATACACTTGGAAATGACCACATGCATGAACACATGCCATTCTCTTGGGTAAGCATGACCTTCTAAATTCTTATAGAGCCACCCAGCTTGAAGGACATTGGTTTTTGATTTACCCTTCATCAACACACTGCCTCCCCCAGCCCCATTCCCCAGGTACATTGCTACCTTGCAACACTATGAGACAAAAACCTTGAAATCCCCTCTAAACAGAAAGTGCCTTCACAGCCTTGGGTCCCAGAGACTTGCACTTGCTGGACCCATGCCCCCCCCACCCCTCCGTGCCACCAGTGCCACCTTTAAATGACAAGAGCTCATCTTTGATGTCTTCCACCTCCTAAATTTAGAAGTGTAGATTAAATTCAAATAAGTGGTTAGTTACATAACTTCGCATCCCTCTTCACGGCCCCCTCCCCTTGGAATAATCAACCTTAATCAGCTAACAATGGGGCCCTGGATGTAGCCCCAATCCCCAGCAGCTATTAAGCTTATGTAAGGAGTGACATTGCCCTGGTGTGCTAGGAGGCTTTAAAACTCACCATCCGGCATCCTGTCCCCCTCTCTCGGTTTGTCCGGATCCATACATACCTACACACACACACACACACACACACACACACACACACACACACACACACAC
>NW_004949099.1:5510921-5572719 GCF_000317375.1 Microtus ochrogaster | reverse complement strand
CACACACACACACACACACACACACACACACACACACACACACACACTCATGCTCATCCTCCCCCAACCCCAGCACCTCCCACTTGTCCATCAAATGCCAAAGCTGCTTAGTTAGCCTGGGCTTGAGCTCAGGCGAGCCGAGAGAAGGCTGTACTCATCAGAAGGTTCAAATTTATCACCTAAAGATAAAACCCCTGAATCTGTAATGGCAGCACATCCGGGGAAGAAGGGAACTCTCTGCCGTAGACCCACTGACAGGAACTGAGAAGGGAAGGGCAAGGAGGGAGATTTGAGAGAAAAATTTTAATTCTTAGAACTGCACAGCAATGAAATAGGCAGCCAGAGGGAGCTCCCTGTTGCTGGAGGTGAGTAAATAGGAAGTTAAGAATTGCTGCACTGAGCAGAGATTGAGCAGCAGCATTTACCCATGGTCTGCCTTGTGCTAGGAACCGTGTTCTCTGGCTACCGATGGCGAAGGCAAAATGCATCTCAGATGTCAAACTCTGTCACCTGGAAGGCTTCCTGAATTCTGGACACACACAGAGAGCTCTGAGGATCAATGAGAAAGAGTTATCTTGATTGACTAACAATGGGTGCAGAAACCCAGTAGAGTTATGTTATTTGTCAATGCTCTATCACGTCATTCATTAGTTCTATTGTAAGAAAGGAAGCTGGGACTCACTTCCAGTTGGTAGGTGGCAGAACCAAATATGGACACAGGTAGTCTGGCTGCAAAGTCTGTTGTGTCCAGTACATTGTCTGCTCCTCCATGATGTCAAGGAAGGTCTTGAGGCTCAATATGAAACCACCAGGGAGCAGGTTCCTTCATCTTCAGATGCCATTTAGGTTTGTAGTCTCTTAGCTGTGGTTTTAAGGCTGCGATGACAGCCCCAGTGAGGAACCTTGCAAGCCACTCTCAGATTCAGGACAGACTCCCCAATAATCCATCACCCATTCCTTACCCTGAGAAGTGAGACTGTATGGGTGGTCCTCTCTATCATACAAAAGGGGAAACTGAGGCAACCAAACATGAGCTGCCCTCTTCCTCCATCCCTGGGCATGGAGGCATACCAGAACCTAAAATTCCTGGCCAGAGAGCCCACTGTACACAGCCCAGGAGGTTCAAGGGGGCAGAGGGACCATGGTAAGATCTTTGTGACATGCCTCTCGGCCCAGCATGCCACAGAAGCAGCTGGCTTCTTGGTCCCACCTGCTTCCTATCAGTTCCCAGAGGCCTTTAGCACCAGGCCACAAGACCTCTGATCAGGTTCAGGGTAGCCTCAGCCTCGGTTTCGTGATACCTTACGTGGACACCCTATTCTTGAATAGCATGTCTGTGGTCAAGCATCATCAGAGTTACACCGCTGTACTACTCTGCAGGTCCCATTCCATTGGCTTCTCGTGTCCCGTATGTCATCTGTCCTTCCCTCTCAGAACCCTGTCCCGCAAGTCCTTTCGTTCAGTTTTATGTCTCTCACTTCTTCCAGGGGAGATTCCACCCTCTCTCCCAGCTCAGAAACACAGCTGCCAGACGAGGGAGCTCTCACAAGGATGGTGGTTAGCCCCAAATGCAAAGTCCTCAAACCAAATGTGGCTTGGGGCTGTCATCCTCTCACTCTTCTTGCAAACACAGGGACAGTAGGATAACAAAGCAAGTTGGTCTCACTGAGGCCACTTGGGAGCTTGGCCCAGACCCCAGAGCTGGGGGATCCAAGGGCAAGGCTGCTTTTGTATGGTGCCAGTTGGTGCCTTGTTGTGCAAGGCTGGGGGAAGGGGCCAGGGGCCAGGACCGCCAGGGCTGGGAACTTCTGCCCACTGAAAGTTAACCTTGGATGGGCTTCAAAGCAGGCAAAGAGGTTTCCTGACGCCACAGAAGTGCCTCCTCCTTCATGATTAAACCCTGAGGCTCACCCTCGCACCATGCAGATAAGTCAGGAGGCAAACTTTTCGCTGCAAACGGTGGACCCTGGACATGCACTGCTTCTGGAGTGGACTTGAGCCTTTCTTTACAGCCCATTAACTGAAGCCGCCTGGAAAATCACAGAGGCCCGGTCATTCCCAAATTCTTGGCATCAGATCTCTTTGTACAAACAAAATCTTTCTTGAAGATTCAGTTCATAGAAACAGCAAAATTTACCAGGTGTCCAGGTAGGATGAGCCTGGGGCCCACCTGGAATGCTGGAGGAATGGAGTCTGCCTGGGTTTCCCTCAGGTAGGGGTTCCCGGTTATCAGAGCCACCTGTCCCAGCAAGGGTTAAAAGGGGCTGGAAGTGCCTGCCGACAGCCTAGGATACTGTGATTGTCACATCTATTTCTGTCACCTGTTTGCCTTTCTGAGCCCCATGTCACCACAGCTGACATTTCAATGAGTTTGCATTTGTGGATCCCACACCAACTGCTACGGGTGCCGTGGGTACTGAGTGAGGAGGGCCCAAACCGGCCAGATGGAAGGGGGTGGCTGTGGGGATTATGATGGTGTGATCGCAGACCATCAACAGTGGCCAGAAGCGTCTGAAGTGCCTTAAAGAGACAAACCCAGGTGCTGCAGAGCACTGGGAGATGGGCAGGGCTGTTCTAGGTGCTCTTCCTTTGTGCCGTGTGGCCTCAGCCAAGTCTCATCATGAGGACCATTGTTTCCCCAAACCCAAAGTGTGTTGTGCTCACCATGGCCTTAGACAGTATCACCTCACTGAGAAACTGTTTTTGGTCTGCCTCCCTTGGACTTTTGCTTCTGGTCACTTACTAGGCTCTGTGTGGGGAGGGGCCAGTCTCAGAGCAGTGCCACGTGTCCCACTGTGACCAGCCCTGAGATGTCACTGAGCTGCCCTGCTAGCAGGACCGTAAAATATGTTGGTTTCTATGCATAGTCATGTTTTGTTTCCGTAGAGCAGTTCCTGCGCTTTTTCCCCCGGTGACATCTGTCAGGTCATCTCAACTATGACAGACTTAAAACAAAACAAAGCAAAACAAGAAATCAATTTAACATCAGTACGACCTGTATGGAGCGCGTTACAAGAATGTGTGAAGCCGGGGAGGGTGGCCGGCTGGCCTGCTGACATGGTGGACACCCATTGCCCCAGCCTTGGAGAGGGTCTCATGGACCTAGGCTTTGCCATTGACTCTGGGACAGCAACATAGGGAAGGCTGGGCTGGTGGTGACTCAGGAGCCGATAGCCATCAGGTTTACAACTCAGACAGGGGTCTGTGGGCCTCTTGGATACCAGGAACTGTTCTGTGGAGCTGTAAAGTCTGTAAGGGTGAGAAGCTGTTTCTGAGGAATCCCACAGAGCACGCGGCTTTATAGTGTCAGAGCGGGCAGGGTTTCCATACAAACCTGACTCTTCACCCAACAAGATACTTCCAGCATTCAACCCTCTGGGCTCACGGCCTCTAAGCCCATGTGACCTTGTGGTGCTCTTGAACACGGGCAAGTGACTTACTGACTTCAGCTTGATATCTGGGACCTCATTGGAAGAGGGCAGGAGGCTCTTGGAGTGGAAATCTCATGCACTTAGGATGTAGGCATCCAAGGACCCACAGACAAGGTTGCCAAGGTGAAGTAGACTCCCTGGATCTGCAACTCAAGAGACCAAGTCCCAGGATCACCCAGGCCTAGGTCATGTGATCCAGAGAAAAGTAAGACAACTTGATTGGCAGTTTTGACCCTCTGCCCGTCAAGGAAAGTCAGAGTTTCCCCAAAGAAAAAACTGGGCTGGGCAGTGGTGGCACACGCCTTTCATCCCAGCACTTGGGAGGCAGTCAGACCACTGTGAGTTCAAGGCCAGCCTGGTCTACAAGTACTAGTTCCAGGACAGCGAGGGCTGTTACACAGAGAAACCCTGTCTCAAAAAGACAAAACAAAACAAAACAAAAAGGAAAGAAAAGGTTGGAATGTCTTTTTTTTTTTTCAAAAAAGAGTGCAGGCTGCTGGGTAGGCAAGGAATGCACATGGAGTCTGCTGCACCTTTTTGCCTCTTTCTGCTGTAGTCTTCTCTGTAAACAGGGACAAGAACGGATAGGCCCTTTGGGAACAGAACAGAAGACTGAATGATGTCATGTGCGTGAGGGCCTGGCACTAACACTCTGTAAATGGCAGCAATTTAAAAAGTTTTCTTCTTCTTCTTCTTCTTCTTCTTCTTCTTCTTCTTCTTCTTCTTCTTCTTCTTCTTCTTCTTCTTCTTCTTCTTCTTCTTTATAATTAAGGACACTAAATCAAGAAGTGACTTTTGGCCAGATGTGCCTATCAGATGCCACTGCAACTTTGATCCCAGCCAGAGAAGCCATCTGGGTAGTAGATGAGGGTTCATATCTCAGAGCCAGGACTGAGAACATGCAGCGGAGATGGCTCGCATGGATAGCATACCTACGGTATATGGATCCTGGACCATGCTTCCACAGGCATCTCCCTCCAGTCTCATGAGTTAGAAGCCTTACATGTCACTGAGGAAACCGAGGCTGGACATAATAAGTCAGGATTCACAGCTGTAGTGATGGAGCTGAGCTTGTCTACCTTGAGAAGAAAAGGAATGTTATAGATCTTCAGGACTCTCCTGGGACCTTCTGGGAGGTTCGAGAGCCAAACTCAAGTAGAAGCTGGGAGAGAGCACTGTCTGGACATGAGCTGGGAGTGCTAATTGAAGTTTGATCTTTGCCATTGCTGGACTGTGACACCTCTATCACTGCTGTATATAACTGTCACCCTGCCTCAGCACCTCTACATCTGCCATGTAATATTTAAAACTTCTTGAGTCAGAATCTGACAAGAAAGGGATTGGGGGAAAGCAGAATATATATCTAACAGGATTGCTCTAATTGCTGAACATCATTGTCTTGAGGGAATGTATCAGTCAGCTCTGTTACCGTTGTGCTGTGTAACAATCATCCCAAAGCTTAGTGGCTTAAGACAGATACTGTTTATTGTTCAGGACCTGTGGTTTGACTGGTATTTGGGTTAGGTTAGGTTAGGTTAGGTTAGGTTAGGGTGCCCCCCCACCACTCCCAAGGGTCCACAGTAGAGTTGTGGCAGTCTACTTCTTAGATCTCTCATCTTCCTGACTCAGGGCTGGTAGAGTTGTTCTCATGGTGGTGAAGGCAGAATCAGACCAGTGCACACATTTACTGGATTTAAGAAGGCAAGAGCTTATAGATGTTTGTTGATTGTATACTGGTCAATATGCAGGTCTGGGTCCTATGACTCAAGGCCCGGCATGATCTTCTCCTTAGGTCCCTGTATACCTTGCCTCCTCTAATTCCTTCGCTTGTTCAGCATGGCTTTGTAGTCTCTGACTTAACTGTTCTCTGCATCATTTATTCTGAAGCACTATGAGGCTCCCCACTGGGCTCCAAATTACTCCTCCCTAGAGAAACCTTGACTGCTGAGATCTCAGTGGGAACCACGTTTACAGACCATGTACCCTGTGGGCTGGAGCTTGTGAGTAACTGATGATTTCCTTATGGCTCCCAATACTCCTGCTCCCTTCCTAATGCTAGACCACAGGAGTGTCCACTGCTCCTGGCTTTCGGAGACAGGGTCTTATAGCTGTGACATATGTATGCATGCATGCATGCATGCATGTATGTATGTATGTATATATTTTGAGACAGAGTTGCTCTGTGTAGCCCTGGCTGTCCTAGAACTCACTTTGTGGAGCCCGCTGGCCTCAAACTCAGAGATCTGCCTGCCTCTGCCTTCTGAATGCTGGAATTAAAGGCATATGCCACCACTACCCAGCAGCTGTGACAAATTTAAAAGGAGCCCATTTGGGCTGAGCACACACCAGTGTCACCAGGGCAGACATTACAAGATTGTGGGGAGCACTGTGCGCACCAGAGGGTAGAGATCTTAGCAGAGTGTAAGCAGGAAGATCAACTCTGACCGTTTGTCTCTTCACCATTGTTCTTTGAGGACCCAGGACTTACCACTGACTTATACTAGGTACTCAATAAATACTACTTTTAAAAAAATTCCATTTTTCTATCACTGAGCCAAACTCACTCATATCAAGCAGCGAAAAAGCAAATCAAATTCCCAATTTAAAAAGCCCCAGAGTCTCTACTTGGCAGGAATGATGGCTGACCCCATGCAGCATAAAGACCTACGTCATCCTTGTGAGCCCTTACGGACCCAACTGGGCTCTCGTTCAGTGCCACCCCTTGGAGCTGTACCAGGGAACACGAAAGGGGTGAAGAACCAAGAAGGCATTCCTAGAGTTTCCTCCCGTTGCCTTTCTGAGCAACAGGTCTGAGTGACTTAGGACAAGCAGGACTCCCAGGGGAAACAGGGAGACTCCCGAGAGAGGAGCCAGAGAAACAGGACAGGAGACAGGTGCTGTCTGGCAGCAGAGTCAGCAGGTATGAAGGAAGGAAACTTGAGTTTGCAGTTGTTACGCATGTTAAAACAAACAACAGAGTCACAGGAGAAAAGGTGTGTACACCAATTACCAGGAAGTATTCATGGGGGCCAGACACAGTGTGAAAGGCAGAGAAGGGCTGGGGGGTTTAGGCACAGGGGCGGCAGGCACCTGTGGAGGGAGAGTAAATGGTACCAGGAAACAAGCCTGGAGAACAGATATCCCCGGAGCTGAAAGCTTGGGGCTTGATTTCAAGGCTCTTTGTGATTCTGGGATGGGAGTCTCACCTTGCTGAGGAGCGGCACTGCAGTGAAAACCTGAGGATGGCTGAGCTCCTATGTGATGGATCCTGTCGCTAGGCAACAGCTGAAGTGGGTGTGCTCCTCTGTACTGGGTCCTGTCTTTAGGCAGGTACAGAAACTGCAGGAAAAGTCCCTCTCTCTGGTTGAGATGCCACCTAGTGTTGCCAAAACCTAGGCCATCACCTGACACGCCAGGGGCTCTCCAGGGCTTTAGCTGTACACACAACCCATGTCTGTTTCTGACTGCACCATCCTGCTTCCACCCATCCTTGGCTTCCCTCAGACGGGCCCTGCTGTGACACAGAAACAGACACCCAGGCAGGAAGTGGTCGGTGGGATTGTTCGCAGTATCAGAGCACTGGGGCAGCAGACCTGGCCGTCAGCGCTGGGCAGTAGTCCTTGCCAGGATCCCATGACTGTGTGGAGTTGTGCGGCGGATGTTTGCAGATCTTCAAGTTGCAACAAACTTGTGTTGGAGGCCGAGAGGGAGTCCAGTCGGTGGAGAGTCGGATGGGGGCTGGATAGTTGTAGGGAGGAATGCAGTGGGACCTCCTAAGGATGAAGGGATAAAAAGCTGGCCCTTGGGCAGTACTCAGTGCTTCATTAATTAATTAATTAATCCATCCATTCACTTTAGAGAGACAGTCTCAAGTAGCCTAGATTGTCCTTTACTTCCCTGTGTAGCTGAGAATGACCTTGATCGCCCTGCCTCTACATCCCATGTGCTAGGATTACAAGCATACACTACCAAGTCCCGTGCATGCAGTACTAGGAACTAAACTCAGTGCCGTGCACATGCTAGAGAAGTATTGTGTCAACTGAACCACATACCCAGCGCTGCTATGAGTTGGTACTGTTGTTTTGTTGATGGGGGGGGACACTGAACCAACACAGGGGGAGAGTCTCAAGGCTGCAAGTGAGATGCAAGGTGTGAACCCCAGTTTCGGCCCTGTCTTCAGTAAAGATTAATCCAAGAGGGAGTCCTTGCATTGTCGTAGCCCAGCTCTTCATAATGTGGACCCCTGAGGGTGGCCAACAACCAGGAGAAACACACAGGACAGTAGCCAAACACCTCTGGCAGAAAGCCCTTCTGGAAATCAAAGTCAGCCCTACACAGAGAAAGCATTGTTCTCTCCTAAAGTCAGCCAGGATCAAACAAGTCTGATAAAGCTGGGTGTTGGTAAGAGGTGCCGCAGACACTGAAGGGGCAGGTGGGAGGAAGAAACTGCCCAGAGCACAAATGCTGACCTCTGACCAGCAGCCCCCTTTCTAGGGACTTCTTCCAGCACGAGAAGGATGGAGGCTCAGGGCTGTCAGGGTCAGAGAGACACCAGTTTGGGTAGTGAGGCCCCAGAGAGGGAACTGGCCAAATGCATTATGTCTGTTCAGTGGCCAGGAAGCTGTCCACCTGCTGGTAGGATGTATTACTGGAAAAAACAAGGCATCTAGCCATGCAATCCACACAGAAATTGAGGGGTGAAATTGATGTCATCAAAAGGAAGCATTCTTCTTGCAGAATCCCTGTTAGGAGCACAGAGAGAACGCAGTTCGGGTGAAAGATTTATGTCTCATTCAGAGCCAAGGGTTTGTAGCTAGGGTGCACTCGACCATACAAACGTTGGTAGAAAGAATCAAATGTTCTCTTTAGAGAACAGTCTGGAGGTTTGTGCAGACACTTCACCAAAGAAGAGAGATGAGGCCAAATAAGCACAGGAAAACATGTCCAGCCTCCCACACCAGGAGGGAAGTGTGTGCCGACGCTATGAGGTCAGAGACAGCACTCACTCGTCATCCCAGAACTTGGGAAGCTGAGGCAGGAAGATCAGGAGCCTGAGGCCACCCTGGGTTATGTATCAAAACTGTTTCCAAATAACAAAACAGCCAGGCATGGTGGGATGTCTGTACTACCCAAACTTGGGAGGTGGAGCTAGGAGGATCAGGGGTTCAAGATCAGCCTCAGCTACACAGAAGTTGAGGACTAACCTGGCTTATTATGACCCTGTCTCAAAACACTGAAACCAACAAGCGTGGCAGTCCTACTGAAATGACTGACGTAAGTCGTTACTATGGCTATGACTTTGGGTCTCAGATATTCCAAGAGCCCACACATCGAATGCTTCGTCCATGGCCCCCAGCACTAAAAGGGGAGGTTGACCTTTCAGAAGGAGCTTAGGTTATTAGTGGGTGGCATGTACTTGAAGGGGTTATGGAGACCCAGCACCTTCCCCCTGTGACCCTCCCTCCCCATTCCTAGTTATACAAGATTAAGTAGCTTCCTCCGCTGTGTGCTTCCACAGTACCCAAAGCAATGGGGCTAACCAACCATGTCCTAAAGCTCCAACGCTGAGAAATCTAAGAAGCCTTTCTTCTGTTCAAGTAGGTGGTCTCGGGTACTCTGTCACAGTAGCAGAGCTACTGACAGCAAGAGCCACGAAGAACACAGAGCAACTGGAACTTCCCTACATCTCATGGGTACAGCCCTTCTGGAAACAGCCTGAGCACATGCTTATCAAGTTAAACATATGCTTAACACATGGCCCAGGTGTTAGCCTTTCGGATATTTGGGCCCTGAAAAAATAAAAGCAGACATGTAGGAACACCCAGTAATAGATTCTCACTTTATTTGTAAAAGTCCCAAACCAGAAACAGTCCCAAAGTCCTTCAACAGGTGAGAGACTAAACAAACGCTCTTTACATCCATAATATGGACTATTGCTCAGCCATAAAAAGGAGGGAACTGCTGTTAAAACAATTGACTTCAAAGGTATTACTCTAAGGAAAAAAAAAACCTCTCTAATCTCAAAAGGCTAGATATGACATCACCATCACTCCCTTTATACAATATTGTCAACATAGCCGATTACAGCAACGAAGGACTACTATGTTTCATTATACACAGAGAACATAAACGAAGAGATCGGTGGTTGCTAAAGGCTGTGGTTGCAGAGAATAAGACTTTTAAGATTTTTCTTTTAATTTTAAATCACACGGATATGTGTGTCTATGTGGGCTTACATGTGTGAGTGTAGTGCCCCCAGAGACCAGAAGAGGTCTCTGTAACTAGTTGAGGCTCCAAGTGAGTTCTGGGAACTAAACCTGGGTTCTCTGCAAGAGCAGCCAGTGCTCTTAACTGCGGAGCCATCTCTCTAGCCCTGAGGGTGAGATCTTAAAGTGTCAATATAAAGGAATTTCTCTGTGGGGATTGGAACGTTCTATATCCCAATCCACAGACTCTCACTGTATGAGAAAATGTTATAAATGACCGCAGAAGAAAACACAACCCATTGAAACAACCCCACACATGTGAAAATTGGCGGAGTCCAAATAAGGTCTGCCTTTCAGTTAGTCACGCTGTGCCCATGTCAGTTTCTCAGTTCTGACAGCGCGTCACGGTTATGTAAGATGTTGTTCCTGCGAGAAGTGGGGTGAAAGGTGCATGGGAGGTCTTGGGACTATTTTTGCAACTTCTTGTGGGTCTTAAACTATTTCAAAATTAAAAATAAAATCAAGTAGCAATAGTTTGGAGTTGCTTTGTTCAGTTTTTTTCCTTTCTGTAAAAAAAAAAAATAATAGCAAGACGAGAATGTGTGTAGAGCAAGTGCCACTGCTGCAAGAATTATACTGTTGTTGCCAGAAATTTCTGGAAAGATCAAGAAAGACCTGGAAAAGCTGGGGTCTTTGGAAAAGCAAGGAAAACCAGGGCATGGAGGTAAAAGAAGAAACCTGAATAAATTATGTACTTGGAATCTACCACTTAAAAAAAAAAAACTCATGTAGCCCTGGCTGACCCCAAACTTGCAACATAGCATAGGAAAGCTTTGAACTCATGATCCTCTTGCTTCTACCTTCTGAGTATGAGAAAATGGGCATGTACCACTGTCTTAGGGTTTCTATTGCTGTGAAGAGACCCATGACCATGGCAACTCTTACAAAGGAAAGCATTTAATTGGGGCTGGTTTACAGCTTCAGAGGTGTAGTCCATGATCATCATGGTGGGACACGGCAACACATAGGCAGACATGGTGCTGCAGTTGATCAGCAGGCAACAGGAAGTGAACTGTCTCAGCGGGCATGACTCGAGCATATATGAGAGAGACCTCAAAGCCCGCCTCCACAGTGACACACTTCCTTCAAAAAGACTATACCTACTCCAATAAAGCCACACCTCCTAACAGCGCCATCCCCTTTGGGTGCCATTGTCTTCCAAACCACCACAGCCACCACGCCTGGAATCATTTGTTTACCCGTTTACATGGCTATCTTATCACTGTGTTTAAACCCAGGCTTCATACATGCCAGACAAGGGCTCCACCACTGAGCTGCATCCTTAGCCTCATGATACATTTTTTCTTTGAGACAGGACCTCATGGTGCAGCTCTGGCTGTCCTGAACTCGCTGTGTAGACCTGGGCGCAGACTCACAGGCCTCCACCTGTCTCTGCCTCCCAAGTGCCAGGATTAAAGGTGTGTGCCACCACACCTGACCACCCCCCCCCCCGTCACCTTTTAAACGTTGTAAGTTTTGAAAATCTGAGCTTAGATGTGAGGCAGTAGGAGAGCTAAGCAGCCATGGTTCTGGCTCAGAGAGATCTCCTTTGCTCCATTAGAACCCCTGAGGGCTGTAGGCGGCCAAATGTGTCTCAGGGATGAACTTTCACCCTCCTCAATATGGTGACACCTATACAAAGGAGAAAACAGAGGCACAGATAGAGAGGTCCACTTGCTCCCCAGACCTCCCAGCCAGAGCTCCTCAAGAAGACCCTGGGGGATTCCAAGCTAGAGGAGCCTGTGAGGGAGGATGAGGCTGGGTTGGCCAGCAGGAATAAACAGGAGCCTTGAGGTGACACAAGCCCAGGCTTCCTTGTGCTGTTTACCAAAGAAAAAAAAAAGCAATGAAGAAGAAGGGAGTATGGGTAGGCTGTGAGGGGTCTGTCATCCAGCTGAGGTGGACAGAACCGGGACCAGGGTGGAGTACTCCTGTTCAGAACAGCACCTCTGCCGGCCAGGTGGTGAGTCTTTTTACCGACTGCAGCCCATTGCCTGTTGCACAGTATGCAGGCACAGAAATGGCCAGGCTTACAAGAGAGAAAGCTTCATTCCCCAGGACTGCCAAGCTTGTGACACAGGAAAGCAAATTATCCACCTGCCTCCCTGCAGACGGGCTTAAGGTATTTGTGGGATAAAGAAGCAGGTAATGGCAAGTGGTGAGGTAATGACCCAACTCCTATCTGTTCCCAAGACCCACCCTCAGAAAGAAGTGTTAGCATGAGTGTGAGCCAGGGTGACGTGTGGGACTTTCTGATATCAAAAGATCACCCCTTGGGTCCCTGTACAGAGATGGCAGCTTTAGCAAGAATACCCTTCGGGTCCTCGAAGAGTTGTGACATGGGCAGCTGTTGCTATCTTGTTCCACACAGAGGTGTGACCTACAGCAGAGGGAGACTAGTAACAGGCCCCTCAACCATATGGCCGTCAAACTCGTGTCTTTTTAAGATGGCTGGAGGCAGGCAACCAGAAGCCAGCTTCCTGTAGTCTGGAAAACCTGTGCTTGCAGTGGACTCTACTGATGCCCTGCCCCCCCAGACCAGATGGGCCTTCTGAGAGTCCGTGAGCTGCACCATTTTGTCTTTCCCCTCGTGGTGTCACTGTCTGGCCCTGACAGTTCTTCCTGCTTCCAGGATCACAGGAGGTCACATTCTTGTTAGGAAAGCCTGAGAAATACAGCCAAGCATGTCTGTGTAGCAAATGAGGAACCCCAAACTCCGTTTTTCACAAGGACTACTCCATGGTGACAAATGCCAGGCACCTTGAGACCCAGATGCCCAGTTCACCAGCTCCATGACCACCAGGAGGAACTATGCAAAGGTCAAGGGTCATCCCTGTGCTAGGGTAGGATAGGAGACCTCCGTACTCTTTCGTTCTCCCACCGAGTGGCATGGTGGGTTCCTTCCAAATCTGTCATGCTAGCTAGGGGGATGGAGGCTCCAGTTTAGTCTGGCCTTCAGGTAAATGACACTTGGGAGAGGCTTTCCTCCTGGACTTAATCCTCCCATTGATTGAATCTGTTCTTTTAAATTACCAAATGTTTCAAGTTTGTAGAAAAGTTAAAAAAAAAATCTAATAAAAACACCCATAAACACACAGCTCTTTCTGTCATGTCCCTCCTCCTCCTGGCACATTATAGAGGTACTGTTGACTCCAAGGTCAAAGTCCTGGGGAGTCCCCCCCCCAAGCTTACTCTCCCGTGTTTGTTTTAATGCATACATTTGTATCTATCCATAGCATCATTGATTTGTTTGTTCTCAGGCTTTGCCTACATGGGACTCTGCGGCATGACTCAGGCAAAGCTTGTTGCTTGAGTCCCTCACTCGATCTGTGCATGGCTCAAATCCACTCATTTATAGCCTAAAAATAAACAAGAGGGCATGCAACTCTCTCCCATTGACGGACAGCTAGGCTTTCTCCAGTTGTTTGTCCTCACAGACCAGCTGTCCTAGGCATATTCAAACGTGTCTTCCTGCTCATGTGCAGACCTAAGATAGGAGACCATTGACTGGGTTGCAGGTCCAAGGCCTGATGCTTCCCTCCTCAGTGCCTGACTGTTTTCAAGGTCACGATGCTATTTCATGATTCATTGGCTCCGAAGGTCCTTCTACATTCCTGCTAGACTAACACATAGGAGTCAAGATTGATCCTTGCTTCTCAATGACAAGACTAATCCAGAAAGGAAAAAGACCTAAGGTCCCAGAGCTGACCAAGGAGTCAGGCTGGATAGAGCTGTCCCTCCACAATCCCATTATCTGTTGCTCTGTAACAAGCAGCCCCAGCTCTCAGAGCTTTAGAAGTTCACTAATATAAAGACTGGAGCTGTGGGTCAGCCAGTAGAGTGCTCTCCTAGAAAGCATGAGACCCCGGGGTTCAATCCCCAGCACCCCATAAGTTTGACATTGTGATACATCCCAAACAGGAGGATTAGGAGTTTAAGGTCATCTTTGGCTATGTAAAGAGTTCAAGGCTATCCTGGGCCACATGAAACAGTGTCTCAAAAAAAATCATTCTTTTGTGTTATTGTTCATGAATATGCAACATGGGTAGAGCTGAAGGAGAAGGTTTGACTCTGCTCCATTGGCGTTGGCTGGGTTGGCTGAACTAGTACCTGGAGAGTCCGTTTCTAAGATGTCTTAGTAACAGCAACTGATACCAGGTAGAGGGAGGTGGAGGTAGGACCACAGCAGGAGATAATGCAGGAGGGTCCTAGTTCTGCTTCACAGGGTCTCTTCACAGCTTGCTTGGACTTTCTGAGGGCAAGGCTGTTGGGTTCCCAGAGTCCAGAAACACATTGGGGCATCTCTGCCATTCTCCATTGGCCAAGCCATTACAGGTTCCCGATGCCAGGAGAAGGATGCACCATACTCCACTTCCTGATGGAAGGAGTGCCATGTTTCAGGCATCTCACCTGCTCCAGCCACAGCCTTAAGTGGCACAGGGTTCAAGATGCTCTGATGGGCAGCCAGTAAGTAGCAGGGCAGCCATGATGGCTGCTCAAAACACTCCAGTCACCTGTAACTGCGGGAACCCAAGAGTACCCATGGCAGTTGTGTCCTGAAAGAGACAGGTCAAGAATATTAGTGAGTGGCCATATCTGTGGATATGTTTTATTTGGTCCAATGAGAGACTTTTATCTAAAATTAATTCCAACATTTTAAACCAAAATATCAAGATTTCTTGAGTCACTGAGATGACTCAGGCAGCCAGGGGCTTGCTGCCAGCTTAGGGACCTGAGTTCAATTCCCAGGAGCCATGCGGTAGGAGGGAACTGACTCCTGCAAGTTGTCCTCTGACCTCTACATATGGATCATTTTTACACTTAAAAAATAATTTTTATCAGGTTGTGGTGATGCAAGCCTTTAATTCCAGTACTCAGGAGGCAGGGGCAGGTGGATCTCTGAGTTAGAGGCCAGACTGGTCTACAAAGTGAATTCCAGGCCAGCCAGGGCTACAAAGTGAGATTCTGTTTCAAAAAAAAAAAAGTGTGTGTGTGTATGTGTGTGTGAGTGTGTGCATGTGTGCGTGCGTGTATGTGTACGTGTGTGTGTGTGTCACCCTGGGGAACCCTTTTACTGCAGTTCCCAACTGCCCCATGGGCCCTTGAGATGACAAATCCCCGGTGAGGGAGACAGTCACCCATGTGGAGCCCTCAGTGATGCTCTGTAAGGGGAGTAATCCCAGAAGCCTCCCAAGAGGAGGTGACTTCTCACCTGGATCTGGAAGACAGGAATGGTTTATGACCATTCAGCTGAACACCTGAGCACAGGTCAGAAATGACCTGAGGCTGGAGAATTTCCTGGGAACCCATTCAGCAACCCCAGAGCCAGTCTGAACAAAGAACCGAAACAGAAGCTCCATGGTGGGGACAGAAGGACGTTCCAACTCACAGTTCACTATCAGCGCCCCAGCTTGCAACACCCGGGAAGGAACACATGTGGCTTGCGAGGGAGTACACATGGCTGTGTAAATCACTCATTGGCCTGTAAATAAGAGGGATTAATTAACACGTCAGGTTAGCTGGTGTGCAGAAGGAGCTCCCGGGATGGAGTGGGATGAGTAAGTGTTGGTAAAAGGCAGAGAGAGCTGACGTCAGGGAGGCTGGGCTGGAACCTGCAGATGGAGGCCCAGCATGCCAGGGCTGGTGTCATCTGGGCTGGAACCTGTAGCTGGAGTCCTTGAGTTCTGTGGTCCTAGGGGAAGGAGGTAGGAGGAAGATGCAGTAAAATACTCTTCTGCCCACAAGAGATGTGGGCTAGATCTGCCTTCCTTCCAAGGACTACTATTCTGTTCTAATCCTGCTGTAAGTGCAGGCTAATGGCCCATACAGCAGATCTCAACACCAGGATTCTTAGGGATGAGGATTCCCACCATACCAAGTTCTTAAGTATTCTCCAAGGCGTGAAGTTATCTCATTCAATGTTTGGTTTACATAGTTTTGAAAACACAGAGGAACATGGCTGTCAGACTCCAGCAGACTTTTTGCGCACACACTCCGGGGTTCGTCCAGATTTTCAGGTGCAGTTGTTCTAAGTCTGTACAGTTATTGTGTTTTCTCATCCTAACCAGTGCGGAAAGCCAGTCCTGCCCAGTGAAACCAGCTCCTCATCGTGTGTCTCCTTGTATTTTCCTTCACTTTTATAGCCTAAGTTAAATGTCTTTCAGTTTAACCTTCTAATGGACTTGTGACTTTGAGACTCTCTGGAAGCCTACCAATATGATTTGGTGAGTCCTGGTGCCAACCTCCCACGCCTTCCACCTCTCGGTTTCGGAAGCCATTGCCCAAAGAGCCAGTCCATACCCCCTTTCTGCCTACACATCTGCTTGTAGTTCTCTGGGCACTGAAATGGGGTCCCGGATGGTTTGAAGGAAGGCTGCTTGAGGAGCCTTTCTTCTGAGCCTTGCAAAGCTCCCTGGGGGACACTGGGCAACACCGCCATCTAGTGACCGAAAGCAAGGCATTGAGAAAATACGCCCAGAGACTGTAGTTTCTAAACTTGGGACACTTGAAAACAAGACCGAGAATCAAAGCAACTCTGGCAACTAACCGAGTTGTAAACATGCATCTCAGAAAAAGTCTTAGTGTCCACTCAGGGTAGATTGCTAGGGAAATTGTGGAAGGCTACCGTGTGGAGTGGGGTGCTCTGTTGCCCAGGAGGCTTTGATATGCCTTCCATATTGATCACCATATGAGTTATTATAGATCAGGAAGCTCTTCCCCTGAGTAGGGAGAACGTTGCTAACCAGAACCACACCCTAGGAAGCTTATGCAGCCTGCAAGTTCAAGTCCATTTCTGTGCAAGATAGAGGGCTTATCTGTTGCGGGAGGTCCTTCCGCTCCTCCAGCCTATAGCCGCTGAGATACCCGCCCATTGGGGCGTGGTCTCTCTCCCTTTAAAAAAGCGGCCACTTCCTTCTCTCGCTCTCTTCACTTCCTGCTCGGCTGGCGGCTAGACTCCCTTCCTGGTCGTACAGAGGGCTGACGGTGATCTGTAAGTTTTTTTCCCCTTTAAATAAATACTACCCTGTTAATTATAATTCCAAACTGCTGTGGCATCGTTTGTGACTTACGTCTACACTTATCCTCTGTACCAGCTACCACGTTAGTTAGCATTAGTTAGCGTTAGTGTAGTCCACACACAAAGCCAGGATCACACATACCACTCCCCCTGGCTCTACACAAACCATTCCCCCTGGCTCTCCAACCTTGACTTTACACCAGAGCCATGCCACCACTGCCCCTGATGTCTCTATAATCAGGTCTCTCCATCCCTCCAACTCTCTCCTTTGGCCAAATCAGCATTGCGTCTGGCATGGCTGACCCACTCAGGACTTCTCAGGCTCCCAGTGGATTAAGGCATCTAGTGTGGGAATTGCCGCTGTCACAGTTCTATGAGGGCTTCCCGTTCTGGACTAAGTCAGCTGTCTCTTCGTAGCCCTCGGAAGGGCACTGATGGCTCTCCCTCCCCCTACTCTCTACCCTACTCTTCAGGCTCCTGTGAGTTACACACACCTGCTGGGGTCTTTCTCATTGGGTTCTTCCACCCTGGAGAATAACCCATGCCCGCTGGCTTCTACTCCTTAGAGCCACATCACCTCTTCAGAGCGGGCTCTGTGGGTAGCACAAGGCTTCATCTTGGTGTTCTTTCATTTGTTCGGGCATCAGGCATTATTTAGATGTAATTGAAAGGATCTAATCAGATTGTTTTCATTAAAAAAAAGAAATGAATCAGTCAGGCATAATAACACATGCATGTAATCCATCACTCAGGAAGTAGAGGTGGGAGGATCAGGAATTCAAGGCCAGCCTTGGCTACGTAGACAATTGGAGGCCAGCCTGGACTACATTGGGATCCTGTCTCAAAAACTATGGCTAATAATGACATACCAAGACAAACTAGAGCACCAAACGTGGAAGGTACAGACTGTGTCAGGGAGTTCCAAACCTCTGACAGTGGGACACCATACTTTCATTCACCAAATTCACTCAAGAATAGCACAGTTGATTTACAACACACACACACACACACACACACACACACACACACACACACACACACCCTTCACAATGTTTTAAGTAAATTTACAATTTTGTGTTGAGCCAAATCCATAGCTATGCCACATATAGCCCATGAGCTGCAGGCTGAACATGCCTGCGTGAGTAGACCATTGGCCGGTGATGAGTGCAAAGACAGGAGGGTTCTCTGTGAACTGGAAAGCCAGGAAAGGCTGGGGCTGGGGGAAGCTTTGAAGGAAGGGAAGCATTAAGTCTTGGAGAAAAAACATTATAGAAACAAAACACAAATAAAGGCAAGACCAGGGGCGGTGAGGAGAGCTGGTATCTGGAGACTTTGTCTATCCTACAGTGTAATTCCGGGTTGAGCACCGCATCACCTCTGTAGGGCCCCTCCTTCCCACATTCTCAGACCCTGTGATGCCAGAGGGGCTGATGCTCTGTGATGGTATGTGAGCTGAGAACCACAGCGTTTCCTACTTCATGCAGAAAAGAAGGCAACCCACTTTCTCTATCATCTCAAAGGGCATGTTTGTGAGAACAAACAAAATCAAACATGGAGGAAGTCTCTTTCCTTTGGACAGTATTTGAGTGCCTGGATCCAGCCACACCTGCAGCTGATCACCATAGACCGTTTAGATCTGTGAAGCAATAAATTCCCTCCTTTAAGGAATTTGGGTCATCAGTGTCTATCACTTGTAACAAAGGTCCCTCACTTGCCTACTACTGACTGAAACAGACTAGTTCATTGCTATAAGAGGCAATGAAGGAGGTTAAAGAAGGAGACAGAAACAACAGCTATTATGGCCAGGTTTTGGTTTTTGATTTTTTTTCAACTAAACTTTTATCCCAGTGAATTGAGGCATCCAGTGTGGGAAGTGCAGAGGTTTGAATCTTTGAACCAAGCCAAAAATCTGAAAATGCTCTAGGCCTTCTCCTCTCACTGCCCACAAGCCTCAATCTCTCTCCATCAAGCCAAAAATCCTTTGAAAGGAGACCCAGGGACAGAAATGGCCCCAAGCAGCCCTGCTCTTGGCTTCCCAGGGTTTTGGAAGGAACGTGTCGGAGTCTTCCCAGACCACATCGGGAAAGCCAAGAATCCACAAGATAGCCAGCCAGGCTGACACGGTGGTGGTGGGGCAGTGGGGCTGGGGCAGGGGTGGTCATCTGATTCGTTTTCCACGGCTATTGCCTTGCTTGTGCTCTGGTTGAATGCTTTGGTCCCTGGCAGAGGGTGCTGTGGATGCAGCAGAGCGGCAGATGTTTTCAGCTCCACTCTGGTCCCCCTCACAGCTGCCCTGAAGAGGACATGTAGGACAACCAAGAGCCTAGAGGGGTTGTACCCATGTTGTGCGTTCTCTCCTGGTGCCCAACTCCGTGCCTGCCTGGGGTATTAGAAAGGGCCCTGGTTTTCATTTAGAAATCAGATCTCAAGTCCTTGCTGGGAGCAAGCAGAGCAGGAGTTCAGAGGCCTGAGGTAAGTGAGCATGTATTCCTGGCTAGTGTCTTTTGGGTGCCTCCCACCCTCCTGCAGCCTCTGCTCACGCCCTCACTTGGGTGCGTCATCCTCTGGACTGAGACCAGTCACAGGCCACTTCTCGCTTTGGAGAGCATCAGGCACAGGTGGAATTAAACCAGAAGACACAGAAAGATGCTTGTTGCTATCCACCATCCTTCAGGGTCAAAACCATCAGAGTCCCGGAGAGAATGCTCTTAACATGCATGTACTGTACACACGTGCACACATGCACACTCACACACACCTGCAACAGCGTCATCGCTGGTGGCAGCTTTTCTCCTAGGGTCAGGATCTGGAGAAAGCTGTCTATAATCAGCATCTCTAGTGAGCATTGCACAGTGAAAGCTGGTCACTTCGCGGGGCGAGATGTAAAAATAGAAAGATTGGAAAGGAAACATTCAGCCATTTCTAAAGATGATAATTTGCGTGTTGAAAAAAATTCCTAATAATCTACAGGCTATGAGAATTAATCATCATAAAAATCCATCGCATTTCCGTGTCCTAGCAACAGTGGGAAAATGAAAACATTAGTGTGCCAACTTCAACGCCCAGAATCATCAAATACAGGGAACAGACCTAATGAAGACAGCACAAGGCCTTAATGACGGAAACTACAGAGCACCAAGGAGAAACAAAGGAACAAAATAAACCAGGGTTCTGTGTTCATTGATCAATCAGTTTAATGTTATTAGGACATTGATTTGCCTGGACAAACCCAACCCAAAGCCCCAGAATCATTTCTGGGAATGCTGACTGCTAGTTTTATGCTGCCATTTGAAGAACCGATAAGATACAAGATGATTCCAAAAGAAAACAATGCCCAGAGGACTTTGCCTGCCTGATGTTAGGAGTTTTTATAAGTCCACAGTAATAACAGCACAGGCAAAGTCAAATGGACCTGAGGACCAGAACAGGATCCCAGAAACCACCCATACATACTCAGTCCTCTGGTTTATAGTGAGGGGGAGAGGGATGCTCCCTGCAATGGTATTAATTGGAATGGGTAATCCACATTGAGGGGAAAAAAATCGTAGCATGAATGAATGCTAATTTAAGATAGGTCATAGACTTGAGGCAAAACTGTAGTTCTAAGAAAACACTATCCTGAGTGAGGTAACCCAGACCCAAAAAGATGAACATGGGATGTACTCACTCATAATTGGTGTCTAGCCATAAATAAAGGACATTGAGCCTATAATTTGTGATCCTAAAGAAACTAAATAAGAAGGTGAACCCAAAGAAAAACATATAGTTATCCTCCTGGATATTGGAAGTAGACAAGATTTCTGGGCAAAAAATTGGGATCTCGGGGGTGGGGTGGGATGGGGTAAGGGGAGATGGGGAGAAAAAGTGAGAAGGGGAGGATGGGGGGAACTAGGGGGAATGGGATGGTTGGGATAAAGGAAGGGTGGATATGGGAGCATGGAAGTATATATCTTAATTAAGGGAGCCATCTTAGGGTTGGCAAGAGACTTGAACCTAGAGGGGCTCCCAGGTGCCCAGGGCGATGTCCCCTGTTAGTTTCTTGGGCAGCTGAGGATAGGGAACCTGAAATGGCCTGATCCTATAGCCATACTGATGAATATCTTGCATATCACCATAGAACCTTCATCTGGGGTGGATGGAGATAGAGACAGAGACCCACACTGGAGCACTGGACTGAGCTCCCAAGGTCCCAATGAGGAGCAGAAGGAGGGAGAACATGAGCAAGGAAGTCAGGTCCCCGCACCCACCCACTGAGACAGTGAGGCTGATCTATTGGGAGCTCACCAAGGCCAGCTGGACTGTGACTGAAAAAGCATGGGATAAAACCAGACTCTCTGAACATGGTGGACAATGAGGGCTGATGAGAAGCCAAGGACAATGGCACTGGGTTTTGATCCTATTGCATGTACTGGATTTGTGGGAGCCTAGCCAGATTGGATGTTCACCTTCCTGGACCTAGATGGAGGGGGGAGGACCTTGGACTTTCCACAAGGCAGGGAATCCTGACTGTTCTTCAGACTGGAGAGGGAGGGGGAGAGGAGTTGGGGGAGGAAGAGGGAAATGGGAGGCTGGGAGGAGGCGGAAATTTTTTCAATTAAAAAAAATTAATTAATTAAAAAACTGTAGTTCTAGGGGAAATAAAAATCCTGTCTTCTTGACCTTGGTGTAGACAAAAATATTATTATAATTAAATGTGCACAAGTGATATGTGTATGTAAGGATGCCATGTGTGAAGGTTGGAAGATGTCCTTAAGGACTTGATTCTTTCCTCCCACTCTTACAGGGGTTTGGGGAATCAAACTCGGGTTGCGGGGCTTGAGTAGCAAGAGTCTTTAGGTGTTGAGCCATCTCCATGGCCCAAAAAAGATTTCTTAAAACAGGTTGGGAGAAAATGTTATAATACTTCTCTGAGAAATAACTCAGATCTGGCTGGGAATGTGGCCCTAGGGTCAGAAGTTCAAGGTTTTTCTTAGCTACTAGGTGAGTTCAAGGCTAAACTGGGCTATATGAGACAGACAGACTTCATAAATATACAGAGGGTTTAAGTAAATGAATATGAAAAATATATACTTCCAAATTCTAAAAACAATCAAAGGGTCACAATTAGGCCCCATATTACAAAGCATGCGCACATGGCTGGTACCCATACAGCCTCATTCACCATCACAGAAGTGCAGATTACAAACACAGTATTCCATCATCCCTCTTCCCACTGAAGGGCAGGTACAGGTAGGGACGTGCAGGTTTACTGCCATCAGCAGTGGCTTGTGGCTGTCGCTTCTTCAGGTCGGTTTGCCAAGACCCCCTTGTGGCTGGCTGGGGAAGAGCATAGAGGTTTACTTTGGTTGGTCTCAGTCAGGCTGCCGAAGGCTTTGACCTGCATCCTCAGCTGTTTTCTTTATTCCATTGTGTTCTTCACTGACGTTGTTAGCCCCCATAAACATCTCAAGGCTTAGATGCCATGTCAGCAGTTGCTGTGGGAAACCAGCCTGCCCACCCAGGTGGTGGGCCTGGAGCGCAGAAACCATTGGTGCCGCCGTGTGAGTCATTGCTTAAGATGGTAGAAGTGCGTTTGACAATATCTCCTGAACCAATGCTCGTGTGCTCCCGCAGACCAGCGTGTCCCCTCTGGGTAGCCCAGTGCTGATGGTGGCTAGTGCCGTCGACTTGATCCACAGTCTAGAACCACCTGGGAGAAGAGCCTCTGAAATTATCTTGATTACCTCACTGGTGTGGGAGACCCACCCACTGTGGACACCAGTCCCTGGGTTTGGGATCCTGGACCGAGTGAGAGTGGAGAAAAGGAGCTGAGCACAGTGTGCATGCATCCTCTTTTCCCTTGATGGAGGACAAGAGGGTACCAGGGCCCCAGACCTTAGCACCACTGACTTTGTGATGGACGTGCCTTTCAGCCTGGGAAACTCGGGATGTAGACAGCACCACCTGCCAAAAATGAAAACAAATACCAAATCTATCAAAGTCCATAATTCTTGGAAAGTTGCTAAATAACCTGACTAACTGTTCTTGTTTACTGAAGCATGTCAGCCCAGAATATGATTATTTTGTGCTTAAAAGCTCACCCTGAAAAAGGCTCAGTGCTATGCCAGGATCCTGAACATCCAGTGCAGTTGCCAGTCAACTAATAAAGGCTTTCTATTGGTTTAAACCCAAGTCCACGCAGTCTTCTCTGGTGTATACCCCATAACAGTGAGGAGCTAGTACATGTTCATACGTCTTGACTTCCTTGCCAGGATACCCTGTAGCCTGGAACTGTGAGCGGAGAGCTGAGGTAAACCCCTCGTCCCCTAGGCTGGTTATAGATGGCGTTTTCTCACAGCCACAGGAATGAAATGGAGACGGTGCACAGGTCTGCAGGAGTTTGTGTTTTGTTTTTCACAGAAACTTTCTGCAGCAGCCTGAACCAGCAGCCCAGAAAATGCCCATCAACAGAGAGGCCATAGATACCAGGGCCAGACTCACGCAAGGCCACCAGTGCCATGTGGTAAACTAAAGAAAAAAGGAAGTGTTGCCGAGAACCCATAGATTTATCTCCTGGGCACTAGGCTGCAAAGAGGATACTCGGCACAGTCTGCACCCTGCACAGGTCCCTGCCCTTCAAAACCAGACATGCTAATCATTGGCAGAAGTCATAATGGAGAAACTGAGGCTTGGGGCTGGAAGTATCCACTATCTTGACTGATCTAGACCTTGGCTATGAGTGTATAAACTTGCAGAAATCAACAAAATCATCATGACAAATTATGCACTTCAATGACTCTTATACTTTTATTTGAAACAAAAAAAAGTGAAGAAAATAGGTGTCCCAAGTCTTTCTAATGGCCCAAAGCATTAGGACTCAGCATGCATAGAACAATGCTTTGTTAAATTAATACATTCACTCCCTATGCAGAGGAACACACATGCAATTCACAGCCCTCACAACACATACCACATTAATACAGAGACACTTGAACATGCAGACACACATGAATGTATGCAAACACACACACACACACTCATACTCACAATCTCCAAAACACAGTCAAGAGCTAAGCCTCAGGAAGACTAAGCACTTCAGACATAGCTCTTGAGGCCTGTTGTCTAAACCCTGTCTTCGGTGGTTTGCTGTTAGTTTTTGTCAACTTGATATACACCTAATCACACCTAGGCACACCTAGAGACACCTAGAAAGAGGGAATCTAACTGAGCAATTGCCTCTGTTAGACTCACTGTGGCATGTCCGCTGGGCATTTTCTTAATTGATATAGAAGGACCCACCCACTATAGTGGTGCCACTCCTGGGCTGGTGTCACTGGCTTCTTAAACCAGAAAGGTAGCTGAGGGTCTGAAGAAACAGCTCAGCAGTTAAGAGCACTAGAGGCTTTTGCAGGGGACTGCAGTTGAGTTCCCAGCACCCAGCTTCCTGTAACTCCAGCTCTCTTCTGGCCTCTACATACACACGTGCCATATACTCAACTCACACACACACACACACACACACACACACACACACGTGCGCATGCACGCACGCACACAAATAAGATCTCTAAAAAATTTTTAGAAAGAGAGACCAGCATCGAGGTGATCTTCTGGAAGTATTTTCTCAGGGTCAGCATATAGAAACTGTGGCTCAGGGAAGTTGAGGGTACACATTAAGCTGGCAGCAGAATTTAGCAAATAATATGTAAGAGTCTACCACATGGTGCTGGTTTTGGAGGTCATGGAGAACAGCTAAGGCTTGGCACTGTGTGACAAGAGTCCCCGAAAAGAGGCCAGGAAGTCATTGGTGAAGGCACAACCTCAGTTGCAGTGGATCCTAGGATATTATAGATGCTAGAAAAGTGGGATGAGCCAGCCTGAGCCTACTGGAGAAGCTGTGTCTGCTGTAGATGGCAGAGCTGGAGAAGAAGAGCTGCCAAATCCCGTTAGAGCCCAGAAGATCAGGAACGAGTCTCAGATGTGGACAACGAGCTACAAGATTTGATTTATGCAGTTCAATGTTGGTTTTGTTTTGATTGTAAATTCCCTGATTATTCCTTTGTGGAATAAGAAAGTATGCAACTTATTTTATTTTACAGGGATCCACAGTTAAGAGACTTTAAATTTTAAAAGAGATCTTTAAAAAAATGTTGAAATTTTTAAAGACTGGAACTTAGAAGTAGAACTGTTGTTTTGTTTGTTTGATTAGTTGTTGGCTGTTGGATTGTTTGTTTGTATTTTTAGACATGGTCTTTCTATGTATCCCAGGCTGTCCCAGAACTTGTAGTGTAGACCACTGACCTCAAACTCATAACGGTTCACCTCTGTCTGCCTTCCAAGTGCTGGGATTAAAAGCACACACCACCATGGGCAGCCTGGACTGTGTTTTTATGTTGTGATATTAACATAAGATCTTGGGGACAAGGAATTAAAAGGGTGTATGTGTTCGTGTATCAAAGTTGCCATGTGGTGGAAGGTCGTAGCTTTTGTCAACTTGATACGTAAGAGGTACTCCCTATTAAGGTGTCACCTCTATCAGATTGGTCTACGAGCACATTTTCTTGATTGTTGATTGATGTGTGGTACTACCCCTGGGCAGTAGACTAGGTTGGCCTCAAACTCAGAGATCCACCTGCCTCTGCCTCCCAAGTGCTAGGATTAAAAGTGTGCGCCACCACTCCCAACATCCAGGTTTCCTCTTGACTTTTGTGACTAGGGAAAGGGAAGGAGTTGATAAGATAAACTCTTTCTTCACAAAGTTGCTTCAGGTCATGGTGTTTTATCACAGCAATGGAGAGAAACAAACAGGACAACATCATTTGAGACAGGAGTGATGCTGTCACACATCACAGAGAAACAATTGATCATACACAAGGCAATGAGCACAGGGCTGGGTGCTCCTGGATGCTGTGAACTCAGAGACCAGCCCAAACAGCTGGAAGACGCACTGAGGATGGAGGAGCACTCGGGACATGGAGGAGACAGGAAAATAAATGACACCACCCAGTGCGTGGGACAGGGTGAGGATGGGGCAGATGCTGGTGTAAATATTTACGCCATTCATTGCAGTTTGCAAATTCCTCTCGAGCCAGTGATGGCATTTACTCTCTTCTGAAGCCAGGAAGGGGAGGTGGCCAATCATGCTAACTCTACCTAGGAACAAAACAAGCCTGTACTCTCCAGGACTGGGAGACATCAAGGATAGTGTACAGCTCTGTCCTTTTCTTTTGAAAAACAATAGAAGTAGAAGTCTCTTTCAGGGGATTGACAGGTTTGACGCTCTGAGAAACTTTGGATCATCAAACTGGAAGAAGGAATAACTGAGTGAGGGATCTGTGGCACAGGGATGGCAAGTGAGTGGCTCCACATCACACAGTGATTTAGTAATGGGACTAGAATGTGCTCAGATTTGACATTCTGACCCCACATACTTCAGGCTGTTGATGCAGGAATAGAGAAGGAAGGCAGGGAGAGTGGAGAAGTCTAGGCGAGCCAACTTCTTACCAAAGTTCTTTGAAGACCAGTCTCCCTGTGAACACAAACTCTGGATGCAGTTTTTATGGGAACGGAGACCTAACCCTGGAAACTCCAAAAGACACAAGCCAGAACCAACTCATGATGGCTTTCTGCTATTTGAGGAACAGTAGTAGTTCAGCAAGAGGGACTCAAAAGGGATCAAACCTGCTTAGTGTCACCCTTAGGACACAGGGTAACAAGACAGTTCTCAAAGGTCTAGGGCCCTGACCAGTCCCCAAGGGAATAAAAAGATAGGAAAGTCATAATCTCCAGGTTGGGTTGCTTGGCAAATATCTATCCCCATAAGGGTTCATAGAGGACCACCATGTAGGGTCCAGGATGCCCCTGCCTTCCTACACACCATCTGAGGCAAGTCAGTGTATGACTAGGCTGTCCTCAGAGGAAATAAAATTGGCACCACCCTTTGGATTTCTGTGATGCTGGATGGCTAACGAACTTAATTTGGTCCTGAGCTTCAGGCTTCCTGGAAGGAAGGTCTATCATTAGACCACTATGATCAAGTCTAGTGACCATGGAAAAACTGTGTGTCACTCTCCCGTGCAAGGGTTCTTTCACAGTGTTTTGTCTTCCCTCCACAGGCTCAGTGCCACACCTCTTGCTTTCTGGAGCTCTGCTTTGCAGACACCTCTGAGCCTCCCTGAGACTAATGGTCTTCATTTGCTATGGGAGCTCCTTCTGCTCCTTCAGCCAATAGCCTTTAAGATACCAGCCCACTTGGGCATGGTCTCTTATACTATAAATGGAGCTGTAAAGCATGTGCTCACTCTCTTGCTTCCAGCTCTCGCTTCTAGCTGCTAGACTCTGTTCCTGTTCCCTGTTGGTGCAGAGGACTGTGATCTAGGACAGTGATCTGTGAGTTTCCCCTAAATAACCCTTTATTATACATAGTTCTGAACTAGTGTGGGATTATTTTGTAACTTCTATCATCAGCTGGTGCCCAACTTGGGGCCCAGTCCACACTTTTTGGGATTGGTCCTCCAACAGCATAGTGCATTGGGCACTGACTCTCCTGCAGATGGTTTTAGCCAGATCTCACACATGGCAGGCGGCCGCTCAGCACTCCCTGACTCCCACACGCTGCCTCTCTGTGTGCTACATGCCAGCCCACATGCTGCTGCCTGCGATCCCCACATTGTACACAGCCTGCAGCTTGCACTGATGAAATATTTTGGGTTTTCTCTTTATCCTGGGCCCCAACTCTCGAAATCATTTTATTGCCTTAACAACTGTTCTTAATTTGTTAAACAAAGCATATTTTTCAGTACCTAATCAAGCAACATGTGCTGTTCGCTGCTCCTAGCATCTCAGCCATGTGGCTGCTGGCTGATAATGGTTATTACATCTACTCCAATTCATTGTAATTGCCTTATGACAGGTAAAATCTGAAAAACTACAAAAAATGATTGATAACATCCATGAGTTCAATAATTATTTTGCTTGTACCATGGAAGGTATTCTGCAAGGCTTACATGATTTTGCTTCTATATCCCTTTATTTGATTCTAGGAATTAGCTTTGTTTTTAATATTATCTCATTAAAAATGGCTCAATATTATGGAGAGGGATAGCATCAATTTGACAAAATTAGCTGAAAGAATTTATGCTGTTTAATTTAATGTGCTGGAATCTATTGAAAAGTTATGCTATGTCTAAAGATAAGATGTTATCTTTACTGGACAAGTTTCATACCTTGGAAACCTCAGTGAGAACATTAGAACAGAACACTGAATAGAAGATTTAGAATTTAAAAAAGCCAGTAGTAAAAAGAATAGAAAAGATTGAGGAATTTCTTAATTGATGAGCAGGGACAGAAAGTACAAGGACAGGATTTAGCCTCATCAGTACATGCCAGACTCTGGAGTGACTTACACAGAGTTTTAACTGCATATCTGATAATTTTCTAAGAAAGACCATCTGGCACAAAGTACCCTAAGGCAGTCAAAGAATATGCATGTGAAACAAATACATATGAGCCATCTAAAAGAAATAAAACAAGCAATAGTTTCTTATGGGCTACATTCACCATTTGTCAGGGAAATGGTGAAAACATGGGCTTCAAGCACTAAGGTACCATTGGCTTCAATTAATGTCAGCAATCCTAGAAAATGGACCTCAGCTGCTTTGGAAGTGTTATTAAAGAGATGAGGCCATACCATTTCCAATGGTATGAAGAGACACCAAAATGTCAAATGTTTTAATTGTGGAAGAATAGGACATCTAAGAAGGGACTGTAAGCAAGGAAATCCTAAGAATAATGTTTTCTCTAAGAATGACAAGAATAGGAGGACTCAGCCTTCTGGTATGTAGGAGGTGTGGCAAAGGCCAACATTAGACTAATGAATGTAGGACAACAAGAGACAGACAAGGCCACCTGATAATACTGGGGAATTTCTTGGGGGGCCTCTCACAGGCCCCAATATTAAACAAGGTCCAGTCATTTCCAGTCACTGTGGAGAACATGTCTTACCAAGAAAATTAGACAATCCAGTGCCTACTGTAAAAAAAAAAACCATACTGTTCTGGATGATGGAATAGATCTAGAGAATGAGTCAAAAATCCCAATAGGGAATGTAAAATGTATATTTTGGCAGATTTCTACAAATGATCAAAGACCAAAGCTAAGAGTGTAAATAACATTGTAACTGAGGGATTACTAGACACAGGTGCAGACATGAGTATCATTACTCCAGAATTATGGCATCCAGATTGGCCTCTACAAGAGGCAGATATTCAGTTGCTAGGAATTGGACTCCTATCTCAAGTAAAACAAAGCACGAGGTGGGCTGAATGCACAGGTCCAGAAGGACAGAAAGGAAAGCTGAGGTCATATGTAGCTAATATTGCAGTGACTTTATGGGATTGTGACCTATTGCAGCAATGGAATACCCAGGTTAACATTCCTACAGTTCCCAAAACTCATGTTTCTAGGAAGGATATAATAAGATATTATAATCAAAGGTCACCAGCTATTCAGGCTGTACAAGAACACAAGGCATCTATCAAGACTTCAGAGGAACTAATGGCCTTGCCTTTAAAATGGTAACTGAGAAACCAATATGGGTTAAACAATGGTCTTTATGAAAGACAAACTGCAGGTACAGGAGTGACTAGATGCTCACCATATTGAAGAATCAATCAGTCCTTGGAATTCTTCTGTATTTGTTGTTTAAAAGAAATCTGGAAAATGGAGGATGGTGACAGATCTAAGACTTGTCAACAAGGTTATTCAACCTATGGGCCCTCTACAATCTGGAATTCCTCTGCCATCTCTATTACCAAAAGGATGGCCTCTTATAGTTATTGATTTAAAGGATTGCTTTTTCACTATACCTTTACAAGAAAATGATAGAAAAAAAATTGCGTTCACAGTACCTACTTATTCTCAAATTACTAGGAGATATCAATGGACTGCCCTCCCACAGGGAATGCTCAATAGTCCCACCCTGTGCCAGTACTTTGTCAGTCAGCCATTGGAAATAATATGCAAGCCATTTAAGTCTATAATTTACCATTATATGGATGGCATTTTGTTATCTGATTCAAATGCAGACACTTTAGAAAGAATGTTTGAAGAAACAAAGAAAATTTTGCCTAAATGAGGATTACAAATTGCTCCTGAAAAAATACAAAATACAATTACCTAGGTTACAAAATAGGTTTACAGAAAATTAGAACACAAAAGGCATAAATTAGGAGAGACTGATTGTGGACTTTTAATGACTTTCAAAGATTGTTAGAAGACATTTCCAGTCTATAACCAGCTGTTGGGATAACACCTGATCTAAGAGTTCATTTAAACAAACCCTTTGTTGGTGACAAAGACTTAAATAGTCCTAGGGAATTAACAGCTAAAACAGAAAAAGAATTGATGGTCATTAGAGAGAAATTACAGGGAGGCACATGTAGATAGAATGAATCCAAATCTTAATTGTATTCTAGTCATACTGCCTTCTAGAATTTCCCTACAGGAATTTTAATGTAAAGGGAAGATATTATCTTAGAATGGATTTTTTTTACCACATAAACAAAGTAAAAAAATTTTATATGGAAAAAAATCTCTGAATTAATTATAAAATAAAATTGAGACTTTGTCAACCAACAGAAATAGATCCAGCAGAGATTATAGTGTGTTTTACTGCTGATGAAATTTTAAAAATTATGGGAAGACAATGAACTATGGCAAAGGGCTTGTGATAATTTTTTAGTAGAAATTAATAGCAATTGTCCCAAAAGTGATAGACTTAATATTATAAATAGAACTACTTGAATTCTTCCCCGAGTTGTACATGACACACCAATAATTTTATACTGATGCAAACAAATAAGAAAAGGCAGGTTACAAATCAGAAAAATTAAGTAAGGTGGAACAAAGCCCTTATAATTCTGTTCAACAGCAGAATTATATGCTATTCTCATTTAAATTCCTTAGGGAATTTAAAAAAATCTCTCAATATAGTTAGTGATTCACAATATGCATAAAGAGTTGTCTTGCATATTGAAACCACTGAATTTATAGCAGATGATACATAATTGACTTCATTATTTATACAGGTTTAAGATATAACCAGGAATAGGCTTTGTTCCATATACATGACACACATCTGATCCCATATGGGTCTGCCAGGTTCTCTAGCACAAGGTAATGAAGAAATTGGTCAATTATTGATTGAAAGGGTACTTAAGGCCTAAGAATTTCATAAGAAACAGCATGTCAATAGCAAAGGTTTAAAGAAAGAGTTTTCTATACATGGCAACAAAGCTAAAGAGATTATAAATCTCTACTTGATCTTTCTATAACCAAACACCACTACCTGCAGGGAGTAACCCAAAGGGTACTCAAAGGAATGAAATCTGGCAGGTGGATGTGTTTCACTTTACAGAATTTGAAAAATTAAAATAGATATACAACACCATTGACATTTATTCAGGTTTTCAACGGGCAACATCCTTGAGCTCAAAAAAGATTGATTCAGTAATCACAAATTTATTAGAAGCTATGGCCATCATGGGTACACCTGCACAAATAAAGGCAGACAATGGTCCAGCATATGTATCTAAGAAAATAAAACAGCTTTTTGCATATTATAATATAAAGGATATTACAGGTATGCCAAGCAATCCTACAGGTCAGGCAGTTATAGAAAGATCAAATCGAACTATAAGGGATATGCTAAACAAACAGAAAGAGATGGAAAATACCCCAAGAAATAGATTGCATAATGCTCTATTAACCTTGAATTTTCTTAATGATAATGAAAAAGGGAGAACAGCAGCAGAGAGACATTGGATAATAGAAAAAACTTCTGAATTAAATCAATTGGTTTATTTCAAGAATGTGTTGACCTCACAATGGAAACCAGGAGATGTGCTATGTTGGGGAAGGGGTTTTGCTCTTGTTTCTACAGGAGAAGAAAAGCTATAGATACCATCAAAATTAATAAAGATTCACTTTGAAAAAGAGAAACCTTTTGAGAAAGAGAAATGGCAGCTCATCCACAGAGGTGACAATCATAGAAGTGGTAAGAAAACCTTATAAGGGTTGGGGCAGGGTTCTGTTCTTGTCTTTGCAGGAAAATACTCATCTTCAAAGAGTTGAGAGACCTTGGACATCTAGATGCCTAAAGATGGAAACATAGCTATCCAGAAAAAATCAACAAGCAAAGAGAAACCTGAATTATGATGTTGTATCATCTGCATGATAAAATGTGATTATCTGGACATGTATACATCTCTACTTAAAAATCAGAGCTGGCTTTAGAGTTGGACAATGGCTATCCTTCTCTAAATCCAAGCATGTTGTTAGAAGAAAACTTCAGAATTTCTGTCTCATGTCAAGAGCCATCTGGTATGGGACAGAAAGAAGACAGATTTTAAGGAAATATTTTTCTCCATGCCCATTTTGTCTATATCATATCTTTTGTTGAATATATGTTATATAATGATGTTTAAGTTTTCACCAATGAACAGTAGATTTTCCTGCAGTAATCTTTGAAGCTCCCAGGAAGAAGATTGGGCTCCAAAACAAGGACTCCATCTGGTTGATATTATGTCATGATATTGATAGTGCTACTATGAGACTGGATTTTGGGTACCAGCTGCGGAAATGGTTTACCTTCTTACAACGCTCTGGCCAGAACTCCAAATAAGAACCAAAAAAAACCTTAACCATCATTTTACTTTTACAGGATCCTGTAGAAAGAACATCACTCCCATGATAGCTGGAAGGAATTCTAGAAGACAATGTCCCCTCTCCCAACAAAGTTTGTCCTCATGGTTAGGGGTTGATTATTATTCTTATAGGGTTGGGATGGAAATTATGTAGGCTTGGAGATTTCAGAAGAAAGAGGGAAAATTGAATGGGATAATAGGTAGATTAGTGTGAACTTACACTAATAATACAGTGAGTAATAAAATGAATACTTGTGAGCTATTATTTATGGACAATTTATATTGGCATAGATATTTGTATATTGATACAAGTTCAAATGATATTTGTTATATTGGATATGTTGCCTATTTCTGTTTACAATATTTGTACACCTATGCAAAGTTATTTTGTCAGATTGTATGTATGCATGTTTCTACCTCTGTTTAAGACATTTTGTATATTGATAAAATTTTAGGATATATTTATCATATTGCATTATATATTTCTACCTCTAATTAAGATATTTATGTATTGTTTACATTTTGAGGTCATTGTCTTCCTTTACTGCATAGTTGTTTAAAGATTGTTTGATATTCTGATATGAAGTCTTAATCGTTAAGTTATATAGGTATTAAGTATCATAAGTCAATAGTCATTCATGTTTGCTATACTTTTAGTCAGACTAATTAGGATCTTTAGATATATAGAGACTGTATTCTGCATAGATAGTAACCGTCAACCACTTCAAAGATTTGTACAATATGGCATTTAAATAACTTAGAATTCTGTTGCCATGAGACATGACTGCTCCTGGCAGCACTGATCTATTCCCAAGAGAGTGTTGAGCACCAAAGACACTCCACTTAGAGTTTGTTTTCTTCTTCGCACAACTGGCCTTTGGGCAAGGAACTGCCCATGCGTCAACCACTGACAAAGTACACGATGTCAGGACTGGACAAGCAGGATACAAGAAAAAAGACTGCCAAACCTTGCCAAGACATGGTTAGACAGTTCTGAAAATGTTTCTGCCTCTGAAAATGGTCTGTCAGTTACTCTAGGCCTTAGCCAAAGTTGGTTGCTTCAACATTGCAAATGAGACTTTGGGTGATTGCCCAGGCAGCCAGTTGTCCCTGTCATTTATTGCACATTTTAGAAGCTGCTTGATTGCACTTCCTGCCTGCTCAAGTAATATTATCTCCTTTCTTAGGCCTTCTATGGGGCTGAAGATTAGTCATAGTTACCATCTTCTTATGATCTAGCCAAGCCATTTCCAATATGACTTAGACTCCTTAGGATAGAATGTTTATTAAAACATTTAGCATATGTTCCTTGCTTGATATTGTTTATGCTGGTTGTAATTCTAATCTTATACTTGATATCTGTCCCTAGTGTTTATAGTTTTGTATTGGGTTTGGAACTCTCTCATTTAAACAAAAGGGGGAAGTGCTGTGGGAGCTCCTTCTGCTCCTTCAGCCAATAGCCTTTAAGATACCAGCCCACTTGGGCATGGTCTCTTATACTATAAATGCAGCTGTAAAGCATGCTCTCACTTCTGTCTGATAGACTCTGTTCCTGTTCCTTGTTAGTGCAGAGGACTGTGCTCTAGGACAGTGATCTGCAAGTCTCCCCTATATAAATAACCCTTTATTATACATAATTCTGAACTAGTGTGGAATTATTTTGTAACTTCTGTCATCATTCATTGATGGCATTTAGGGCCTGCTCCACATTCCCAAGAGCACACCCCTTTCTGACCTGGTCAGTAGCTATCCCCCTCCTTTTTGGCCTGGGATGTGTAACAGTGCAGCTCCCCAGCAGAGGTGGACAGAGCCCTCTGGGGTTCTCCCCAGAGCTAACAGAGAAGACCAGGGGTTGGAGTCATTGTCCTCAGTGACCAAAAGATGCCAAGAAGTTTGCTATGCCCTTGAATGTGTCCTGGTCAGAAAGATAAAGTCACTGACCAGCCCTGACCCATGCCCTGCAGGGACAGGTGTGGACAACTGGGGCATGAGACAAGGACTGAGCATGGGAGTGGGGGACACTGAAAGGTTTTGTGAGAATAAGTGATCCTTCAAGCCAGCATGTGAGTACCCTGGCTACAGAGAGCCTCTCTCTCATCTCAGTCTCTGTCCTTAGTTCTCCACTTCTCCCTCCTCTCCTCTTTCTCTCTCTGTGTCTTTATCTATCTTTAATATTTAACTTTTAACTTTTATTCAGTTCAGTTGCCCTACATCTCTGCTTTGTGAGAGCATCCAGTGACAGGGTCTTTGGATTCCTACCCATCTTCCCTCTAAAGAAACTCCAGAAATGAGGGAGATTGGACTCATCTTAGAATCTTGAACTTGAAAGAATTAGAAATGACCGCAGAGGGAATCTGATTCAGATTAGCAATTAAGAAATAAGTTTTATTCCATACAACTTGGGTATCTTTAGGTGTGGCTCAATGGCTTTGACACTGGAGTTTTTGCCCTTAACTTCTAGCCAGACAAGTGTCTCCTACATTCTCAGAAAGTCCCTCTCTTCTGGGACCTATCAGTTTCCATCTTCCTAGAAGTAGACATCCAATGGTGTCTGTTGCCACAGTGGCCTGTAGCCATTACATAGCTTATTCAAGTGTTGCTGTCCTTTGACTATAACCCATGATGCTCAGCACAGTGTCTGGAAGGTTCATCCTCATCATTGCATATATTATACTCTTATTGGGAGTAGTGTCTTGGTTTGCTCCAGCACCCTCGTTTTGTGGTTAGAGCTCTTTTTTGCTCTGTGGACGGCCACCTTCTTACTATGCCTTTACACACTCTTCTTCAGTGTATGTGCACAGAGGATGGAGGAAACAAGAGTGTGCCTATTTTCCTGGAGTGTTATAAGAACACAAATCCTGTCGGACTAACACCCTATCTTCACGACGCCATATAACCTTAGCTACTTCCGTAGAGTCCTCGTCTCCAAAGTGAGATGCAGTGGGGTCAGAGCTTCTGCTTGTCACTTCTAGGAAGGACTTTAACATTCAGCCTAGAGCAGGTTGTTGGCTCCCTTTGTTGTGGGGTGAGCAACTTTCCAGTGTAGGGATTGATTAAATAGGCGTGCTTGCCTGTGTCTTCCTCACCTGTTGATAGACATTTAAGTTGTTTCCCACTTGGGCTACTGTGAACAAACATTGCATGAACACGCATGCACCAGGATTTGGGTTAACCAACAGAGAAGACCCTAATGCACTGACAGAAAGTCCCAGTAGCCTTCAGGAGTAGCTTGATGCAGAGGCTCCGAGTCTCAGCCCCCTCTACACTATTTTTAATACTGTTGATGACCTTGATCTTGCTGTTCACAGGAGCTCATTTCCAGGCTACACCTCCTCACGTAGCTTTTCTGTTTCTCTTATGAGCAAATGTAGAGACAGCTCTGTGCCAAGCCCTGCACGCTGACACAGGGAGCAGTGAGGGCTCAGGACTGGTCCCTGCCCTCCTGACGCTCACAGTACCATGAGAACCAGGGGCAGATGGACACAGACTCCACACATAACTGTCTACAGGCCTGGATGCCGAGTACAGTGAGGGATTCAGGAGGGTGGATGGAGCCGTGTTGTGGTCATCCTGAAGGCTCCCAGGTTCCATTCCTCTTTCTCCAGAGTCTCCTTTCTGTAGCCACATGAAGTCTTCCAGACAGCTGATGTCCATGTGGGCTGTTTGTTTGCTTCTAATCAGGGGCTTGTTTATGAAACATGGCTTGGGAAAGCATTCCTTATTCAAATAGACATTCAAGTTCTGCAGGAGAATCCGTGTTCTTGAGGTTGAGGACTCGGTGTTCTGCACCAGTGTTATTCCCTCCTTAAGGACTTTCCGCCCAGCCACTGAGGCTAGCGGGATGGATTATTTATTGGCCAGATTAAATGTGTCCCTTGGCTATAAAACTGATACCAGTGTCCTGAGCGAGACAGGCTTGTGTCTGTGTAAAGCGCTCTGAAGATCATGCACTTCTATACCCTCTCAGCATGAGAAGTTCTGGGTAGTCGTGGATTTTCTGTCTCAAAGGTTTGGTCATGGGCAGTCACTTATCCAAGACGAGGACCTTCATGTCTGGTGCATGCCAGCGATTGGGCCAGGTGCTGGGGGCACAGCTCCAAGCAAGACAAACCAGGGTTTATCTCTGGAGGACCTCAGGGTTGGTTCATCCCATGAGCCTTTGCATGTTACTTATGGTATGATTCATGATGTTTGCCACGAAAACAAAACACGGGGTCTTAAGGGGGTACATCTGGGTGACCCAGCCTAGATGAAGGATTCTATGACATTGGGGCTGAAGAAATGTAAAGGAAGGACGTAATATCACAGAGGGAAAGGAAGGCAGAAACACGACAGGGGTGGTGGTAGTACATGCAGAGGCAGTGAGTTGGGGACATTGCGCAACCAAGAGAAGCAGGTGCAGGTGGAACAGGGTAAAAGGCCAAGTCACACTAGACCCTGTGTGGTTCAGTTATCTAGAGTTTATTCTAAGAGCCGTGGTAGCTATGGGAGGCGTGAGCAGGGGGCTGGCACTGCTGCCTCCCTGTACCAGTCTACCCACAGCCTGTCTCTTCCTCTGACCCCACCCACAGCCGTGCTCACCTCTTACCATTCCTCTTCCGGCCTTAGAACCTGCTAGTGACTTTGCACTTCAGACACCGAAACAAAATCATTTGTAGGGCTTGAGGTGCTGGTGATTGGTCAAGACTTGGAAGGATAGTAAGTGGGTGGGAGGTCACTGGAAACCATTGCTGTCTTTCTTCGTCAGGCTGTAAACTGGTTTATGAAACAATTTTGTAAAACACTGGCAGCGGAGGTGTGAGCCAGGAACTCAGCATGCTGTTGTCATCAGCATCACCGATTCTCTTCATTAAGCGAGGGTTGCTGTGCCGAGTAATTGCCACACCGTATTGGCTCGCCGTTGTTATGAACCACAACAGCCCAAAGCTTAGTCACTTAGAGCCTCGAGTGCCAGCCCACAGTTCCGCGGACCGCAGCGTAGGCTGTCCTCAGCCGGGTGGTTCTTCTGCGATCAACTAGTCTCTCCAGGGTGTCTGTGGTAACCAACAAGCTGCAAGCCAGCTTCTGGGGACTGCCTGGAGTTTAGCGGAATCAATGGGGAATGACTGGTCCTATATGTCTGCTCATCCTTCCCGACAGTGGCCTCTTCCTATGGTGCTGTCAGCTCCCCAGATGGAAAGAGATACTCTGTTGCATCCAGGTCCCAGGCTCCAATGTCAAGGTGGGGAAAAGCTCCCATCTCTTGACAGAAGCACCACCTGGGAGCTTAAATGGGGAGAAAGAAGGGTGAATGTTTACATTGTTTCATCCCCAGCAAGAGTCAAGTCTGGTTTGACAGATGGGGAGGGTGGGCTACAAAGAAACATGTCTTACTCTAGAAGCTGATCATATTAGAATTGAAATTTAAACCTCAGGGTTTATTTAGGTTCTGGAGACTGAGTCTCTATGTAGCTCAGGCTAACAAACTCGTGATCCTCCTGCCTCAGCTTGAAAACTGAGGTCAGAGAGGATATGCTGCCATGCCTAGCTTGAACTGCAGTTCATGACTCGAAAGGGATCTCGTGTTCTGGACCCTCAGGACACATTGTCCGCACCACTCACGTGCTGGTCTAAGCTAAGGGACATGTTTTCACGGATACCAGGTCTCTTCTTCATTGTCATATTTATTGTTTGTCTGTGGTAAACAGAGACTGTCTATGACTTACACATACCCATTTGTTTCATTCCCGAAGTCCTAGAGGGACTGTTGTCCTTAGCACTCAGTACCCATAGGAGGCTTGTCTCAGGATCTTCACGGGTGTTAAAATCTGTAGCTGCTTAAGCCCTTGTATAAAATTCAGGATACAATCCACACGTTGTCCTCCTGTAGAGTCCGTGTACTGGGTAATGATGCACCCACCAACCATGTCCCATGTGTGACTGTTGTCACATGAGGTCATGTTACCTAGTAACCTTGCCATCTCCATAAGGACAAACCATGACATTCACACAACAGAATCATCTGCCAACGCATCTCCAATGTGTCCCTGATATTAGAGCGGCTGTTCTTTGAGCTTCCATTGCAGTGTGGATGCTATTGGGTGCTATGAGCCCGCATTGCTCAGGGAACAGTGAGGGCGGGGCTGTGCCTGCTTAGTACTCAAGCAATATTTTCTTTTCTAGTTGAGAAAGGATTTCATCCTGTAGCCCAGATTGACCTCAAACTCATAATATAACCTAGCCTGGCTTCACACTTGCACGGCTACGCTCCAGCCTCAGCCTCCAAATGCTGGGGTTACTGGTGAGAGCCACCCATGCTGAGCCAGGTACACTTTTCTGCAGAACATGCTTGATTTTCATTTAGTTGACTTTACAAGTACAGTGGGCTGAGTGTTCAGACTAACAACTCCCCCATGGTGTGAGTGAGGATTTGAAATTTCGTGAAGTAACTCAGGGGTCAGCTGCTTGCCTGGCGTGCATGAGGCCCCAGGCTTAATCCCCAGCACTTTGACAACAACCTCTAAGAAACCTATGGTGGGAAGACTATTGTTCTCATTTTGTTTTCCCCCACAATTAGGACAACATCTGATGTCTTGTTCATACTCCCTTTCCAAATATGAACAGACAGAGGCCCAAGGGGAGCACTATTGGCCTAAGGTCCCACAAAGTGGGATTAAATCCAGGTCTCCTCTTGCTCCCCATGGTGGCCTGGGACACCCTCGTTACAGAGACTGAGAAAAGAATAAACAAATTATTGGAGGGTACGCATTTTGTCTCCCCTGAGGTGCCTCCAACCAAACCTAGCCCCAGAGCATAACCCCGAGAGCACTTTGTGAGCACTTAGCCCAGAAGAAGAACCCTTGGCTCAGGAGTCAAAGACACAGATATGCAGTCCCGGGTTGATGCATAATCTTGGCCGAGTCAGCGTAGGGAAGACCTGGCTTTCTTCATCTGAAATACTGGGCACCCGCATCCCTGGCCTGAGTCAAAGGTCAGATTCCGTAGAAACGTGGAACATGGTTCTCTGCCAAACTCGCCAGCCCCATTGCCTGTGACAGGGTCTGGGCCTCGTATTAGAAGAATCCTGTCCTCTGTTCCCTCTGTACTTCCCAAACCTGTCTTCTTAATGGCATCAAGGCATCTAAACTTCATCTGTTGGTCTTCTGGCCAAACAACCTGGCTCAGGATAAGAGTTCGAGAATGTTACCAAATTGAAGCCACTCAAAGAAACAAAGCAAAACCAGGATCACTGGCACAGGGCTGGTGGCCTGTAAGGTAGACTGGCTATTTCGGAAAGCATGATCTTCCTGTTTGGTTGTTTGTTTTGGTTTTTCAAGTGTGGTTTCCCGGTGTAGCTCTGGCTGTCCTGGAACTCCCTTCGGTAGACCACTGTAAGAGTCTTGAACTCACAGATATCAGCCTGCCTCTGCCTCCTGAGTGCTGGGATTAAAGGTGTGTGTCACCTCTGTCCGGCTAGCGTGACCCTTTCTTAAGAGGTTAAACATCCCCGTCTTATGGCCTGATCTTTCTCCTCCTTAAATATTTATCGAAGATAAAAAAAAATCTAGTCATGTGTGGTGGTGGTGGTGCATGCCTGCCACCCCCAGCACTCTGCACCTTGGAGGCTTAGATTAGGAATTTACTGTTATCTTTAGCTACCAGGTAAGTACAAGGCCAGCCTGCCATATTTGACCATTAAAAAAAAAAAAAAGCTGTTACTTAACACATTAGGCTTGTAGTGACTTTATTTCCAAAAGCCCAGAACCCACTCCTCATAAGTCAAGCACCTCTCAGCTGGTGAAAGTGAGGCCAGTGGTGGCAGATACTGCATAGAATTTCAGTCAACAAGAAAAATGAATGGGTCTGATGGACACAGTGTGAGTGAATCCCACAGCGGTTAGACACTTGCGGAATATGACATTTTGGTCAATGACTAACCACGTGTATGACAATGCTTCCATTCAGTCCCTGTATTCTGCGTGGAAAATGCCAGAAGAAGAAACTGCATACTCTTTGGTTTCTATTTACATAAATTTCTAAAACATGCAGACTAATGAAGGATAGTGCCTTGGGGTGCTGGGGATGGAGTGGGGAGGGGCAGACCACAACGGAGCATGAAGAACCTTCTGGGGGTAATGGACACATCTGTCATCATTTGTGGCAATACCTTAATAAAACATGTCTCCACGGGGGCGATCAACTGGCTCATGAATGAGCCCAAGAGACTCCGTAGCGAAATGCTGGTTCAGTGCTATTTAAAACATCTCAGAAGCTTCCAGATTCCTTGCATGAAACCAGCATAACTTGGGCACCCAAAACCTGGCAGGAACATTGCTTTTGTGAGCACGAGGTTCTCTCTGTGTGCACCACATTCAGGGTTGTTACTAAATCAACAGCCCGTAGCTGACCTAGATTCACAGCGGCTGCCATCTCCTCCTACTTTACAATGCAGGCTCCTGCACAGCTCTTTGGCTGTGATTAAAGAGAGACCAACATCATTGAGTTCGAGGCCAGGCTGGGCTTCATAGCAAGACGCTGCCTGGTTTCTGATCCTACTGCACTCACTGGCTTTGTGGGAGCCTAGGCAGTTTGGATGCTCAACTTGCTAGACCTGGATGGGGGTAGGGGTTCCTTGGACTTCCCACAGGACAGGGAACCCTGATTGCTTTTCGGGCTGAGGAGGGGGGGGGACTTAACTGGGGGAGGGGGAGGGAAATGGGAGGCCGTGGCGGGGAAGAGACAGAAATCTTTAATAAATAAATAAATTTAAAAAATAAAAAAATTAAAAAAAATATCTAATGAATAAAAAAGGGGGTACACTTGCCTAGTCTACTTTACACACTGGGTTAGATCCCTAGCTCATTTGGTGGGGGAGAGCAGGGAGTACACTGGGGAGGTGGCTCAGCAGTTAAAATATATGGTTCAGCAGCTAAAATATTTGCCATGCATGCAAGAGGACCCATGTAAATACCAGATGGCTCTCTTCAAATTCTGGCCTTGGAGACGGGCTCCCTGGAGCAAACTGACTAGTGAAACCACCCTATCAGCAAGTTCTGGTTTCGTTGAGACATTCTCCCTCAAAGAACAAGGTGGAAGAATGATTGAAGAAGATTCCCAGTGTCAGTCTTGGGCCTCCACATTCATGCTCACATATATGTAAACACGCACACTACATACCATGTATACACATGCAAAGAAGAAAATCGGAGAAGACCATTCCTTTTATTTTTAAAATTACTATTGTTATTGTCAAGGCAGGGTCTCACTGTGCAGCCCTGGTGGGCCTGAAACTATGCAGACCAGACTGAGGTTAAAGGTGTCCATCACTGTACCATGCCTGCCCTCCTGCCTTTAAAACTAAGGTATTCTTTTTATTATACAAGTGACCTTTTGTGCACTGTAAAATGATCATCTTGACTAAGGATGCAGTTCCTATTGCTCTCTCAGGATTTATACCTAAGCCTTGATATCATTCCACAAAATAAACAGGGGAGATTTTCCCAAAAATCTATTTACTGAAAGAAATTTCAGATCACTCAGGTTAAGTGAAGCAGCTATAGAAACAGTTTTGGATACTGACAAACTTCTTAGGAATTTGTTAAAATTCGGGTTTCAAAATTCTGCAATCCTGTCCTCAGATATCACTTTCCACTTTTGACTCCCCATAAGAAACCAGTGAGAGAAGATGATTACTCATAACAGTAAACGGCAAACAGCTTAGTGAGTCTGGACAAGAGCACAGATGAAGCTGGCACATGCCTGGTGTCCCAGCGCTTGAGTGGTGGAGGCAGACAGATTCATTTAAGGTCTTTCCTGACTGTATAGTAAGAGTGAGGCTAACCTGGGCTATATGAGACTCTGCTTTAAAAGGTTGAAGTGATACTGTGAAGATACCCACAGACACGGGGCTTAGATAATAACTACCCACAGACACAGGGCTAAGATGATGTCTACCCACAGACACAGGGCTAAGATGATGTCTACCCACAGACACAGGGCTAAGATGATGTCTACCCACAGACACAGGGTTAAAATGTCTACCCACAGACACAGGGCTAAGATGATGTCTACCCACAGATACACAGCTTAGATGTCTTGAGTGCATCCGGACAGAACATTGTGGGGGCATGCACGGGAATTGACAGTCTAGTTGCAGTGAACACTTAGAACATAAATAAGAAAGCAAACCGGAGTGCTCCACAAGGCAGTGGCTCCTGCTCAGCTTCCTGCCATGAAGACACTCTGAAGGCAGAGGTGAGGGCTTGGGTGTATCCAACAATGCTCTGGGAGCAGGCAGCCTACACCAATCATGAGCAGGGACGAAAGAGTCTGCAAGGACAAGATAAACCTCAGTGCACAGGGCCACATACTCTGGCAACAAGAGACCTTGCCCGTTACCACATCTCCCATCAGGATCTGCTGCTGGCGTGGTTGGCTCTGACCTTAGTGACCATTGCACATGGCACCCTGGCTAAGCACAGCTGAGGCCATGGCCAGTTAGACTCCCTCACTCTTCAAAAGCATCCGCTGCAGATGCTCACTGTTCCTCCTCTGCCAGTGGGTGTGCACGTGACGGTCTGCTGTGCACGGGGCAATCAGACCTACAGCTGACTTCATGCCACCTCAGCACACTGTCTTAGAGCGAATTCTGCTCCAGACATGGTGGCACACTTAGAGCTAGATTGTTGAGTTGTTAGATTCATCTGCTGTGTGTTTTCCCCCTATTCTGTGTGTGAACAATAAGCCGTGCATTCAAAAAAGACACCTGATTGTCAGCCTTTCTGTGACACATAAGCTATATTCAAGATGCTAGTCATTCTGTCTACCCCTGACAAATTTATAGGTTAATGGAAAAAATTAGTCAAACCAAGTGGTGGGGAATAAAATACAGACAATACAGTGGACCTGAGAACATTATTTCTTTTTAAGGGGTGTGTGTGTGTGTGTGTGCGAAGCTGGAGAGATGGTTCCGTGGTTAAAAACACTTGCTGCTCTTGCAGAAGACCCAGGTTTGATTCCCATAGCACATCACGCTGCTCACAAGTGCCTAGAATGCCAGTTCTGAGGGATCTGATGCTCTCTTCTGGCCTCTGCTGACACAACATGTGTGTTATGCACATACAGGCAAGCAGGCAAACACACATAAATGAAAATTAAACCAAACAATACTAATATTAAAATGGGGGGGGAGTCTGGGACTGAGGAGATTTCTGAGTTTGCTCCCGAATCCCATGTACAGTAGATAGGCATCGTGGCATACATGTGTAATACTTATCCTGGGAAGGTGGAAACAGGCAGGTCCCTAGGGCTAGCATAGTCTACTTAGCAGGATTCAGGCCGAGGAGAGACAACACTCTCAGAAGAAGAAAAGTAAAGGCTGTCTGAAGAGTGACATCTGAAGATTGCCCCCTGTTCCACATGCAGGAACACACATGCACATACATGTACCTCACACACATGCACCCATACACAAGAACATGTAAACACGCATGCATGCGTGCACACATGCATGCATACATGCATACACAGTGAGGAGGAAAGTCAAGTTTCCCATGGAGCATGGAAGAACTGGTGGGTGAACTGATGTCTTCCCAGGGAGGTCTGGATACAATCTGGGCAGCAAATACAGCTGGCACACTCACTTCCCAGTGTTTTTGCTTTAATATGTTTGGTTCACCCTTGGTTGTGCGAGTGGGAAAGACATTATTTCAGCAGAGAGGCATTCTGGAATTCCAATAGCAGCACTAAGGGAAACTCCCTGAGTATTAGCAAGCAAGCAGAGTCTCTCTTGGGTCCCATCTTCATCTGTCACTTGTCAGTGTCTCTGAAGCTTCCAAGAAAATACTGTCAGTGATATGTTAGGTATGGGAGGGTAACAGTCTTGTTTTTCTGTGGCTGTGATCAAAGAGGCTGACAAAGGCAGCTTAAGTGAGGAAAGGTTTATTCCACGGTGGCAGAGGAGTCAAGGTATTGGGGTTTGCAACGACAACCAGGAAGCTGAGAGCCATAAATGCATCCAGCAGCTCAGCTCACTTTCTTCACTCACAGAGTCCAGGGTTCTAGCTAGGGAATGGGGTTGCCCTTGGTGGGTGGGTCTCCCACCACTATTAGCACAATCAAAATGATCTGCCATAGGCATGGCCCAGGACCCAAATAAGTCCCAATTCTGTCAAGCTGACAATTACCAGCAACCATTGGGAACAGCTAAAGCCACACCTAGAAATATTTGAGCATCATTTCTTTGACTTGGTTTGCCTATCTCAGAGTGTCAGTGGCTCATATAAACTGCTCCGAGCAGATACACACTGCCCCTCTCTGAGTGTACCTGCTTTCTTTAGCTGTCTTCCACCTCTGCAGTGATATAGGCCTTTAGTTGACACTGGCCATGAGTCCAGCAGGAGTGGAAGGCAAGTAACCGATTTCCAGTATCTATTTTAGCATTCTGTCCTTAACTAATAAGCCATTTTTGTGAGCATTCAGATTTCCTCTGTGCTAATCGAGGGAGGCTGTTTCCCACTATAGACACAACTATGAGATTTGCAGATTTAAACAGCTCCGTCTCGCCCACCACCATCCAAGAAAGAAGACTCGAGATTGGTTTGCTTACGACTCTTGGCTCATTGAAGACCACGTATAGCAATGCAGCTGTCCCTTAAATATCACTGTTAAGGGCTTGAGAGAGGCTCAGGGGTTAAGAGCACTGGCTGCTCTTGCAGAGGATCCAAGTCCAGTTCCCAGCACCCATGTCAGGTGGCTCACAACTGCCTGTAATTTCAGCTCCAGGAGATCCTACATTCTCTTCTGGCCCCGCAGGCACCTGCTCTCACGTGCACATACCCACACAGAGACACATAATTAACTATAATAGTAATAAATCTTAAAAATGTCATCACTGAACACAGGCTATTTTCTCAAGAGCCCGACTGACGATTTACAAAATCTTCAAACTGCGTAGGTGTACTCCAGGCCTCCATGTCAGCGCTTGCTCTTGTAAATCCAAGAGTGAGATCACCGTGAAGCTGTGAACAGCAGACACACAGGCAGACACCACTCAAGGAGGATTCCTTCACAAGCTGTGGAGAAGCAAAGCTTTCCTGCCAGAACATCCATCCCAAAAACACACAGATCTCCAAGACCCCGGATTCTTTCTCCCCAGTCACCGCTATGCCTTACCATCACTCCCTGGCCAATTATCCACAACTGACCGAACACAACCTGTCTGAGACAGAAAGACCTGTTCCTTCGGTTTTCTCAAGATACGTTCAGACAGGGACCAGGAGGGACCAGCTGTTGGGAACGTGTGTTAGCATTAGACTTTCAAAGTCACCTTGTTTGGGGGGATCGCCTTTATATATGGTGTGTGTGTGTGTGTGTGTGTGTGTGTGTGTGTGTGTGTGTGTCCTTAGAGACCAGTTGTTCAACCCTTTGGAGCTGAAGCTATAGACAGCTGTGAATCACTCAACATGGATGCTGGGATTTGAAATCACAGAGCATCAAGCTCCTCTTTCTGCTGAGCCATTTTTCCAGCCTCTCAAAATAAAATCTTCTTGCAGTGTTTTATAAAATGGCTTTTCTCAACTGGGAGTGGTGGTGTGAACCTTTGATCCCAGCTTCGGGGAGGAAGAGGCAGGCGGATCTCTATAAAGGACCAGCCTGATCTATGCAGCAAGTCCAAGGCCAGCCAGGACTACACAGTGAGACCTTGTGTTGGGATCGGAGAGGCGACTTCGCAGTTAGGAGCATGTATTATGCTTGTTAGGATGTTAGGATGCTGGCACCATAGTTCCAGCATATCTGATATCCTCTTCTGGTCTCCCCTGGCACTGCACTCATGTGTTACCCCCCACATAATCAAGTAATTAAATAGAAAGGAAAACTAAAAATACCCAACAGATTCCATGATATAGGTGTGCTTCCCCAAAAGGATATTCATATTTTTCTATCAAGATTTTATGGAATTGCAAGCTTGAGTGTCTTGAGTCCCTGGTGGAAGAGGAAAACTCTGAAATAAGACATGGTTCCTGTAATGGACATACCCTTCCTCGTCTGTCCTAGGATGCAACACGTGTATCTGGCCATTCTTGTTCTGGTGCAAATGATGACGACATGGCAAATTACAAGGAACTGTTATTGCTTTGGTACCCACGCTGGCTTTGAACTCACTTTGTAGCTAGGCACAATGTTGAATCTTCATCCTTTTGAATTCTGATGCTCCTGCCTCCACCTCCTAAGTGCTGGGATTATAGCATGTGATAGTATGCCTGGCTTGACTTGTCTAGTATTTTCAATAAACTTTCTGTACATACACAGCTGATACTGTCGGTCAAAGAGCAAGAGCCAGATCAAGTCACACAGACTGGGGATCAGCAGAGCTAGGATTCAAGCACCTGTGCCCGGCATCTGGGACTCATGATTGTCCCTACTTGGTCCTTCCATTCTTCCACCTGGTCTGTGAAGCAGCCATTCCTCCTTTTCAGCTCTGTCTAATCCAGACCCTTATAAAGCCAAGGCTTGGTCTTGAACTATTCTCTTCTGGCAGCCTCTCTATAAGGACAGAAGCCAGTTTGTTATGGGAACACTGCTTCTGGGGAGCAGGGGAGCCAGGGAGCTGGGGAGACAGGAAACCAGGGAGCTGGCTGGAGCAGGAGAAGCTGGGGAGGGGAACAGTGCTGGCCAGGCCTTTCCAAACAGCACCTTGTCCAAGTGGGCCCCGTCCCAGAAGCATGGTTCAGAAACTCAGCATCTATGCACAGCCAGCCCTGGCCTGCCTCATGGCTGTCATCCTGCTTGAATCACTGGCCACCCACGACATCTTACCCACCATTGATTCCTGATCCTGGAGTCACCCCTGGCTCTCTCACAGCCCCTCTTACTCCAGTCCTGTCCTACGCATATTGGGCATCATTTCCTGGATGAGGCATGGTGACCAGTGGCTGTTTAATCATCCCCAAAGTCAGCGAGAAAGGTGCTGTGAGGTTCAGTATTCACAGAACATCTCACAGTGAGAAGGCCAAACCTGTAGGGATCCCCTTCCTCCCATCATACCAGAGCCCGTGGACTCCCCCAAAACACTCCAAAGAGCTCAACTCTTTTGGTTTTGGCCTGGTTTCTTATCTTCTTCTTTTTTAAATTTTGTTTTATTTATGTGCACTGGCGTTTTGCCTGCATGTATGTCTGTATGATTTTGAAGGTGTTAGGTAGCCTGAAACTGAAGTTACAGATAGTTGTGAGCTGCCATGTGGGTGCTGGAGGAATTGAACCCAGGTCCTCTGGAAGAACAGTCAGTGCTCTTAAGCACCGAGCCACCCTCTATCCCCTTCTTATCTTTTCAAACACCTATTCACTTCCACTAGATAGGGACTCACTCTGCACTTCAGGAGTGTTGGAAAACAATGTAACCCAGGCTGGCCTTGAACCCATGGTAATCTTCCTGCCTCAGGCTCCCAGATATTAGGATTACAGACCTGGTTATCGTTACTGACTATGTGAAAGTGTTTTGCCTGCGTGTGTGTCTGTGCATCACCTACACACCTGGTGCCCAGGAAGGTCAGAAGAGGGCAACCAATTCCCTGAGATTGGAGTTACAGATAGTTATGATTGGCCTCATGGGTGCTGGGAATTAAACCTAGGTCCTTTGCAAGAGCACAGAGTGTTCTTAACCACCGAGAATCTCTCCAGCGGCCCCTTCCCATTTCCTTTGTATTGTTAAGAGGAGTTTCATAAGGTAAACTTAGGAGACAAGGGAGTGTGTGTGTGTGTGTGTGTGTGTGTGTGTGTGTGTGTGTGTGCACGCACATTGCCTGTGCCTGTGTCCATTTTTTGTATTTGTGACAACATGTCTAATGTTGACTATTTATTTTATAAGCTCACAGTTCTGCAGGTTGAAAATCCAAGACCCAACCTGCTATGTTACTGGTGCCACAATTTGGTGGCATCTTGGCTTATAAAACTGAGAGATCTCACAGTGAGACCAAAGCCAGAGAACAAGAAGAGATCAAATTTGTCCTGGGGCCGAAGCCTACCTTTCTGGATTTTGCCAGGACTGGATCCGTGGTTCTGCCGTCTGAAGATACATGCATATGGCTTCAAACCTCAATTTTGTGTTTACTCTTCATGTCCCAGTCTAAAACTGGAAAGACAGTAGCCATGCCAAAGGCATGACACGAGCGTGAAAGACCCCTGCAGTGCCTGCCTTTACTGTCTTGTCCTGGTGTCACGGTTGTATTTGCTGTTGGCCCATCATTAGCCCCTGGAGGGCAGGGCCCTTGTTTAACCGCACACAGTGGTAACCACTGTATTAATGCTTATGAAAGTAAGTTTGAAGTCATTCTGGCCCCCTCACTCTGGGTGAGCTGCTCAGATAGCTGCTGTGGCTCTGTCACCCCAACTCTTTGTGTCTCTGCCCTCACCACTTCTTTACATAACACCAGCGGTTTCCCGCCTACCAAAATAGACTAATTCAATTATTCTGTATTTATCAGTTAGAACCAATGGAATGAAAATAAGCTGCCATAGTACAAAACCCACAGATGTTTGGGGTTAGTTCTCTAACACAGTGTTCAACTATTTTACTTATTTAATGTTTTTTTCTTAAGAAACAAAACAAAACCAGTCTGCCTTGGGATTTGGAAACAGGATCCGATTCTCTTAGAGCCTCCCGCTCCCTGCTGGGAGTGGTGTGGGCATGTGGGACAGACAGGTAATGGGAAACAGCTGCTTGGCCCATGTAGGCTCCCAAGCCCCAAATTGGTGATGAGGTGCCGCGGACACAGGGCAGGCAGTGATGGTTTGGGCGGGGGTTCTGTGAACAGCAGCTAAACTCTTCTCATCAAGCTGGCAGAGTGAAGCGGAGCCTAGCCGCCTGGGCAGCCTCCGACATGAGAAACAGTGAAAACAGACCCAGAGAAGTGAGGCTAACAGGCCCGGCCCAGCCTCCATCCCGCTGATGCTGGGAGAGCATCCCCAGCAGGCACTGACGCTCTGAACTGTTTATCCCAATGACTTGTTCTTCAGTGACCCGATTGCTCTCCTCCATGATGTTGTGACATGACATGACCCCAAACAGCAGGCACAGTCGATTTCAGAAGACACCATTTAGATTAGGAACCAAAAGAGCTTCTTATAAAGGGCCAGGAAGAATGGAAAGGCTGAAGCTGCGCAGAGAAGGTGGGCTTTGGTGTAAGTGCTCAGCGGTGAACTCGTGGTGTGAAAGCAGCCACAGATAACATGTGAATGGCTGGGCACATCTATTTACAGAAACGTGTGGGGCTGGAGAGGGTCCACGGCATGTATTTCTGTTGGCTTCTTCACTGGCCTCTCTGCTTAAACTCCGTGTGGTTTCTCACTCCCTCCATGTGAAACTGGAACTCCTGACTGTGGACAGGATGGCCTGTAGGCTTGACTTCACTCGCCTCTTTACTCTTGTTTCAGGGCTCCCCAGCCCCACGCCCAGTTCATTCCTTCCCAAGCCTGCTGCTTCTTGAGTACAGCAGGCCCCTTGTCCCTACTTCCCTTTCCATACGATTCATACATTCCCACTCTTTGGGGGCTCAGCACAAATACCATTTCCTCAGAAAGTCCATTCTTGCCACTTCTGAGAACACGTGACCATGCCTTCTCTCTCTGGTCAGGAGTTCATGGCACCCAGTTTTATTTTCTGTGTGGCACTTTTGGGAAAGCTCTCCTGTGCTTTTGTTTATAGTCTTCACTGCCGTTAGGTTCAGGGGGACAGCAGACTCTGTCTCTGGTGCCTCGGGCCCACAGAGTTGGAGTACAGGAAGAATGTGAGAGTGAGCAGCTGTCTCCCTTGGCCTCTAAGTTTCTCTAGAGAGCAGCCATGGTGCTGAGAGAGGTGTCTTTTAAAAACGAAGACCCTCGATCTTGGCCCATTTCTACACTGAGTGCTCTTAGAGAAACGTTCAGCTCACTATTGCCCCAGAGATGATGCAAAGAGGACCCTCTGCCTCCTGCCCCCAGACCATCCCTCCCATCCTGAAGAGGAGGTTGCCTGTCGGGCTACTTGTGTGACCCCAAAGGACACCACTTGGCAATGGACGTGTTTTTGAACTGGTAACAGACAATGGGTGATGTTCCAGGAATTCTTGTCAAACAAAAGAATAAGGCCGCAGACACCTGATTCATGAGCGTCTGGGAAGGTGTCCAGTTTCCTCCTCTCACCTCACGCAGGTCAGGCTTTCTCGTGTGACACGGTCAGGGTAGAAATAGAGAACTTGATTATTGCCCATTGATGTCAAAGACCAGCCAGGCTGGAGCTGCCCAGATTGTGAGAATCGTAGGGCTGGGAGCTTCTACTGTGCTTTCTGACCTGGCTGTAGCTACTGCAAACAAAGGAAGGGAAGAGATGACACAGGACTGTCAGCAGCATGAGCTCATAGAGTTGTGAACTCCTTGTCTACCGTGTATCATATATTGCTTTCTCCACGATTAAAAGCCGCTGACCGTCCTACAACAGAGCTGAGCTGGTACGGACAATTCACACGAGTCTGAGATGCATACTACTTGAGCTATATAAAGAAGAAAGATTTAAAAGTGGCCATCTTTTGTTTTCGTCTCAAAGAAGGCTTAGGAATTGACATCCAAGAGGCAAAAAACAATACCACGCTTCTAAATGACAAGACATAAAGTATGTGTTTGACATTGCAAGAGAATCCACAGGCATTAACAAAAATATTTTATATCTAGGTGGGAGGGAACATTACCCATCAGAAATTTTTTTGAACAATTTTCTGAACTGGCCTATTATAAAATGCTAACTGCTGAACTGCTGAGCCCTGTGTGGTGGTGTCCACCTTTAATACCTGGGAGACCAAGACAGGAAGAGCTACACAGTGAGTTCCAGGACAGCCACGACTATATAGTGAGTCCCTGTCTCAAACAACCAAAGCAGAATCAGATGGTGGTGGCAGATGCCATTAATACCAGCACTAGAGAGGCAGAAACAGGCAGATCTCTGTGAGTTTGAGGCCAGCTGTGTCTACAGAGCAAGTTCCAGGACAGACTCCAAAGCTACAGAGAAACCCTGTCTCGAAAAAAAAAAACCCAAAGCAAAGCAATAAAAACAAAACCTCCAAACAACAGTAGTAAGCTAACTGCTGCTCAGTCATGTGATATTAACATCAAGCACAGCACATGCACCCTACTTCTGGTCACCTTCTTTTCTCTCTGAGACAGAGTTTGGCTGTATAGCCCAGGCTAACCTTGAATGCAGGGAATTCCCACCTCTACCTCCCTAGTGCTAGGATTATTGAGTGTGCTGTCAAACCAGAAATTTGGTCATGTATAAAACCAGGCCAAGGAACAAGGCATCACACCCTTTCAGATTTATAAAAGGATGTTTGGGTACCAGTGTCCTCTGATCCTAGTTGATCTTGACTTGTTTTTGCTTTAGTTCCTTCTTCTGTTGCTAACTCTCGCATCTCTGAATTTCTTCAACTTTCTGATTATCTTTGGCTTCGATTATTCCCTGACATTCACATCTCTGATCTCTCTCTAAGGCAGTGGTTCTCAACCTTCCTAACACCATGACTCTTTAACACAGCTCCTCAGGCTGTGGTGCCTCCCAACCATAACATTATCTCCATTGCTGCTTCATGATTACAATTTTGCTACTGTTAGGATTTGTAATGTAAATATCTGTGTTTTCTGATGGTTTTAGGTGACCCCTGTAAAAGGGTCACTTGCTTTATTTTTCTATTTCCTGTGATCTGACTGATGTTCAAACAGAGATTGACCCTAACTTTTGACCCTTGACCCCCCTCAAGTAGGGAGCAAACACCAGTCCCAGGTTACAATGACATTGGAGAGACTGGGGACATGGTCTCTTCTCTGGGCATATGCAGCTTCTTCCATGCCCTCTCAGCCATCGCTCACCACCTTTCCCAGAGTACTTCCAAGAACAGGAAACTCCCAACTTCTCGGGACTGTCCTTTCTGGTTTTTTTTTTCCTGACAACTTTATCAGAAAGCACAAGTTGTCAACAAGCCTGAGAGTCCTGCAGTCTTCTGTTTCCTGCAGAGTGCTGATGTGTGGCAGAGGCTCCATGGTAGCTGTCACCACGCCCTCCCCCTGTCACTTGCTGTGGGCAGTGCCTCAACCCTCAACGGAAATTAATCTCTCCCACTTCTCACCACCTAGCTCCTTGTGCTTTTCCAGCCTCTGGCCATTCATGCTCGACAGATAACTGATAGCTATAGCCATGACTGGAACATGGGCAGCTGTCCAGGGTGGACAGATATAGCCCATTATCGTCAGAGCTACAGTGCATGGGCTCATTGAGAATTTACTGGACACTTTATCAATGAGGGGGGCAGGCCTAGGGACACTGGTGCTGGGCTTTGTGTGAAGAAATGGAGGTGAAGATGACGTCTCCTGAGATAGCACTGCTTATCTGACACGTTTGTCAAGCGTCAATGCGTGGTCATCCCATGTGGAGGCAAACTATGAATGCCTAGCCTGAAGGATGGTAAAGGATTATAAGTGGGAAAGAGGCTCATGGGAGGTTCAGACTGGACCAAGGTCATGTAGGGAGAGCATGGTGGAGGTCATGTAGGGAGAGCATGGTGGAGGTCATGTAGGGAGACCATGGTGGAGGGCTTGTAGGGAGACCATGGTGGAGGGCTTGTAGGGAGACCATGGTGGAGGTCATGTAGGAGGATTATGGTGGAGGTCATGTAGGGAGAGCATGTCAGAGGTTATTTAGGGAGACATGGTGGAAGCTCTGATTTCTATAAAGCAAGAGAAAGGCCCCATGCCCTTTGCAAGCTGCCCTGGACTTAATGAAGAAAGAAAGGGTGTTTGGGATTTGTCCTATCTGACAAAGCCTCGCATCACATGAGAAGGGAGTCTTGATTGAAGGATTGCCCAAATCAGATTGGCCCATGAGCATCTCTATGGGGCATTGTCTTGATTTTTACTTGATGTACGATGACCCAGTCCACTGTGGGTGGCGCCATTCCTAAGCAGGTGGTCCTGGCTTGTATAAGAAAGCTAGCTGAGCGTGAGCCTTGAGCAACAGTAAGCAGCATTCCTACAGGGTTTCTGCTTCAAGTTCCTGCCTGAGTTCCTGCCCTGACTTCCAGCAATGACGGCCTGTGATCTGGAAGTGCAAGCTAACTACGAACTCTTTCCTCTTGTAAGTCATTTTCCAGCCAGAGCATTTTAACACAGCCACAGGATGAGACCAGGACGGGCTCTTCACTGATTTGCACAAACACACATGAAATGGCCAGGAAGGACACAGAGGGGAGTCGTGCTTCAGAACCCCAGTTCAAACCTCCAGCTGTTGGGTGGAGCCATGAACATATCCCCGGGGCCCTTGTGGATGTGAACATAGACGTCATTCATCAGCTTTCATTGAGCACGTCCTCATTCACTCCTTCCGAGGGGCTTATTTCAGTCTTCGGAACCACAGAAGACCTACAGTTAGTTCAACTTTCATGGAGCCCTTGTTCTGAATGGGGAGTGGAGAATGAAATAGTGAATAGGGAATCAGATGGGGGGATAGACGCCAGAGCGTTCTGAGGACCCAGGATCGTACAGGATCAAAGGGCTCAAGAGAGGTGTTTGGAGCCAGCTACTTGCTGAGGGTATTTGCAGGAAGCGTTGCGGGCAGGGGATGCAGCAACACAAAGACCCAGAGGTACAAGGAGCTTGGTGTGTACTGAGAGAGAGACCTTCTCAGAATTCAGGGGAACTGGAGCTGAGGAGAAAGAAGGAGAGGTGAAGGGAGGAGGGGGAAAAGGGTCCAGAATGGTCACGCAGGGTTGTGCGCATCTTTGCTGGGGCCTTGAATCTGTTCTGCATACGTGATGGAAATGGAAGTGTTTCCTGAGTAGAAAGTGAGGTGGACTGTTTTGCTTTTTGAGTGAATTCAACAATTTGCCCATAGATGAGGGAAAAAAGAGAGAAGTGAGGTGGTCTGTGGAGAACTGATTGACCTTTTGAAAGGTCACATGGGCTGAGAGGAAGAGATGAGGAGAGAGAGGCAGACCATTGCCTGCCATGCTGTTGGACTGAATACAGGGAGGCAGAGGACACCAGGAGTTTTTCCCGAGCTTGTGGACAGAGTTCTCATTTGCTGAGCCAGGGAAAATGGCAGGGGAAGGTGGGATGAGAGAGAATCAGAACTTCCAGATAGCTGGCATATGGTACGACCTCTCTGGACTATGTACTGAAGGCTTTCTGTGGTGCTGCTGGGTGTGGTGGGGGAAACTTTAGGATGAGGGCCTGGTAGAAAGAAGGTAGGTCTTTGAGGAAGTGCCCTTGCAGGAGTTACTGGGACCCTGGCCCCTTCCTTATCTCTTTTAGCTTCCCAGGAGCCATACTGCAAGGGGCCTTGACCTCTTCCATCACACACCCCTTGCTGTGATTTCCTGACTCATCATAGGCCCTAAGAGCAGGAACACTGACACCACAGTTCAAACCTCAGAGACTGGGCGATGTCCACTTAAGTTGTCTCAGATGTGCAGGTCACAGAAGCCCTTGTGACAGGTTGAACCGGACAAATCTGTGGCGCCCCAAGGCAAAAGGTTCAGGTGTGGGAGAGATGCTGGTCTGGGAGCCGTCAGACAACAGAAAGCACCTAAACTTCCTATACCAGACAGAATGCCCTCTGCACGAGGGGAATAAGTGTGTCAGATGTCAGAGGAGTAACCAGGACTGAGCCTGGAGAACCCCCCCCCCTCCGATATCCAGAGACTAGGGCAGTGAGGAGATGCGAGTGAAGGGGACAGGCATGCTGAGTGAGGGCCGACAAGTCCAGGGAAGTCATCTTTGGAAGGGCAGACAGTGCTTCAGAAAGGAGGCAGCTGAGAGCTGACAAGAAACTACTGGACGCCAGGCGGCAGAGGCAGGCAGATCTCTGGGAGTTTGAGGCCAGCCTGGTCTCGGGACAGGCACCAAAGCTACAGAGAAACTCTGTCTCGAAAAACCAAAAAAAAAAAAAAAACAACAACAAAACAAAACAAGAAACGACTGGAGTCCTGGGGGTCGGCTCTGTCTCCCAGGGCAGCATTCACAAGGCCCTGGTTGGATCTACAGTGCAGTGTAACTTAAGAAGGAAGGAAAATGAAAGAAGGGAACACCGAAGAACGATGTTGGCATGGATTTAGTCTCCTGGGATCGCTGGCTGGCCACTAGGGAAAGCTTTGGGGCGCTGATAGGTGGGGAAACAGGTGAGACCAGGGAAACAGCAGCGAGAGGCAGGGAGCCATGGTAGCTCTTTTATGATGTTCGCCATCAAAAGGATAAAAAAAAAATCAAACAACAAAAAACCACCACCAACAAAAAAAAACACAAGGAACAAGCTAGAATTATAAAAGGAAGGCAGCCTCCAGTCCCTGGAAATGCTCCCCCACCTTCCTCCATCCCATCAGGCACTGCGTGCTCTTGGCAGGGTTCGCACCTCCTGCCTTTCAACACCTCCACCCGTTGGCCTCACACACCTTCAGGGCCTGTCTCAACATTTCTCTGTAGCCTAATTGGCAGAAAGATAATAGGTACACACCAGGAATATGCCCAGAAAATGCTCATATAGAGTGCACTCTGGGGTACGAGGAGGGAGGTGGAAGATGAGGTCAGGAACCTCAGAGAGCTGCAGACCTACAGGAAGGAGACTAGCTGTTTCGGAGTGCGGCCCTACAAATGCCCACTCCCTATGGCTGAGATGGATAGAGAACCCTCAGAGGAAGAGAGAGGAGAGACGCGACGCACTTCAGCCTGGGCTGCCTAAGAGGCAGACTTCCAGCCAAGGATTTCACTGCATGGTTTATTTCATGCCAAGACATACTTGTAGATGAACAGGGCTAAGGAGCAGAGGAAACATGTGAACACACAAGTTACCTCAGTGAGCTGCGGGAGCCAGCGTGGAACACCCTGGTATTCCCCTCGAGGTGGGCAGTGAGGGCTGCTATTGGGATGGGTGTTCACCTGGCATTTTAGCCCGCCATACTTGTGTGAAAAGCAGGTCCCAGCAGCCAGAAGAGGCTGTCTGGTAAGGAGTTACTGGTAGACAGGGTGGGCTGAGACCTACCTAGCAGGTATGGGAGGGGTGGACACTGAAGCCCCCCGTATTACTGTCACTCTCTCCTTCTAGGAAGTTGGGGCTCACAGTCAGTACAAAGAAGATAAGCGTACTCTGGGGAGCTGATGTGGTGGTGAACACTCAGAATCTCAGGATTTGGGGAATAGAGGAGGAAGGATCAAGAGTTTAAGACCAGCCTGGGCTACATGAGACCCAGCCTCAAAACAATGGTCCAGGGACCTGGCTGCCACTCACTGCAGTTGGTTGAGTATTCCCGGAAATTCCTGGTGTTCACTGTTGAACTTCTGTTCCTCGTGCTGCTCATGGCCACTGCTGCTCTGGAGGAATAGCTCGCTTTTATCTGTGCGGGCCTGAGCTCCCAGTCACTTCCCTCTGGTTGGACGACAGTTATGTCACCTGAGCTCCCAGTCACTTCTCTCTGGTTGGACGACAGTTATGTCACCATTCATCGTTACCATCACTGGCCAGGGAACCATCTAGATGGGCCCCACTGTGGTCCTTGAATTCTGAGCATGCTCTTTTCTGACTCTGTCATCCCACACCAACTGATTTCCTCATGATGTTAAGACTCCATGTCCCCAAGGCTATGTCAGAAGAATGGGCCTAATCTAACAAGGTAAAGCTTAGGTTCTGTATTCCCCACTACCCTGCCCCCTCCGTCACCCTCATTCCCCACTACACCCCCCCACACACACACACTTCATATCCCTCTCATGCACACTCCATGAGCCATGCAGGGACATGGAGTCTACTAGCCCAGAGCCTAAGGTTCCGGGAACTCCTGCCGTGAGTGATGACAGGCCCACCTCTTCTCTCTCTCCTGGCTTTTTCCCAGTCCCGCACCAGCTGTGAAGTGCATATCACACCTCAACTTCATTAGAACTGGAAAGCTCAAAGGTCACAAGAATCACAGGAAGGCCTAATCAAGCACAACTGAAAAATGAGAACTATAGACTCTTAACCCTGGGACTGAATTCCCCGCAGCCACCAATCACTCGCATCCCTGCTGCAGGAGCCTAATGTGCAGGGGAGGATCCTGCCGGTCAGAGAACCCTTCCTGGTTTTCTGCTCTGACCTGCTGTCGGCTCCCCCCAGGGACAGGCTCACTGTTGAGCTTTCTCCAGGCTGATGCTGAGTCAGCATTCCAGATGCCTTTTCTTGAAAACACTGAAAGGCAAAGGCAAGCATTAGTTGCTTCTATAGGGCTGCAGAAAACGCCTGGAGCCAGCTATAGACAGAGCAAACTTTTCAGAAGAAAGGTGGGGGGCTGAAGGCTCATCTTGGTATGTGGGGACTCATCTGCGTTCTCAGGGCTCACGGAGTCTCAACAAACATTCTCCCTTCTGGCTGACCTTGTGGCGCTCCATAAACAGGAAGTAAAGAAGAGGTAGAGTTGTAAAATATCTGGCTAAGAATTAAAGGCACGTCCCAGCATGTATATAGTTCACTTGCAAACATGGGTTTTTTTTTTTTGTTTTGTTTTTTTCTTTTTTGGTTCCAGGCAAAGTGCTTAAGTAGCTGCAGTGGTTAAAAGCACTGGCTGCTCCTGCAGTAGAGCTGGGTTTGATGGCAGCTCGCAACCATCTGTAACTCCAGTTCTAGGGGATCCGATATCCTCTTCAGACCTCCACGGATACTGCATGGATGTGGTGTACAGACATACATGTAGGCAAACACACACACACACAAGATTAAATTTAAAAAAAAAAACAATCTCTGACTGCCTGCCAGGCTAGCAGAATGAGCCCCTCAGAGGCTGTACATATTAAGGAGCACGATGTGCAAAAGATTAATTCAGAAAAGGGGACCAGCAAAAGCAACAGAATGGTCACAGCAAGCAGCCAATGAGCAACCCTGGAGAGGGGACAGATACGATTTTCAGAGTTGTAATAGTAGAATCTTAAAATTTTTTTTTTGTTCAGCCAGTCATGGTGGCACAGTCCTTTAACTCCAGCATTTGGGAGGCAGAGACAGGGGTATCTCTGTGAGTTTCATGTCAGCCTGGTCTATATAATGAGTTCCAAGCTAATCAGAGCTCCATAGAGAGACCTGTACACACACATACACACACACCTACACACACGCGCGCACAGAGAGAGAAAGAGAGAAGAGAGACAGACAGACAGACAGGCAGGCAGGCAGGCAGGCAGACGACAGACAGACAGACAGAGTTGGTTTTTTTAACGAAAAAAATAGGAGTCTGCAAGGAAGCAAAGTGCAAGGCTCACGGAGGAGGCATCCGTAGTCATGGCCCCAGTGGAGCCAGGGAGACGGTGCAGCCCTTTCATCTCAGCCTTTGGGAGACTGACACTGGAGCAAAGGTTCTGAGATTTGAAAACGGCGAGGGTGGTCTACTTAGTGAGATGCATCTTTAAAAAAATGCATGTAGGGGAACTGAAGAGATAGCTCAGGGCTTAAGATGTACGGCTTTGCAGAGGACCAGAATTTGTTTCTTAGCACCCACGTCTGACAGCTCACAATCACCAGTAACTCCAGCTCCAGGGATCCAATGTCCTCTTCTGGCCTCTGTGAACATCTGCACTCATGCACACACCCACACACAGACATGCACACATATACATAATTAAGCATTAAAATAAGTCTTTTTTTTTTCATTTCTTGAGACAGAGTTTCTTTGTGTAACAGCCCTGCTTGTCCTGGAACTTGCTTTGTAGACAGATCTGCCTGCCTCTGCCTCTCAAAGTCCTGGGATCAAAGGTATATTTAGGCACCCACCTAAAATATGTCTCTTTTTTTTTTAAGTTGGGAGGAAAGCAAGACATATGGGCCCAGTAAACAAGACTGTAAATCAGCTTACATTAAAAAGCTGAGGGTGGTACTTCTCTAAGGCAGGGATTGATGAAATACCAAAGCCAGGTTCAGACAGCACAAGGAAACGGCAGACTAGTGTCCTTACAGGTAAAAACTGTAGTAATGTCTTCCACAAAGTATTCATGAAGGGATCATAACCAGGGAGGATTTCCTTTAGGAATACAAGGATGGCTCAATACACAAAAGTTAGTCAATGTAATAGACCATGTAAACAGAGGATGTAAACCCCAGTTAGCCTGTATTTTATAGCATTATTGTTCCATTCATTCACAATAACCCTTCCTGACTCTGGGAATTTCCTTTTCCCTATAGTTTCCCTGAGCTACCTGATGTTAATATAGTCACATTTATCTTAATTAACATTTGAAGAGAGATTTAAATTGAAATTAAAAAACTGAAATTGTGATCATCTAAATTTTTGAGAAAAAGAACTTGACAAGGCATACTCCCTTTTCATATTAAAAAACAAAGGCATTTGACAGTCTAGTTCTTCAAACATGATACATTGTGCAGAAGAATGGTCCAGAGTCGGTGTGATGTGCAGTTGTGAGAAACTGACCTGCCCCCCTGAGGTCATGACCCCAGGATGTTTTTCTTCATTGCTTCCATTCAGCATAGTACCACAAACCCCACCCTGGGCAGCTAGGCAAGGAAAAGGAATTAAAAGAACTCCCAAAGTGATAGCACTTCCCAAAGCCATCAAGGACAGTCCCTACCAAGAACCTGTTTTTGCAAAAGCAGATGACTGTATCCTAAAATTCATGTGGAATTACAAGAGACCCTGAGTAGCAAGAGCATTGTTGAAAAGGACAAATGAGGCTGGAGGGCTTGCATTTCCAAATGTCAAAACTGAATGCATTTACAGTAATCACAACAGCATGTGACTGGTGTAAGGGTGGGTGCAAGTCAAGGGACCAGAATCAAGGGACCAGCAACAAAGCCAGACATCTGGGGTTAACTGGTTTTCAGTAAGGATGTTAAGACTTTTGTTTTCCTTAAACATTGTGTTAATTTTTATTTATATGTATGAATGTTTTCCTGTATGTATCACATGCATACCTGGTGCCTGTGGAGGTAGAAGAGGGCATTGGATCCCTTGAAATTGGAATTAAAGATATTTGTGAGCCACTGTGTGGGTGCTGGGAAATGAACCCAGGTCCTCTGCTCTTCACCACTGAGCCAGCTCTTCAACCTTAGCCACAACTTGTTAACTGAAGAACAGTCTGTAATAGGCAGTGGGGCGAGTTCGTGCGAAAGAGTGACGTTGGATCCATGCATCACGCAGTATTAGGGACTGCATTCAACAGGCACCAGATACCTCAGCCTGAGGGTTGAAACTGAAAATCTCACACAGTTAAAGAGAGGTGCCACCCTGGGTTTGGCCGTAGCTTCTGACACCACAACAAAGTACACACAGTGAGAGAAATGTAGGCAGCTGGACTTCATCATTAAAGCCTTTGTACGTCAAAAAAAAAAAAAAGAAAAGAAAAGAAAAGAAAAAGAAAAAAGAAAGGAGAAAGGGAGGAAGGAAGAAAGGAAGGAAACAAAAAACAAAATAAAACAAAAAACCCAAAAGGTAAGCTATATTTAGGAGACATCATAGGCAACTCACATTCCATGTAAGGGATTGATGTTTGGAATATGTAAAGAACTAAAACAAACAAAAAACCCCAGCTCCAACAAATGAGCTAAGAATAAGCTGGGTGTGGTGAATGCCTTCAGTACCAACACTTGGGAAGTGGAAGGCAGAGGACCATGCATTCAAGATCCTTTCAGGCTATGCAGGGAGTCCAGAGACAGCCTTCAGTACTTGAGATACTGTCTTAAAAGAACAATGGCATGGTGGTACATGAGTAGCAACTCTTCAGAGGTGGAGGCAGGAGAATCAAAAGTTATTTCTTAGCGGCATAGCATGTTTGAGACCAGCCTAGGCTACAAGAGACTTTTGTCTAAAAAGAAAAAAAAAAAGTAGGCATGGGGCGGCGGAGAGATGAGTAGAGAGATGGCGCGATGGTTGCAGAGGATCTAAGATCTGAGTTCAGTTCCCAGGACCCTTGGTAGGTGGTTCAAAACTGCTTGTAAATTCATCTCTGGTGGCCAGTCAACCTAGAACCAGTCAGGGAAAGAGCTGTGGCTAAGCTGCAGGATGCCCTGTCGGTGCTTTTGCAACTATTTTGCCACTAGGGGTAGAAAACCTGTCACAGGAGGGTGTCAGCAACAGTGTGAGCTCCTTCAGGAGGAGCAAGGTACCTGGGCACCAAGATGCAGCCTAGATGCGCCCAGCCACACCTGAAATGAGAACATGACTTTTTTTTTTTTTTAAGTTGGAGGGTTGGAGGTGGGGAGTAGTGGGTGATGCACTTGAGAGGTAGGTGGATCTCTGTGAGTTACTGACCAAGTCTGGTCTATATAGGAAATTTCAAGACAATCAGAGCTACATAATGAGACTCTGTCTTAGATAGATAGATAGATAGATAGATAGATAGATAGATAGATAGATAGATAGATAGATAGATAGATAGATAGAT
>NW_004949099.1:5507855-5510821 GCF_000317375.1 Microtus ochrogaster | reverse complement strand
AGAGAGAGAGAGAGAGAGAGAGAGAGAGAGAGAGAGAGAGAGAGATTTGTCGTCGTTTTTATTGGTAATGAAAAGTCCTGGTTAAAATAATCTGCTCAGCCGGGTGGTGGTGGCGCACACACTTTTAATCCCAGCACTTGGGAGGCAGAGGCAGGCGGATCTCTGTGAGTTCGAGACCAGCCTGGTCTACAGAGCTAGTTCCAGGACAGGCTCCAAGAGAGAGGGAGGGAGGGAGGGAGGGAGGGAGGGAGAGAGAGAAGGAAAAAGAAAGAAAAAGAAATAATCTTCTCGTCTCTATACCTGCTCTTGGCCTTAATTCTCACTGAAGTTATGTCTTCCTCAGTGCTTGCAAGCAGGCATGCACACACACAAGCACAGCCCCTCACCTTCTCAGTGGAGCCTCCAGAAGCATCATGTGACCTCTCTTTGACCAAGCTATCACCTACCCTCTCCTCTTGCTGTTTGCTGATCGACCCTGGGCTACCTGCTCAGACCTGCCCAGGGCTGTGAGAACGAGCCTCACCCCATCACTGGAAAGCTTCTCTCTAAGCCAGACAGCACTGTATTTGCTCCCCAGTGTTCCCCACAAATGAATCATTACAGAAACCCTTGAAGGATGCGATGGCAGGGATATATAATGTATCTACCGTCCCCTTTTCATGCACGGGAACAGTAGCATTCTGTAAGAGTTCCTGGTGGGGTTGGATTCGTACTCGAGGCTGCACCTCGGCTATGTTTCTCCCACACACCCACCTTTCCCCCCGCCCACTCCTCAAAGATGCCTTGCAGGAAGGAAGCCACAGCTGTGCCTTCTCTTCCCTAGTGGATAGGGAGGTTCACCTGGGAGGAACCAAAGCCATTGCTTCATAGTTATCTTTTCAGTACAATAAACTTCAGAATCAGTTTGTCAAGCACAGTAAAACCTGGGTTGTTAGGTACTTTATTGCCTGGCTATTTCTAATAGTTCTTTGCCAGCCTTAGCAGGGAAGGGCTGCTGATAAGAACAGTGAACCCAGAGCTCACGTTCCAAGCCTGGGTTGGCCCCATTAACTACAGACAACTTCAGGTCCTCCCCTCCCATCTCCGAGAGTCGCTCACCATGTCTTGGGATATAGAGGTAGAATCTCAGTAGGGCGGCTTTTCCCAAGTGATTCTCCAGAAGGCATAACATTTTTTAGAAAAAAAATTTAAAAGGCAAAAGTGACTCCCTCATTGTGGGTCTTGGGTGATTAATTCCTGTGGGCACAACTCAAGTAGGAAGTCATCGCACACTGCAGTCCCCATACTTGTCTGACAAATGAAAATTGTAGGATACAGTGTCTTGGGAAGTGCTTGTAAAATAGGCTTTGGGGAATATTAGGTTCAGGATCTGTAGAGTCCTTATCAACTTGGAGAAGTTCTTTCTTCCATGTATGTGTGTGTGTCTGTGTGTCCGTGTGTGTGTCCCCATCCTCAGAGGCCAGAAGAGGGCATTGGATCCCCTGGAGTTGGAACTGCAGGTTGTTATGGACTGTCTGACGTTGGTTCTGGGAACCAAACTTGGGTCCTTTCAAAGAGCGATAAGTGCTCTTAACCACTGAACCATTTCTCCAGCCCATAAGAAATTTTCATTCACAAGATATTGGCTCTTGTTGTTGTTTGTTTGTTCATATTTAGTTTCTGTTAGTTTATGTGTATGAGAGTTTGTATGCGTGTATATATGGATGTCATGTGCATACAATGCCCAAGGACAGAAGGAAGTCTCAGGTCCCTTGGAACTGACATTACAGACACTTGGGCGCCTCTGTGTGCGGGCTGGGAACCAAACTTGGGTCCTCTGCAAGAACAGCAAGTGCTCTTAACCACTGAACCATCTCTCCAACTCTGAGAAACTATTGCTTTGACTTAAGACTTAAGATTCAAAAAGTGCATCCAGGATGCTGATCAAGAGAGTAGTCACTTGCTGGAAGTGAGAGTCGCCATGTGGACAAGACAGCAGAGCTCCAATCAACAGGCCAGTCAATGAACCTGAGCCACACTGGGCAGTCCTGCGCTGTAATGGGCCTGACCTGGTCTGGTGGTGCAGTGTGACTCCGCCACCCCCTAAAAAATCCCCAAAACCAAAAAACTCCATAGGTTTCCTGTCTGGCAGCATCAAAGTGCAAATAGCCCATAACAAAGCTCCCCAAACACACTGCGTTACAGCGTCAAAAAGGCCTTGAACTCAGAGGGAGAAGCAGACGCAGAAACTAATGGCTGCAGGTGTGGTGCACACTGCCCCTGGGAAAAGCAAAAAGCAAAATGAGCCAACCATCATCTCCTTGCAAGAGCCAGGAAAGAAAACAAGTTCCTTGGCAACCCTCATGACCAATCATAAAAAAAAAAAAATGTGTTTGACGCCCGTGCAGGGCACCTTCTGTACTGTGTACTGTCATATTTTGCGCTCTCTCTCTCTCTCTCTCTCTCTCTCTCTCTCTCCCTCATTTTTGTTTTGTTTTTTGAGACAGGGTCTTACTCTGTAGCCCGGGACTAGCTTCACACTCATGGAAATCTCCTGCCTCAGTAGCCTCCTGAGTGCTGGGATTGCAGATGTTACTACACCAGCTCACCGTCCCAGTGTCAACCACTGTGCTCGCCCTCTCTGGGTTTCTCATACTGGGTTCATCCATTGCTCTTCTGTCGTGAGGCCTCCTGGGGCTGAAGGCTATAGCCAGAGTTCCTTTCAGATTTTGGAGTCATTGTGTTATTTTTTTTACCCAAATATTTAATATTTTACTCAAATGCCTAGAGGATACCCTTCTGCTATGGTCTGAGTGTCTATTGAAAACTCACTCATGGTAACAGTTACTAGCCGCGGCAAGAGGATTTGAGACTGGTGATGAACTAATGGGAGTGGGCTAGTTCTTAAGGGATGGACCTGTTAGAGGTGGCGTCTCTTACTCTTCTATCTCTGGCATGCTCACTGTCAGTCCACTTTGTGATCATGC
>NW_004949099.1:5475851-5505255 GCF_000317375.1 Microtus ochrogaster | reverse complement strand
GAGAGAGAGAGAGAGAGAGAGAGAGAGAGAGAGAGAGAGAGAGAGAATTCAATGCATGTGAAAAGAAAATAGATGGGGCCTGGGAGTGGGGAGCTGGGTTGGATGAGGTAGGACCTCTCTGTGGAGGTGACACAGGGTAGAGACCCAGGTGGTTGTAAAGAGAGCCAGACAAGTTGAAAGCTAGCACTCCAAGCCTCTGCTTCTCCAATGTCTGTCTTTGGTGTTTGCTCTCTTTTGTTTTGGCGAGAATGCATTTTGATATTTTTGCAAGCTTACGGAACCAGGTGATGGTTCTTCTCCGTCATCAACTCAAGATCTAGAATCACCTGAGAAGCAGTGTCTGGGCATACTGCAAGAGATTATCTTGATTAGGTTCATCTAAGTGGGAACACCTGCCCACTGTGGGTGGCACCATTCCCTGGGTTGAGATCCCAGGCTGTATAAACTGGAGAAAGCGAGCTGAGCACACTGGGAGCTTGATAATTCCTGATTGTGGCTATGATGTGACTGCTGCCTCCTGCTGCTATGGCTTCCCTACAGTGAAGGGCAGCCAGAATCAATCACAGCACCAGGGAAAACAAGGCAGACGTCTTCTCTACGTTCACCATGTGTCTCTGTTTTGCCTTGTTCTTGTTCCTCTCTCTATCAAGTACACCCCTTTTCTCAGAGCCCCTGTAAGTACATAATGTAAACATTCTGCCCGCCCCCATACTCCTGGGAGTAAGTACCCTCCCTCTCACAACCACAGTCCGTATCTGTTCTACAACCCATGCCACCTTTGTCAATTGCCTCAACAACAGCCTTTTAAAACTACACCTTTTCCAGGTCCAGGATCACCCGGCACATTCGTCCCTCTTGTGACACCTTTCCACTTGGGTTTGATGACAGTTTCTGAGGATTCAGATGACATCATGCCTATTTTGAAAGGAAGACCACCAAAGTGACATGGACTTTTGGTGGGAGGTGGGGGAGGCACCTGGTGATAACTTTGTGTGGTCAGGGAGGACTCTCCCTGGTTGATCCACTATGAAATCGATGTTTCCTTTTGGTAATGACTATGCCATTTGTTGGGAGAAGAGGTGGCATTTTTACCATATTTTGGGCCTAATTCATTTTTCCATTCATGGGCAGTTTCTTTTATCTTTGCTTCTCCTTGCTACTTGCAGGGTAGTCAGCTTTCTGTCCTGTGACAAAATATCTGGGAAGAGAGGTTAATTTTAGCTCATGGCTTCAGAAGTAATAGTCCATGGTCACTTGGCTCCATTGCTTTGAACCCCTCATAAGATAAGATCTCTGTGGCAGGGGGATGGAGAGATGGCTCAGTGGTTAAGAGCATTGCCTGCTCTTCCAAAGGTCCTGAGTTCAATTCCCAGTAACCACATGGTGGCTCACAACCATCTGAAATGAGATCTGATGCCCTCTTCTGGCCTGCAGGCAGACACACAGACAGAAAATTGTATACATAATAAATAAATAAATAAAAAATAAATATATTTTTAAAAAAATCTCTGTTGCACAGACAACCTGTTTGCCTCATGGTGGAAAGAAAGCAGAGGATGGGCCAGGACCCAGCACCACGCCCTCAGTTTACTAGGCTCTTTCCTTTGGGCCTTGCCTCCTAAAGGCCCTGCTGCTGCCCAGTGGCACCACAGTCTGAGGACCAAGCCTACACCCACATGGGTTTTGGGGGCCATAAAGCTCACTAAACCAAAGCTACATTCTGGAAGTTGGTGCATTACTGTGAGAAGAGGAGGCTTTTCTTCCATTCACACTTATTTCTGATCATCATATAACTACAAAATCACAGACTTGTGTAAGTGGAGACTGCTTTTTCATTTCCCAGCTGCCCAGACCCCAATAATCACCCAGAAACTATATTAGTTACAACACTGTTTGGCCTGTCAGCTCAGGCTTCTTATTAACTAACTCTTACATCCTAAATGAACCCATTTCTATTATTCTGTGTATCACCACAAGGCTGTGGCATACCAGTAAGTTCCCTAGGCATCTTTCTCCTTCGGCAGCTACATGGTGTCTCTTTGACCTCACCTACTCTCTCTCTATGTCTCTTCCAGACTAGCTATATTCTGCCCTGCTATAGGCCGAAGCCTATATTAATTATTCTCTATTAATCAATAGTAATAAAACATATTCATAGCATACAGAAGGGAACCCCATATCAGACTTATACCTTATTAATAGTTTATATCACTACAATCAGATTCTTCTCAAATCAGACCAGTGAGAACCCTTAAAACTGACTTCTGGGACTGGAGAGATGGCTCAGCAGTAAAGAGCACTGGGTACTTTTCTAGAGGACTGGGGTTTGTTTCCCAGCAGTCACATGGCAGCTCACAAACATCTGTAACTCCAGTTCCGGGGTGCTCAGTGCTCTCTTCTGGTCTCTGTGGACACTCTACATACAAATGCATACACATATACATGCATAAATAAAAATAAAATAAAAATTTTAATTGGCTTCTGTGTCTCTCTGACATCACCCTCATTCCTGAAGTGTTTTCTTGCTTTGTGTGTTTGTGTGTGCATATGTACAGGCACAGATGTGCGTGAGTGTGGAGAGGCCAGAGGACAACCTCAGGTGGTATCCCCAGGCACCGCCTGCCCACCTATTTTTAAGACATTTTCTCACAGGCTATGCTGGCTCACCAGTGAACCCTGGGATCCACCTGCCTTTATTTACCCACCACTAGGATTACGAGCGCATGCCACCAGGCCCAGCTTTTTAGAGTGGGTACGGAAGATCTAGTTTAAGTCTTAGTGCTTGAAGGGACATGCACTTTACTTACTGAGTGACATCCCCAGGGCCAGTTCCCGGCTGTCTGACATAGTAAGATGTTTAAGGGTCACCTGGGCCTGCCAGGTTCCTTCTTTGCCTCAGCCCCCCCTCCCCCTGGTCTGAGCCTTTTTCTCTAGCAAGCCTGATCCTTTAGGTGTGCAAAGATAATTAAGATGTGAGACCCAGGCAGGCCAAGCTTTTCTCCCAGTTTTCCTGGCTTCTGAGTCCCTCGAGACAGGGCTGGGAGACTTCTTAATTCCTATCACGTGCGAGTCACCGAGGACTGTCGAAGCACAGGTTCTGATCTGACAGGTCATGTTTACGACTAGGGATCTACACTCTGACAAGCTTCAGGGCATTCTGATGCTCCTGCTCCCTGAGACATCCTGAGCACTAAGGACGGAAGCCAGCACTTCTTAGAACACGGTGTGCAGATCACCCCAGGACATGTTCATATGCGTACTCCTGGCCCTGAACCAAACTTGCTCATCTGGTAGCCTTGGGATAGGGAGAGCTTGTTTTGCTATTGTTCTAAGGCCCTCGAGCATGCTAGGCAAGCACTCTACCACCTAATCAAGTGTCTCTAATACATCTCCAGGTACCGCTGCTGCTGCTGACCTGGGATTGCATTTTGAGAAACACTCACCCAGGACATCGGCTCTCAAAAGTGGCTACGTATTAGACTTCTTAGGGGGATATTTGACTTCTTTTGGTTTGTGTTTAAATACTAACCCAGAAGACTCCAGAAACTATGATTTCGTTGGTGTAGGATATTCTGGCCAGTGAGAGCTTTCTGAGCGTGGCAAGTGGTGCTGTTGTTCAGCGTGGCTGAAGATGATTTGAGGAGGTGGGATTCAGCGGAAAGGGCATTAGGAAGGCCTTTGTGAGGAGTTACATAGCAGCCAGTACATTCGAACTGAAGGAGGAGAGGAGAGTGAGAAAGGCAGGTGGGGTAGGAACTGGGTGAGATGCACCATGAATCTGGACGCTGCTCCAGTGGGATGGGGAGCCTGGGGGTAGCTTGTGAGCTGGACCACCTGACAGGAGTGTCTTCATTGCAGTCAATCCAAGGCTGCTCTTCTTTTCACTTACCAATCTTAGCACCATCTCCCCAGAGATTTGCGGACGTGAGGAAGGATGAAAGTGCTCCCCAGCCTCCCCCTTATATTTTGAGTACTATCCATGGATATGAAACCTTTGAAAAAGAAGCTCAGCCAGAGTAATAAAGGACTGAGTAATAAATGCAGTAGGGGCTTGGCAGATAGGGGACATCTTTCATCATTCACAACAGTGTAAATGCTTACTGTGACCAAACTGTACTCTTACACATTAGTAAGATGGTGTGTCTTTTCTTATGCTTGGTGTTTTGTGTGTGTGTGTGTGTGTGTGTGTGTGTGTGTGTGTTATACATGCGTGAGTATGAGGGTACATGCCAACAGAGCACATGGAATAGACAAAGTTTGGGACAACTATTTTCTTTAACAGAAAGACTCCTGTGTGAGGTTCTGCATTTGGTTCACCTATAAAGCCAGGCAGCCTCTAGAGAAATGATCATTTGACATGCAGTATGGCAGAAACATCGACCCAGAGAGAAAAGCCGTTTGGCTTGAGGCCTCCTGCCATGGCAGTTCCAACAAAGTGACAGTAACTTGAAAGTTTTGCTCCTCAGCTGTCCTCCACAGGGCATCGTGCAGTCGAGTGTGCTTGAGTTAAACCCGAGGCTTGCCACACGATTCTATTCATATCTATTTTAATTCTGGCAGTTGCTAACTCTTTCTTCTAGGAAAAGATGGGGGCGGGGGTTCCTGTTGGTGAGACTCTACGGTGCTGAGCTGTAAGAGCACTGGCTGAGCAGAGGCAGGTATGAGCAGTTCCTGGGTAACTTTCAGCAACACTCCCAGGCCCTGATAGTTGGCAGAGGCCTGGCACCAGCTCTGTCGCTCTGCTGTGAGGATGACCTGCCCTTTCCCTTGGATATTCGAGCTCTGGGGTTCTGTAGGGCCAGAGTTGACGGTGATGTCATCGTCTTGTGATGCTGTTGGGTGACCTTGTTCATAGAGCTGGTCCTGCTTGTCTCTCTCATGCCTGAGAGCTGAGCTGAGAAAACCATTGTTATGAACCAAGGAGAGAAGAATGGGGGACCCTGCAAAGGAGAACCCCAGCCACCCACTCATCCAATCCCCATTCCCTTAAGCACAACTCCCTTTGATCTAACCTAGTTTCTAGCAACTCTCAGCCTGGCAAAGCCATAAAGGAAGAACAGAAGATATTGATGAAGGCTGGAGCTCAGTGGCAGGGCACTTGGCAAGCTCCTGTCTTTCGGAGACAGAAACAGGATTGGAGTGACTAGTGTTCAGCTAGTTGCAAAAGCAAGGCTTCTCCACGCCTCATCTGTGTCCCTACCTTGTAACCCACAAATGATGGCTCTCAAGTGCCTTTCCACCTCTCCAAACTTGTTGACTCAATAACAGAGTGCTCTTGGGCTGAGACGACACAGCCCAAATGAGGACCACAGATCTGCTAAGTGGGGTGGCAGAGTCTGGCCCTGAACCCTCACCAAAGCTCAGTTCAACCACCCGGCTACATCCACGACCAGTGTGTTGGTGAAATCTGTCTTGCCTAGCCTGTGTGTGTCCTTGTGGATGGCTGCAGCTCAGCACTGTAGGAGCCACTGTTAGTATCTTCTGCCTGAAAACTGTCCTCTGGGGCCTGTGGTGCATGTGATGTTGTCTGTCCTGTGCTTGTGGAAGTGTGGTTGGAGTTTCACATACTGTTTGGATTTAAGGGAAAAAATGGCAGAGTTTGCAGTCTAATGTGTTGACAGTGAACCAAGACAGTTGAAGCTGAATGGGTAAGAGTGTAGCACCCCCTGGTGTTGAAACATGCTCTGCGCATTTGGCTGATCCTGGGAACTTAGAGCTAGACAGGAGTGACAGAGGTTACAGTATGCTGTGGAACAGGAAGACAGAAGGCTGAGGTGATGGCTGTGTATTTCAAAATCTACAAGAAGAGATTTTAAGTTTGCACCACAAACAAACTATGTAAGTGTAATTATTTTAAGTACATGTTTGTGGAGACAAACATTTATACTGATTTAGACCCCACCCAATGCAAACACATTTTGGGCCCACAGAGAGCCCATTTATTTCTATGTGTGTATTTTATGCTGTTGTCTTTTGAGACATCTTGATTCACAGCCCCCGACTGGCCTGGAACTTGTGATCCTTCTGCCTCGGTCCACTGAGTGCTGAGATTGCAGGTGTGCGCCACACTCTAATGTTCAGTCTTTATGTGCCCAATTTAAAAAAAAAACACACACACACACATTTTATTGGGGGTAAAAAAAAAAAAAAGACATGTAAGTTTAGGTGAAATCTCTTAGGAGCATTCTCTGTGTTTGAACCCCAGGAAGGGGAAAGAGGCTCAGCTAAGTCCACAAAGCATGTTGGTGACAGAGCACCAACGGGGAACAGGAGGTGCTGGCATGTGACCGGAAGGGATCACAGCTCCCAGACCTATGGCTATCGACTTCAGGGGTTGCTCAGCTGTCTGAACAGCTCTGCGGGAGCTGAGCCACATGGTGCCCGATTCCATCTCAGAAGTCAATTAGTTGGTGCTGTGACCTAGGCAGGTCTCTGACTCCCCAGGTCTTGGTATCCCCGTGAGGTGACAGTACTGAGTGACACCCGGCTTTCTCACTTCGTCTCCGAGTGCTCAACCTTACTCAAGAGTTCTCTTGCCCATTGACCTCCTTGCTGACCTTCAGCCAGGAAAAAAATCCCATTCCCACTGTTCTGCCAAATCCCCACAGAGCCTACACACCCCCACACACAAGACAGACTCCCTGAGATTGCTGTTTTCTCTTACCTCATTTCCCCGCTTCCTTCATAGCACTTACCTTAGGTCCTTAGTTGGTCCTGTAGGTCCTCCGACAGATTCTGGCACATGGTAGACATTTCTTTTCCTCCCTGGTGTGGAGTGTATGTGTTCATGTATGTCCATGTGTGTTTGTGTGTATGCGCACGCATGTGTGTATGCTTAGGGAGGCCAGCGATTGATGTTTTATCATTCTCCACCTTTGAGACAGGGTCTCTCACTGATCCCGGGGCTTACTGATTCAGCAACACTAGTTGGCCAGCAAGCTCTGGGATCTTTCCAGGGCTGCCTTTTCAGGCATGTGCCACCACCACACCTGCCTTTTCCCAAGGGTGCTGGTATCTGACCTTAGATCCTCACATGCACTTGGGAAGCCCTGAGCCTGAATAAATCCAATGAGTTCAGTCAGATTCTCCTGAAAAGTACTCAGGGAGACAAGAGTGGGGAACTAGACTAAGACAGATAAAGACGTGACCTCAGCCCACTGTGCCTCAGTGCTGCTTCCAACCCGGGAATGGTGCCTGACCTGGAAAATTCCAGGGTTGTCTTGGGCTGCTCATGTAGCTGCTTGTTTTACAACTGACCCTAGGGTGCTCCATCTGCACAGCTGGCACGTGGCACAGCCATGCATCGAAGCTCAGTTATCTGACTCCATGACACTACAAGACCCTCTATGGGGACTTTCCAAACCCACAAAGGACAGCTGGGGGCTCCTGTCAACACCTCGCCCTGGATCTCCACAGCAGGGTAAGTGGGTGGGAAGAACACCAAGAAAAGAATACCCTCAGGGGTAATCAATATCAGAAACCACAGTGGGGCTTGCTGTGTTCACACCCATGAAACTTCAGCATCAGCCAAGAAAATAAGAACCGACATGCTCGATGAGAGCGGAGCAACAGGCCTACAGGAGATGAAAACACTGGGCCTTGTAGTCCTCATTCTTGGTGTTTTCCATGTAAACCGAAGCCTGGCAAGGTGCCTGCAGCTGGCTCCTCCTGGTAGTCCCAGGCACATGGGAGTAGAAGATGGCTGAGGGGTGAAAGGGAGGTGTAAGCCTTGCTGAGCTGAGAAGACTCCAGTACTGGGGGATGGTGTCTTGTCTTTCTAAATTTCCATTGATCCTTTCTGTCTGCAATGCCAATCACATAGCACTGCTGGCCTGGTGTCATTTAATCTTCACCCATTTGGCTTTGCTGGAAGACAAGTTGTTGGCCAGGCCTCAAGCCTGGGGTTATGAATACAAGTAGTCACTTGTCTGGTGGGACTGTGTTCAACTCTTAAGTATCCTATCCTTCCCAGAAGCAGAGGAAGCCAGGACTTACCCCAGCTTAGCAACCCCACCCAGGCAACAGCAGGACTCTACAGGCACTCCACCCAACCCTCACTGCTGGGTCCTGCTGCTGCCATGGGGCTTAGTCCATACCCAACAAGCCTAAGCTCTGCCCACCTTGATTGCCCAAGAGGCTCCAGAGCCTCCAATGAGGTTCCACAGCAATAGCTTAACACCACGGTGCCTGAGGTGTGTCCAAGAAACCTGTCACTACTAATACCAATTACTTTTCAGTAACTTACAGCCAAGTGTTATCTACGAAATGAGCCTTCTTTGCCTCTAGCAATGTCTCTATGTTTTGGTTTCCAGTAACGGCCCTGTATTTTCCACCCTTGTGAGAAGCAACCACTTTTTTTTTTTTGACTGACACTTTGAGGGTACATCCATTCTGGTTAGGAAGGCATTGTGATGGGTGGGAGTGGCTCATCTGTGATAGCAGGAACATGAAACTACTGGTTCCCATTTGGGTAGTTCAGGAAGCAAACCTTAACGCCATCTCTCGATCAATTTACCCAGTAAAAGGTTCTACAGCCTCCCCAAACAGCAGCACCAGAGGGGGATCAAGTATTCAAATACCTGAGCCCATGGAGGACTATTCCCATCGTAACCATGAGACTGTTACAGAAGCAAGCATGGGATATCCAGTGGAGTGCTTTAAGTCTAAGACATAGTTGCTCGGAGCCCTTTGTCATTCAGTAGACCGGTAGAGATAGCCCTGGTATGGGGGACAGTGGCAGGGATCTGATTGAGCTGTCAAGGTACAGGACTGAGTACCAGACCTGAAGGGACTGCCAACCTCATACTCATACTCATACTCATACTCCTGCTCCTCAACTTGATAACACAGGCAGTCACTCTATAATTTGCTTTCTTGCCATTATCAGATGAGCTGATGTTTGTGTTGGGTGTAGTCAATCAAACTTTAGCATTCCTAGTTTTCAGAAATGTGTCTAAAATAAGTTTTCACAAAGTTCTAGTGCAGTCTATCAGGGAGCTGGCCAAGCAGAGACCTGAAAGGAGTATCACACACAACACTGCATGCCTGAGGTAGAACAAGAGGCCAGGAGGGCAGACACACCACAGCTGTGGTAGACACTGGACAATGGTTTAGTACCTGTAGCTGGGGCCTCTGCCATACACCCATACAAGCTCAGCTTATGTCAGACGAAGCCACCCTGCAGCCACATACCAGCACTAGAGTGACCTAAGTGTTCCAGTTTGCTCCTTTTAAGACTGCAGGGCTTGAGAGGACTATGATAGAGGGGTTTTACCTGAGGCACGTTGTTCAGCAAGTTATTTATGGCCATTGCTGTTAGCATTTGGTTAAGCTGTCTACTACTCAGGAAGGGGGATCCCAAGGAACCACCACTTGGCACAGACCAAATCCCATGCCCTGTGTTTCCCAGAGAACAGGACATCACCTAGCACAGCTAAACCCAAGGACAGTGTTGGGGTTGTCAGGAGGGTTCTGCCCTGCCTAGTCACTGAAGACCAAACTCCCATCAGCTCAGCCACACTTGTTTTTCTCTTCTCTAACTTGTAGGGACAGGTACAATAAATAATGCAAACAAAACCTCTTCAACATGACTTTGGCTGAGAGCACATGAGCAAACTGCATCTGACAGCAGATTAGCAAACTCACTGAACATATTTACAGACACGGCCTCCACAGTGCAGACTGTCTATACTTTTCTTTTTGTGGTGCTGGGGACTAAGGACCTAATGCATACAGGACAAATAGCCAACTCATGAGAGCCATAGCCCTAACTCAATCATCTACATTTCACGGTGGGGTAACTACTTAGAGCAGAAGGTATTGACTCTAAGTGTTTTTGTGATTTCATGTGAAGTGCTGGCTGGCTGAAGCCAGAATGGAAGTAACTTTGCTTTCAGCCTCATCAGGTCCTTGTCACTGGCAGCAGTGGAAGATAATTTCTTCGGTCACAGAAGTTATGTATTGTGTCCTTCTGGCAGGTTTGAGGTCACTCGAACCCTCCCCTCTGGCCTGGTTCTCAATGGGGTTGAGCTCTTACAGCCCCAAGATAGGAGAGGCTACTGGCAATGACCTCCTTGTCCCGGATCTGCTGATGCAGCTCTTCCTCAGATGAAGGCAGGGGCCAGAATGGCCAAACTTTCCTTTCTCATGTTAAACTTGGCGCCTTAGACACGGGAGAGTATGCTGCACATACCAAGTAAAAGCTCGAGAATCCACAAGACACATTAAAAAAATAAAAATAAAAAAGGGACATCAAATTTAATTTAAAGAAAACAACCTGAAAGTAACTCCAAGAACAATGGGCAAACAACTCCTGAAGAGCAAGGAGGCTGGCGACACTGACAGGAGGCTGGAGAAAAGGAACATGGGATTTAGCTGAGAGGCTATAAGTTACTCGGAAATGAACTTCCTTGAGGGTGGAGGGATCCTTGGGTCATTTCTGATATCAGAATGCATGTGAGCTTCTCTCTGTGAGTGTTCTGTACATCTCAAGAGGCAAAGTCTCCATTTCCTACAGAGGATCTTCTTCTGTCTCAGCCGACTCTCAATGGAGGGGCAACTAGAACAACACCATCTCCCCGGACGAAGAGCATGGGGATGTTCCGTTTTGTTGACTGCAAGAGACAACAGGAGAGAAAAACAGTAAGGTCAAACAGTCTGAGCACTCCCGTTCCCTGAATGACTGCAGCAGAGAACATCGCTGTACACTCAGACCCATTCTCCTCTTCCCACGTACTGCTACGATCTTCCAAGGTTCCTTTGCAATCAGACCTGGACACAAAGTAGAGCATTTTTCTGTTTTTTTTTTTTTTTTTTGGGGGGGGGATGGGGGGATCTCACTCAATGTTAGTCTGAAACTTCTAATCCTCACACTTCAACTTTGAGTGCTGGGATTATTACTTTTAATATTTTTGGTTGTGAGCCTAGCCTTTAACAGCTGAGCCATCACTTCAGCCCTATTACTTTTTTTAGAGATTTATTTTTACTTTATTTGTGTGTTAAGTGCCCTCTTATGGCTCCTATATGTACATAACACACATGAATTCACACAGATACATAAAAATTAGGAAATAGGGGCTGGAGAGATGGCTCAGTGGTTAAGAGCACTGATTGCTCTTCCAGAGGTCCTGAGTTCAATTCCCAGCAACCATATGGTGGCTTACAACCATCCATAATTAGCTTCTGGCCTATAGTGTACATGCAGGTAGAATACTGTGTACATAATAACTAACTAACTAACTAAAAAATAAATAAATCTTTTTTAAAATTTAGGAAGTAAATAAATAAATGTAAAATAAAAACAAGTCAGACATTGTGGCTCATGATTGTAATACCAGGATGGAAAAGGGTGAGGCAGGTAAGTCACCAATGGTTCAAGTTCAAGTCCAACTTGATTTCATGGTCCATTTCCAAGACAGCCTGTGTTATGGAAAGAGACTGTGAAGAAGCAAGTGCTCCTGGCCTCTGAGCCATCTCTCCAGTCCAGATGCTGTGACTATAGAAGTATGCCACTTTATCCGGTTCTGAGTTGATTTGGGGGGAGTGGGCACTGGGGATTGAACTCTTGTACATATTTTGTTGTTGTTGTTTCTCAAGACAAGGTCTCTCTGTATAGCTATGGCTGTCCTGGAACACGCTCTGAAGACCAGGCTGGCCTAAAACTCAGAGATCCACTTGCCTCTGCTTCCGGGGTGCTGTACGTCACCACCACCAGCTACTCTTGAACATTCTAAGTAAACGCTTTACTGAGTTACATCCTCAGCTACAACTGGATTTTAGCCTGGGCTTCCTCTAAATGCCAACGGGTAGTCTGAGATCTCAAGAACAGGAAGGCAGAAGTCGATAGAATGCCGCTGTGTTGACCTGTAGGCAGGGACTCAGACTCCAGTGTGCCCAGCCATCACACCTGCTTCTATGCACTCCTGTGAGCACAAACGGAATGCAACCATCAAGGCTTAGTGATCGAGATTTGGGCAGTCAACAAACACAACCTGGAGTCGTCATTTTGCCTGGCAAAATGTTAGGCAGAACTTAGGAGCAGCCAAAAGGCCTCCCAAACCTGCAGACTCTGGGGACAAAGGCTGGAAAAGCCGAGTGTTAATAAGTGCCATGGTGTAACAGATGCACTCAGCAGGAAAGTACAAGGATGAGACCAGGCAAGAACTGGCTAGTTAGCAGGCAGACAAAAACAACTATGCCAGGTGCTTTTAAGCCAACCAAAAAAAAAAAAAAAAAAAAAAAAAAAGAAAAAGAAAAAAGAGGGACAAGGCCTGGTAAAAATACCTTGTCCTCAGGCAAAGACCATGCAGCCTGCTGAAGCCCAGGTGAGGGTTAATCAGGGTGTCTGATAGCGATGCAGTCTCCTCAATTTCCAGCAGGTCTGTAATTACGTGAGAACTGGTGCTTCATGATGAGGAGCAAGAAGGTTATGCTCCAAAGAGCACAGCATCACCACAAGAAGCCAGGCAGTGTGCCACACTGTGGGCTGTTTGGTGAGAGAAGGCGGTAAACACGATGGACAGCAGGGAACATGGGCTAGAGGTAAATAACAGAGCTTTACCAATCAGCAAAAGCAATACTCTGCGGTGGAGCGAGAACAGGGCTAACTCTTTTTGCCTTCCTATTGGCAAGCTGGTATCAATCCAGTCACTTAGGAGTTAATGATGCATGCTGTGGGAAAAACCTCAGGGATCCCAGCGGTCCATAGTCCTTCCTGTTTTGGGAATGTTGTTATTCACTAGTTATGTCAACTGAGAGAGGGCAAAACAAACAATGGTCCAAGGGGAGGCTGTTGTTTGGTTTCCCATTTCAAAGGTAATGAGAACATACAAGACAGCAAGGCACTGCTCTCCACACTGCTGCATGAAATGGACTGCAGACAGTCTGTCTTGCCTGTGTCTGTAGCAGAAACACACACAACACAATATAACAACTATTGTAGGGGATGAAGAGATGGCTCAGTAGTTTAGAGAGTGGCTGCTCTTCCAGAGATAACCCAGGCTCAATACCCAGCACTCACATGGTGGCTCACAACTGTACGAACAGTTCCAAGGGATCTGATGCCCCCTTCTGGCCTCCTCAGAGACCAGGCATGCATGTACTACACAGACATATATGCAGATATCCATACATATATAAAAAAAAAAAACAACCTTTTTTTCTCCCGAGACAGGGTTTCTCTTTGTAGCCCTGGCTGTCCTAGAACTTGTTCTGTAGACCAGGCTGTCCTTAAACTCGCAGAGATCTGCTTGCCTTTCCTTCTTGATTGCTTGGATTAAAGGTGTGCCAGTACCACCACCACAATCCAGCATCATAAAACAAATTTTAAAAAAGAAAAGAAACAATTTTATTCGTGGGCTGGTGGGGGTGGTGGCACAAGCTTTTAATCCCAGTAGTCTGAGCAAGGCTCAGCCCAACTCAGTTGACTGGAAAGGACACTCTCTAACCCATTGAGCTGCCTGTAAGTTATGCAGCATGTTCCTATCCATGTAGGAAAGGGCTTTGGCAATAAAAGCTGTCTTTAAGATCAGTGTTAAAAAATGGTTGTGTGACTCTAAAACCCTTGCTTTACTTACGCTACTCTATCAACAGTCCCTAAGTAGGTGTTAACACATAAATATGTGTTAAGTTGCTGCACAATGAGCTCTGACACTGTCAAGAGAAGACCTGCAGGACTTACTTTATATATCTCCTCATACGTCTCTTCATCAATCTCTATTGTTGTCACAGTTTCTTCCACATCTCCCAGGATCATATTTAAATGTTGATCATAAGCCTGAAGTGGGAGGGTGAGATTTGACAAAAAGGAACAGGACTCAAAAGATGCAAGTGGATTATAAGCAACATGTTTAATACTTATACCCAAAACTTCTACATGCAAATAACAGTCTCTCTCTGCTAGTTTGTCATGTCATCACAGCTATTCCCAGTGAGAACACTGCTTATGATCAAAAATGAATCCACTCAAAATAACTTGAAATTACTTCTTAAGTACTTACTGTACTTGTTAACCAAGGAAGTCTTACCATTCACAACAGTTTATTATGAAAAATAGCAAATTCTTTGTTTGCCAGACTTCCTTCAAGGATAGTAAGCAACATAAAGTTTGTCAACATGTGAGGGCACTGTAGCTCTCCAGCAAGGACAATGTCAGTGACCCTCACAGAAATGATACAGGGAGAGCAAAAATTGGCCTATTTTTGTGGACACGCTTGAGTGTGGTGTACATGTGTATGTGCATGGTCACATGTGTGTGGACGCCAGAGGCTGCCACTGAATGTCTTCCTAAGTTGCTCTCCACCTTATGTACCCAGGTCGTATCTTTCACTTGAACACAGAGCTTGCTGACAAGCTAGCTAATCAACTTGCTCAGGGATCCTATCTTTGCCTCCAGAGGCTGGGGTTACAGGTAAGCCACCCACCATACCCACCTGGTGTTTCCACAGGTGCTGAGGATCTGAATTCCAGGCCTTACACTTTACACAGCGACCATCTCTCCCACCTCTACTTTGCCCATTTATAACCTGTCCAGATCTCAACGTGCTTTGGGCTCAATTGGCTCATCCAGAAAGGACTGGGAGCACAGTATTCAGTGCAAACTCCCAAGTTTATTCCTTTTACTAAACGGCAGACCTCCTGGGGCCTGTTCAGAACTCACTTACATGTTCTTCTAACGAAGTGCTAAGTGGTTTGCCTGCCCATACCAAGGTAAAAATAGCCTAATAGTCATGTTGGGAAGGAACTGCTTGACAGCTACACAAATGAGCAAGATGTTCAGCCGAGAGCAGGAAGCAAACAGAAAGGTGGGCCATTTAGTACAGAAGAAAGAGCTCAAGATGCCTCCAAGTCAAAGGTGATGGTCTGGCCTGGGGTGTCATTCCATGTGCCAAAGACCCATGTATTTTAGCTGCATTCCACTTTTCTCATCACATTGACACCACTGTTTCTCAAGGAAGCTTGTAGATTAGTGACCCGATTTCTTTCCCAGCCCGAGGTTCTTTTTCCTCAGGTTCCAGGGAAGGAATTATCACAGTTTCTGAGAGTGAGGATGAAGGGCAACTGCCTAGCGGCTCTGTCACTGGCAGCACAGGGCTGTTTCTAAGCCTGATCTAAGAAGGCTTGTTCAGTTCTGTGCTGTAAACCAATAGCCCTGAGGAAACTAACAAGTTGAGACAAAATAAATTCACAATGATGTCACTTAACAGGACCAATTCCACAGAAATCATAAGTGTACACAAACAATAATATACGAAAGTGCCTAATAAAGTTTTATAGCTGGGGAATAAAAGAAAAATGTGACTGCTGCCTTACGTAGAATCCTATGCAGTCAGCAGCTGTGTAATCATTCCACCAAAAAAAAAAAAAAATCAGGTGGAAAAGGCGTTAAAAATATGTATATAAAGCCTTTCTAGACAGGTTTTCACTAGGTAGTCTATACTGGCCTCAAACAAAAGATCTTCTTGTCTCAGTCATCTAAGTACTAGAATTATGGGCACATGCCACATACCTTACTAGACCCCCCCCCCTTTAAACACAAACAGTATATACACATGCAGAGAAGATCTGGAAGACTATGTACTCAACTTTGGATAGTGGTCATTCATAGCGAATAGGATTTCACTTTGAATTCTACAGATTTCTATGCTGTTTAACACCTTTTGTAGTGCTAGGGGCTTTGCCCCATGCTAGGCAAACACTCTTACTGTATCTCTAATCTGTTAAAAAATTTTTTTCCCTAACAAAATGGTTTTAGATGTCAATAACAACAACAACAACAACAACAAACCCAACACCCTGCCCAATAACCTTCAAGAACAGAGAACAAAGCCAAGAATGGTAGTCAAGAATGTCTTTAATCCTAGCTCTAAGGAGATGGATGCAGGAGGATCTTGAGTTTAAAGTTAGTTGGGTTGCATGGCAAGACCTTGTCTAAAACAAAAGGAACAAATAAGTTTATTCATAAGTAAGAAGAAAAAATTGAAGGAGATAAGTGTTCTATAGGGTTGGAGAGATGCTCATGGTAAGAGCATTGGCTATTCTTGCAAAGGATCCATATCACCCTTATCATATCTGTAACTCCAGCTCCAGGGCATCTGATGCCCAGTTCTGGTCTCTATAAGCACGGGTACACATGCACACATGCATGCATGTATTCCCTCATAACATTCTGGCTAAGGAAAACATACTTTAAAAATGAATAAAGGATATTCATATTATCAAGATTTTCCAACTCCCAAAAGAAACTGCATTATTCAAAACAGTATGGATGTGCTGCAGTTCTTAAATCTGTAAGGAGGTAGGAAGGAACGACAGGGAAACAACTGGTTTTGAGATAATTTAACCGACTTACATGTAATCTGCCTCGAAGCTCTCTGTCGTTTCTCATCTTCACATAAATTCGCTCATCCAAACTGAGCCTGATGAGATCCAGGGGCTCCTCTACAGTATTGGTGGTCTGTTGCTGATGGAAGAAAAGGGCTTAGTAATGGACGGCCAGAGGCAGTGTGGTGTTTCAATCACTGGGAGCAGGATAACCAAAGGCAAGTCACTTAGCCTGTCTATGCCTTAGACTAATTTGCTAATGCAGAAAACAATGTCTTCAATTCTAATATTAGGTTTAAATGACATTTGGGTGACAAGATGAACCTATCTAGCAAGTAGTATAGAACAGAGGCTGAAAGAATTGACTTGGAGTCAGGCAGCCCGTGTTCAACTCCAGGCTCTGATCTGGCTCTTTTGAACAGGGATTAAAAATCGTATTATATCTTGTTTCAGACTCCTCATTTGCAAACTGGGGAGGCCACATCTTTCCCTCAGAAGACTTAAAGGCCTTATGTAAAAAAGAAATACTTATTATTAATGACGACCTTCATTACTTTTTTTTAAAGAGACATGATGCCCCATGACAGCCTTTGATGTCTCCTCTCTCATCCTCCCAAATGTTGGGATTACAGGTGTGAATCCCTTCTGGATTTTTTATGTGTGTGTGTGTATATATATGTGTGTATATATGTGTGTGTGCGCGCACGCATGTGCGTTATGGCATTCAAGCCTAAAGTTCTAGCCCTCCTCTGTGGGTTCCAGGGACTGAACTCAGTTTGTCATGCTAGTAAACCGCAAGCGCTGTTACCTGCTCTCTCACCAGTACCGCTCCAGCACCTGCAATTCTTATACTTAACATAATCGCTTGCTTGTTTCAAGATTTAAGAATGCTAGTTTTCGTGGTCAGTCATTTCAAAGGAATAATAGCTCCGAATTACTCTTCAAGAAGGGCTGGGACAAGTTTCAAAGGTTAGAACCCGGATGACTTGGAGTCAGCTATGTGGAAAAGATGGTTCCAGCCATTAAGAGTTACTAAAGCTATTCAATAAGCTTCTCTAGTGAGTACCTGGGGCCAGTGAGAGTTGACTGAAGATGGCAGACTGTGTAGCTATAAGAGGCTGGATGACAGGAAATAAGCAACCCCCACCTCCCCTACACATGCACCCTAGATCTTAAGTGGTACTTTCTTTCCTCCCTCCTTTCCCCTTAGTTCAGCAGGCTTTTGTTAAGAACCAAAGACAACCAACCACTGGATTACAACGATACACAAGTCACAGCCCCCTCAGTGAAGCTCATTCTAGTATGGAGAAAGGGAAATAAATACGTAGTAAACCAATGAAAGCATCCCCACGACAACCCTCTTCAGTCTAGAACGCCCACTGTCAATCGTTTTCACCCTGCAGCTTTCAATACTGCCTTTTCAAAGAAGCTTCCCCTGAACATTGGGTTTATTCCCTCAACAAAGAGCTGCTGAGTGCTCCCAGCACTGTTCTAAACCTAAGGAAAAAAATAAACACAGAAAAACCCTTTTTTAAAGCTTCATTTTGATCTCATACGTGAGATTTTTGCCTGTATGCATGTGTGCCACATGCACACAGTGCTCTGTAGCAGAGGCCAGATCCCCAGCAACTGGAGTTAAGATGCACTGGGGGTGCTGGTACCCAACCAGGGTCAACAAGTGCTCTTAACCCCTAAACCATCTCTCCAGCACACACACTCCCATCCCTATTAAAGAACTTACATTCTAGTTGTGGAAGAATCACATTAAGTAAAGAAATATATGTTTAAAATAACATGCTGTGAAGAGAAACAGTAGGGGTTGGGGGAGTGTGGGAGCGCAAGTCATTTCTGTGGTCGGAAAACTCCTAGGGAGTAGGAGAGAGTAGGTGAAGAGGCCTGTAGGCCCGTCTGTTGTCCTGTGTCCCCGATCTTGGCTTGTTTTCTTCATACTACATCTTTACCTGTTTCTCTATCTCGTAAACTAAATGCACCTTTTATCTGGCCTCCCTCGTAACACACTCCACTACCTGTGCAATTACTACATCACACTTTCTGTTGGGCATCGAGAGCCGTCTGCATTTTACAGATACAAGCCGCCGACGAGCGCGATGGGCAGATAGGCGGGTTGGAAAAGCTCTGGGCCTGCAAGTTTAAGGAGCAGGCGCGGCTACGGAAGGCCGTGGTTACTCGGGGGGGGGGGGGGGGGAAGCAATGGTCCACTTCTCGGTGAGCGTTGAAAAACCAAACCGAGCCAGGAAGCGCAAGCGCTTCCTCCACGAGCGCCTCAAGAAACTTACCTGATCTACGTCGTCCGCCATGTTTCAAACGCTGCGCCCTTTCCACCTCTCGCGAGATCAGGCGCTCAGAAACGCAAGGCTTCCACTCACTGGAAGTAGACGTGTATTATTTTTGTCCCTTTGCGCCCCTGTAGTTTACATGGAGGCGGAGCTTCTTCGGAGGGCGTGGCCCAGCCCTCGTTAGGGGGCGCGGCCAGACATGGCCCGCCTCGGGGCGGAACGAGCACGCAGTGACTCGCTCCAGTCCTACGCGGGAGTCAGGAGTGACGCTGCTGGGCAGCATGGCTCGAAAGCGCCGTGCAGGTGGAAGGCGGCGGGGGCGCGGCCGGGAAGCCGAGGACAACAAAGCAGCCCGGCACGAGGAGAGCGAAGCGGGTGAGAGACCGAGTCTGCGGCGTGCAAAACGATGGTGGCGGAGGCTAGGGCGGGCGACGGGGCGGATCTGTGTCTGCGGCTAGGTCTCCACGGCCGGATGCGCGGCGCCCAAAGGCCTCCACAGTCAGCCCTGACCCCACCGTAACCCCCTAGGGCCAAGTCCAGCCTCTTGGCAAGAGTTGAGGGCCGAGCAGGAAAGCTTCGCAGTTTCCCGGTGCCGTAGAGATACCAAAACTAGGACCGAGGGAGACCTTGTAGTGCGAGAATCTCTTTCCAAGTTGCATCCACTGTAAGTCCGGCCCCAGGTTTGGGATGCGCTTCTTACCTTGGTCTTGAACAAAGCAAAAACTACAGTTTCTCCCTTAAACATACCCTTTCCCCTGTTGTCCCATCTCAATGAATCAACTTACCCATCTATTAAAACCCTCCTCTTCTAAACTTCCAGTTCGTCGGCAAGTTCAGTTCCGCTTTGGAATCACCGAAATCTGTCCCCAATCTTTTTATTTCATAGCTCGATATCCTGTCCATGTTGTGCTTCTGTTGAGTGGGTGAAGTTGCCTCTTCTGGCCTCCCCTCTGCATCGGGTCTCCTTACTGCAGCCCCGATGATGTAGAACAAGAACAAAACCTCATATGCCTCGTTCTTCTTACCTAAAACCTTTATGGACTTGTTCCCTCCATGTATAGCATCTACCTCACTTAGCATGTCTTCTCTCCAGATACTCTTATTTTGACTTCCTCCCATTTATTTTAAACAGCAGTCTGGCCTGGAGTTCTGGATCTCTCCCTCTCAACCTGTTGATCACAGGGATTACAGATGCCAGCACGCCTGGCTCTTAGTGACCACCTTTCTGTTCTTCAGATATACTGTTTATTGTTCTGGAGGCTTGGCCTTTGGTGTTTCTTTAGCGTAGAATGTTCTTCGTGACAGTTGCTGGGGCTAATTTCTTCTCTACTTGAGGTCTGAGACACTCCATGATCATCTTAAAGTAGTCGTGTCTAGTTACCCTCAACCACAGAATCAGTTACTGCCCTGTCAGCCTCTCGTTCTAGAGAATGAGATCTCAGTGATCTTCATTTCTGATTGTTTGAGTAAAATGTGAGTGTCATAAAAACAAGGCTCATTTCCCTCCTTATCCTATTTTCTTCTTCCTCTTGTTTTCATCCTTGAAAAAAAGTTTACATTATTTTTTTATGCATATGGGTGTTTGCTTGCCTGCCTGTCTGTGCACCATGTGTGGCCCGTGCCTGCAGCGGCTAGATAGTTGGGGGTGTTGAATCCCCCAGAACTGGAGTTACAAAAGGTTGTGAGCTCCCCTTTGGATGTTGGAAATTGATGGCTCCTCTTGGAGGAGCATCAACTGCTTTTAACTGCTGAGCCATATCTTTTGTCCTGCAAAAACATTCATTGTCTACTAGGAAATAGTATTTCCTAAACTTCAGAGGAGCTCGCTTACTCCACTCTTAAGCTTCACCTTGTTCATGTGCTCGTTTAGAACATTTCTTGACTATCTGCTGTGTGGCGTCCGCCAGTCAGGTAGTGTCTACACAGATGTGAGGAGCACGCCTGTGCATGCAAATGAAGATGGGGCTTGGCTCCTTTTGATGGTTGGGAATGAAGAACATTGTCTCCCAGCTTGCTGCTGAGCAGGCTCCTCGTCATGTTTTCTTTTTCTCTGTGTTAATGTCTTCATTGGGAAATTCATTAGTTTCTCTATGTATTCAGTGATTTCCAGCCACTGCTGTTAGTACTGGGAGTGTACTAGTAAAAGAAGCAGGCAAGAGCCCTGCTATTAGGATGCTGATACTCTTTGGGGGAGGCAAATAAGGTCAACATGACAAGATTTAAACAGAGAGAAAGAAAAACAAGAAAAGTAAATTCATGTAGTGATGAGTAAATATAGTTGCTCTAATCAGACTGCCATGGGTCTGGGGAAGAGGCAGTATTGGTATCCAAGTACTGTAGTTGGTTACTGTTTGTAATTTTGAGCTCTTCACAGGAAGTCCGGTAGTGGTAAGGGGGGCGTCCTATGCAAAACAGGATGTTTAAAGACTCCTGGCTAGACACAGTATGAAGAGGTGAGTGGTGGAAATTGAAGTGATTGCAGGACAGGGACCTCGGCCTGAAGATAAAACTAAGGAATTTGAGTTCATCCTAAATGCCTTGGGAAGTTAAGTCTCAGTAGCTCAATAAGGAAGCCACCGTTTTGTTTTGTGTTTTGAGACAGGGTTTTTCTGTAGCTTTGGAGCCTGTCCTGGAACTAGTTCTTATAGACCAGGCTGGCCTCAAACTCACAGAGATCCACCTGCCTCTGCCTCCCAAGTGCTGGGATTAAAGGCCAACTGCCTCAGTGGTAATTCTTAAATGACATTGAGCTCAAGGAGACTGATTAGGTCTGCTAGATAACTTTTAATTTTGGAAACTATTCTGGAGATGTGTTGAGAGACTTCCCTACTCCCCTGCATCATGCAAAACATAAACAGCAGAGACTATGGAAAAGCCACCTAATCCTGCCCTCTAGGGATTACTAGCGCAGAATAGTGGTCCATTTCCTTCATTTCCTTGCTATCGGTGCTTTTCCCACGCTCAGCCAAAACAACGTTTCATGATGAACATCATTGCTATGCCTTTTTTCCTTTGTCTTAAAAATGATTTAATTAAACCAGTCATGGTGGTGCACATTTAGTCAGAGCACTCAGGAGGCAGAGGCAGGTGGTTCTCTGTGAGTTTGAGGCCAGACTGGTTTGTATAGGTTCGAGGCCAGTCAAGGCTATATGGCAAGACCCTGCCTATTGAGAGAGAGCTACCGAGTACCAGCCTCAGCGCTCTCTCGGGGTTCGGAATTGGATTCTATAATAAGTGAAGACTGGCTTGGGAGCGGGATCGAGGAGTAGATTGAATTAATCGACTTAGGCACGTTTTCCTGCACATTTCTTTATTTCTTGGGGGACGATGAAAGCGAAAAGAAGCATAGAGGCATAAGGGTTAAAAGGGGTAAAAAAAGAGGTGATCTCCACAAAGCTTTCAGTTTCAGACAAGTTAACAATCATAGGCAGTACGGGTGGATCTGGTGAGGAGGCACCTTATATCTGGGGGGGGGGGAGGCTTGGCGTGGCTGTGACATTCCCTGCAACTAACCTGCGGCCTTGATTTGCATGAGCATCTAGCTGGTTGAGTTAAATGGAATCTCTTCTGGGGATCCTGCTTTTGACTGCAGCAGGGTGCCCAGGTGAGAATTTTTCTCTCTGAAGCTAGTTTTAGCAACTCAGGCATTTTTCCTGTATAATACAGTTAATTTCCTGGGTTATGATCCTATGTTAGTTAAAACCAAGGTAAAGGGTAAATATAGAATATTTTTCTGCCTGTTAAGTCAGAGCAGAAGACCGGAAGATTACATCTTCTTGAGTCTGCTGTTAGAACAGACATATTACCTCCTGTATGAAGCTCCTTATCAGTGACGACTGCCAGTAAAGAAAGTTTGTGGGGAAATATTTTTATGTAGTTTTTGGCTATGAGAACAAGGACTTGACTGAATCCTTTTCACACCATGGCTTGACGGTATGGGGAAGGTATCCAGTTGCCCTACAGGAAAAGTCAGGTTTATACACTGCTGGGAGACTAGAGAAGGGAGAAATGCCATAATTTCACAAGATTTTTACAGAATTGACAGTGGCTTATCCAAAGGACAGATGTCCCCATAGCTGTGTAAAAACAGGTTAGTCCAAGTAGAGAGTACGTATACACTTCTCGATGATAGTCCAATAGATCTGTCTGCTGCACAGTTACTGTAGACTTGTGGGTTCCCCACATCTGCCTTAGCAACAACAACAAAAAGTTACATTTCATAGGGTGAGTTAATCATTTCATGGTAGGATATTCAGGGTATTGTGGTTTGGTTTGGTTGGTTCATTTTTTGAGACAGGTTCTTGTTTTGTTGCTCAGACTGGCCTATGACTTTTGGCAATATCCTTCCTCATTCTCTTAGTGCTTGGATCATAGGTAAATACCACTGTGTTCCCCAGGATATTCAGAGTTTGGGGAAAATTTGATAACTATAAGTGTGCTGGATGGTTTTATATCAGATTGACACAAGCTAAAGTCATCAGAGAGGAGGGAACCTCGATTTTAAAAAATGCCTCCATTAGATCCAGTTGTAGACAGAGCTGTAAGGAATTTTCTTAATTAATGATTGATACCCTCCCACTGTGGTTGGTGCCTTCCCTGTCCAGTGGTCCTTCCGTAAGAAAGCAAGCTAATCAAGCCATGGGGAGCAAGCCATAAAGCAGCATCCTCCATAGCCTCTCCATCAGCTCCTGGGCCTCCAGGTTTCTGCCCTGTTTGAGTTCCTGTCCTGACTTCCTTCAGGGACATACAGTGCTGGTGGAGGTGTAGCCCAATAAACCCTTTCCTCCCCGAGCTGCTTTGGCAGCGGTGTTTTGTCACAGAAATAGGAACAATAAGCATCATCGAATTCTAGTCCCTTTACATCCTCCACTTTCCTGAAACACAGAAGCAGCCCCTGTGCCCTTCAAAGGGCAAGTTTGTGGGTGCCCAGGAACTGTTTTCTCAGCGTTTTGTTCGTTATTGTAATCAAAGTGTTTAAAACATGGACATTGCTGAGGCAGGAGAATTTTTAGACCCTGTCTTTGAAATCTTAAAAAAAAAAAAAAAAAGGACACAAGAATTAGTGATTTACCTAGCATAAAAACAATTATTTGTTTAATGTGACTTTTAGTTGAATTAAATTACAGTCCATGCAAAAATACCTTTTCTGAGAATATGAATACATGCCCAGAGAGTCATCAAAACAGACCATGAGTAACAGGAATGGGTTAATTTGATATTTCAGCTTAATTCTGCACTCCATTTTGGAGTTGTCTTCTTCTTTTTTCTCCTTTTTTTGAGACAGGGTTTCTCTGGCAGTCTTAGAACTCGCTCTGTAGACAAGGCTGGCCTCAAACTCAGAGAGATCGGCCTGCCTCTGCTCCTGGGTACAGGATTAAAGGCGTGCTCCACCACCACCAGCCTTAATCAAAGCTGATTAATGTTACTTCCCAAAGTCCATTGAAGCAGATTTGTGGGAAAGCTTTGTTTCTCCTTTGGATTTATTGATCATTTCAATCTGTAAAGTTAATACAGATATTTCAGAAATCGAAAACCTTTTGGTATCTAAACACTGGTAATGATAGCAAGTAGTTTAAAAACATCACAGTCCTGTTCTAACTCTCGAGTCTGCTAAGGCGGTTGGTATAGAAGCTCCATCTAGGTTACATTGCAGTGCTCTTTGAGCAAAGTTCGATTTCGAATATGGCAGGAACAGAATAGTGAAAGTAAGATGCAAAGAGGTTTGTGAGCTGGAAGTGTCTCCCCTGAGAGTAGCAGGTTCTACTAGGTCTTGGCAGGTGGTTGATGATCAAAGGTGTAGATTCCAGTATTTCCTCTTACATTTCCTTTGAGATTGGAATTCAGAGTTTTAGTCATAGGGAGGTTGCTGTTTTAGGAGAAGCAGAATAAGAAAGTCTTCTGGTAGTGTAGCTTGGTGGTAGCGCTTCCCTCCTGTACGCGGGCTCTGCATTTCATCTTTGGTTTTTATTGTGACCATAGAGAAAGCTGAGCACTGTGTGCTGCCTAGACACAGGATGGTGAACAGGGGATGGATGACAGATGTGGTGGTGGGGACCCTTGCCCATAAGTCACACTGCCTCCCTTTCCCCGACCTCCTCTTGCTCTGTGTTGTTACCTAGATGACTTTGAAGATGAGAAACAGAAACCCCCAAAGAAGTGCCTTGTCTCCAAAGTTTCCCAAGGAAAGAGGAAGAGAGGCTGCAGTGATCCAGGAGACCCCGGAAAGGGTCCTGCAAAAAAGAAAGCGACCAAAGCCACTGCTAAATCCAAGAATCTCAAGGCTCCGAAGGAGGAAGCCCTCAGCGATGGAGAGGACAGGGACGATTTCAGGTGAGATAGCTAGGCATGGGGTTCCCGTCAGAGAGTCGAGGATAATGGCAGGTGTCCTTCGCTCTCTGAGGGAATGTGGGAAGAAGCATTTCCAGAGAGAGCCAGACCAGCAAGCAGGAGCTGGAGATCTCAGTTTTCTGGTGAGTTCAGTGGCAGCTCACAGAGTGATAACTAATAGCATACTCAGGCACAGAATTCAGGGTTCCTGATTCTTGGTCCAGTGCTCTTTCAACTTCATAGGTATTCAATAAAGAGGTAAGAGACTTCCTGCCATCCTGGTGCTTGGCACTGGCAACTGCTGCCTAACTGGACTTTGAACCTTCATTGGGCACATTCTTGTCCTTTGCTGCCCTTAGTTTTGTTTATTTTATTTCTTCATAGTTTGGGTGATCAGACCCGAGGCCTCCTGTGTTGTAAGCAAGCACTAACCGCTGAGCTGCACTTCCAGGCCCTGTCCCCTGTGTTGTGCTCTTGTTCCCCTCTTCCTGGAGTCCTTTTGTCCCTTCTGATGCTTTTCTGAGGCCATCAGCTCTAGTTTCCACAAGTTCTTGGTCTTTTCTGCTCTGTGTCCTGTTGCTGCTGAAGAGTATGGTATGTCTGCCAGATGACAGTTACAACAATGCCGTGTACCAAGGTTTGCTACCCTCTAGGGTGACCACTCCTCTCTAGTCTCAGCCAGAACTGTGAGCTTCATTTGTGTTCATAGGGCCTGTGGCATCTGGGGCTGAGCCTGTAGTTTACCAGATGCTGAGGGCCTTTGTGGTAGGTGAATATTCGTATTTCGGTATGAGGGACAGTGAACATGAGACTAGTTCATTATCCAGCCTCAGCAAGCTGATGGGCAGTTGAATAGAGGAAAACTGGGAAGGGTTCCTTTGCTTCTAAATCAATCTAACCTGCTGTCCGTGATGGGATTACATTCCAGCAGAGGGCAGTAGTGGGCCAGCGGAAGAGCAAGGGGAAGCAGACAGATTCTCCGTAGTTCATACACTTCCTGGTTGCCCCCCCCCCTCAGGTGTTGAATTCCATCTCTGGGGATATCCACACAAAGATGGGTCAAGAGCTACCAAGAAACAGTCGGTAGCCCCTTTCCTCTTACCTGAGGGTTGACTGGTCCAGCCTGTAGTTTAGAAGTATTTCTACTCTTTGACATGGGAGAAATTTTGTTGCCATGACATTGAGAAAAAGTAACAAACAAAACCAAAAATGTTATTGGAGCTCAAGACTGAGGTCATTTTAAATGCCTGTGCTAAAATCTTGGCTGTTTTTCCTCTTGATACCAAGTATCATAATGTTTACACAGAACTGCAGACGGGATTTATACATGAATCTGCAGAAATATGTCAACATTCTAGCAACTGTTTACCTTGCATGATGTTGTCTACCTAGCTACTTATCTGCATTGGTTTCCCCTACTAGCAGCTGCCCAGTCTGATCCTGGTTATGGGTCACATCTTACTTATCCTGTTTGAGCTGTGCCAGCTTCAGTGTCCTTGGGCTACATAACAGTAGAAAAACATTCTCTGAGTTGGTTCACAGGCTGCTCGGCTGATGTGAAACTCTCTTCTTCTGGCCTCTAGCTATGTGCATGTTTGTACAGTTACCTCAGCTTTCTGAGACTCCTGTGACTCTGGCTTTAATTTTGCCCTTACCATTCAAGGCACAGCATTTTTCCCCCCACATGGATTGTGAGTTAATAAGTTCTGGATTTGTTTTAAAAACAGAGGTCTTGCTTTGTAGCAGAGTAACCTTATACTTGAGCTCTTCCCACCGCATAGCTTAGGACTCTGAGAGCCGGCTGTCCATCATCACCATGGATATGATTGCAGCAGTCAACAGGAGAAGAAATCCTGTAGATTCTGCGTATCCTGGGTGTGACACCAGGATATGTGAGCCTCTGCATCTTTGATCCATACAGGGAGTCTCCAGGTGACCGCAAGAAGGCAAAGAAGCATCCAAAGAGAGAGGTGGTGGACAAAGACAGCGATGAAGATGAGGACAGTGAGGATGACTGGGAGGAGGTGGAAGGTAACGTGGGATCTTGTTTCCCAAACTGTTGGAGTCTGTTTGCTGTTTGGAGCCAGTCACATGCTGCCATCTTGTTATTTTTCTTTGAAACAAAGATAAGAAATACAGTTGCAATCAGGACTTCTTCTGACAAAATTCCTTGGGTTAGCAAGGAAGCTTGTGTTTTTTCCCTCGAGTGACTTTGATAAGGAAACTAAACAGACAATGCTGGAGGAAGTGTGCAGCTGGGAAGAGTTGCACAGTCCTGACCCCGCATAGCTGTGAGGGCAAGCTCTTTGCTTGTCTAGGGCATGTTTCTTTACTGGCAACGTTCTGTAAACTGTTTGCAGATGAATGGTGCCCAGTCAGGCTGCAGGATTTGAGGAGGAAGTCTGCAGGTGCCCTAGTCCCAAGTCCACACCGTGAGAGTGGTAGCTAACGTTAGTCCCTGCTTCCTTCTGTGGGCCATGCCTGCGCCCTCGGCATTTTATTTGGACAAGGCTCAGATTTACCAAGCAATGAGAGAAGTCTGTAAAACTGGTCCTTTATATTTAATGTTGTCTTTCTCTCTGTAACTATTTGAAAATGAGTTTTAGAAATCCTGTAGCATTCTTTTCCCAAGAAGATAGCACTGTCTTATCTGGCAGAGCAACCTCATCACACCCAAAAACTGAAAAACAACCCTCAGTTGTTATAAACCCCTTTATAGCTCTGTTGTTTGCTTTTTTTCTAATCTACGTCCAGATTAGAAATTACTCATTTGTAGCTTTTTTTTTATTAGTCTAAAGTCCCCCTACCATGTACTACCTTTATTAATTACTTCTGGTGCTGGAGATTAAACCTTTAGGAATACCAGGAAGGTGTTCTGCCACAGAACTGTCACTCCTATCCCTTTTTTTGTTTTGTTTTCAAGTGTGTGTGTGTGTGTGTGTGTGTGTGTGTGTGTGTGTGTGTGTGAGTGAGTGAGTGTGAGATGTTTGTGTAGCTCAGAGAACAACTCTCATGAGTCCTTTTCTACTACCTTGTGGGATCCAGCCCAAAGTCAGGTCATTAGGATGCATGCCATCTTGCCAGCCCCTGGCCCTGTTGTTTTCAGGTAAGGTCTCTACTATTGAACTGGCTGTGCAGTCCAGGCTGACCTGGGACGTAGGACCCGTGTTCTCAGCCTGCTGAGTGCTGAACTATAGATATATGCTGCCATACTTAACACTTTCTTTTTCCTTCTTTCCTCTTTGGCTTTGTAGAGCAATGCCTGCTTTGAAAAGTTCTGGCCTCTTTTTTAGAATTTTCTAGTTTTATCAGATAAACAATTGGGGCTTACCTGTCTCTTCCTGGTTTTGTTTTTTTTCCCAGCAGAACCCTGATATTGTTCCATGTATTAGCTATTATTCACTTTAACTTATGTGTATAAGTGTTTTGCCTGTGTATATGTCTGTACACGACGTGCCTGCTGCCCGTGGAGACCAGAAGAGGGTGTTGAATCCCCTGGAACTGGAATTACAGATGGTTTGAACTACCATGTGGGTGCTGGCAATTGAACCTGGGTCCTCTACAGTCAGTGCTCTAAACCACTGAGCCATCTTTCCAGTCCCAATTATTATTATTAACTTTTAAAATTACTGTTGATAGAACTTGCTGAGCCTGTGCTGGACATGGGAGAGAATTCTGCCACCTCACAGTCTGTCCTGCCTGTGAAGGCAGTGGAGATAGAAATTGAAACACCGGAGCAGGCGAAGGCACGTAAGAAAAGGTAGGCTGGGCCCTTCTTCTTTGCTCTTGTCCTGAAAGTAGACAGCAGGTGCATGGAGAAAGCCTTTGCATGTCAAGAGTGGTCTGAAGCCACAGGGGAGAGCCTGGGTTTGCCTGAAGGACTGAAAGGAGACACCTGGGTGTCTGGGTGGGAGCTGGAGGTGCATGGCAAGGACTGAGCATTTTGTTTGTCTCTCAGTTTACCTGACCCTCTGAGCAGGTTTATAAATAAGAGGCTCAGAGAGCTTAAGTGACAATCCAGGAGCCACTTAACCAGTGAGTGAAGGATCCAAGACCTGAGTCCCTATTGGCTGACATGGTACACCTTCCCTACCACACACCACTACAAGACTGAGATGGCGCCCACTGTGGAGGAGCACACCCTTCCTAGGTGCACAGTTCCTCTGTAGCCTCTGATGACCTAGGCAAATGGAGCATACACGCTAACTACTGAGGACCACTCTGATGTTATTATCAGGGAGGAGGGAGACATTGTGTCTTTCAGGAAGTGCAAGGTTTTCCTGCAGATCAATGGGCCCCAGGTGAAAGATTTTGCAGAACAGTCATGTAAATGCCTTTAATTTAGCGTCAGTAAAAATAATAATAATAAGCCGGGCGGTGGTGGCGCACGCCTTTAATCCCAGCACTTGGGAGGCAGAGGCAGGCAGATCTCTGTGAGTTCGAGACCAGCCTGGTCTACA
>NW_004949099.1:5427326-5475751 GCF_000317375.1 Microtus ochrogaster | reverse complement strand
TGAGTTCGAGACCAGCCTGGTCTACAAGAGCTAGTTCCAGGACAGGCTCCAAAGCCACAGAGAAACCCTGACTCAAAAAACCAAAAAAAAAAAAATAATAATAATAATAATAACAATAATAATAATTTAGAGAAAGTCAGTTAGGATTCTGAAGGAAGGGAACTTGAGACCTGTGGGAAAGGCATAGCTGGGAGGGGTTGGTAGGTGGGCTGCACAGTGTCCAAGAGTGGGTTTACACATGGAAACGCTGCATCCAGGGGCTGCCTAGGGTCTTGTGAGCAGTTTGCAGGTGGGAAGTGTTGCATCCAGCATGACTCCAGGGACAGACCAGACTGGAGCAAGAAAGAAAGAAAGAAAAGACAGACATGTGGACAAAAGCTGGTCAGGTGGTCTAGGATCTTGAACAGAGAAAGTGCAATCCTCCAAAAGCTGAGTTGAACAGGGAGGCGGGGCTATTACATAGAAATAAACAAGGTGGCAGGGTTTATAGTGTACAGCTGGCTCAAGGGAGCAGGTTTAGGTTATCTCAGTAGGAGCAGTCTCTGTAGGGGAGCTGTCTTCAGGCTGTAAACATGGTAGAGAGCGATGGTGGGCATTTTCTGCTTACACTATTAACATCCATAGGAACAAGGATGTTATGTAACACCCCGAGGAAAGTGAAGCCTTTGCCATTTCTTTGAGTCTCGTGGGCAAGGGGTGGCTTTGCCATTTTCCCATGAGTCTGGGGCCATGACCATGCCCATATCAACAGCACACATTCACTCAGGACAGCACTCACTCAGGACTTCTCTCCCCATAGAGAAGGAGTAGATGGTGGCCGCTTGATTTGACTGAGTGGCACAGCCTTGTATAGGGAACGGGGTGAGCGACTCCCATGCTGTGGTGAGGGGTTGTGGTTTCCAGCTTCAGTCCTGGGTCTCTCACTGTGTTTCAGTGAGAAGATAAAGATGGAGCTGGAGACGTACCTGCGGAGGATGCTGAAGCGCTTCAATAAAGAAGTTCAGGAGAACATGCACAAGGTGATGGCGAGGAGGACCAGGAAGAGCGGGTCCGGAGGTGACAGGCCTGTGTGAAGTTAGGTGGAGAAGAAAGATGTGCGGAGGGCAGGAGGTGGAGCGTTTGTGTGGATGTGGGGGAGAGTAGACAGCTTTACTGTCGTTGCAGTAGGTTGGTGAAGGGAGAGGTTGGAGGGTGGGAGTTAGGGTGGGGTGCCCAGCAGCGGAGGGTGAGTGGAAAACAGGGAGAGTCATGCCTGGTCTCCAGTTGCTGCTCTGAGCAGTCTGTCTCCCTCCCACATTCCCTGCTGACCTCACCGCAGCAGACCCAGGTGACAGGACGCTTCACCTGGAGATCCTGTAGTGTGCCTGTGAACGGGGCTGCTACTGAGAGGAAAAGTTATTATTTTGAACGGATGAATTCTTTGAGGGAGTGAGACACAAAGCCATGGGATATGGCTGATGCCAGCCTTTGTACTGCTGTGTATAGAAGCACAGCCAGTGTTTCCTGTCCACAAAACATCTGCACTTGGCAGCAATATCCCTGCTATCTTCAGCTGTCCCTCCACACAGGCCCTTTTGTCCCCTCCACAGGTTCACCTGCTGTGCCTGCTGGCCAGTGGCTTCTATCGAAATAATATCTGCCGCGAGCCAGATCTGCTAGCCATTGGCCTCTCTATCATCCCAACTCGCTTTACCAAGGTGCCGCTTCAACACAGGGACACCACCTTCCTCTCAAACCTGGTGAAATGGTAAGGCCATCTACTGTTCTCCAGAGCTAGGATATAGAGTTGGGTTTCTCTTGGGCTGGTTCAGGCCAGTTCTGTAGTGGTCAATTAGCATCAGAAAGGAGCATAACATTGAGGAGAAGGAAGCTTTTGGACGGCTCTTGCCTAGAAGAGAGGCTGGGCTGGCAGGAAACCCATGTGCACTGTGTTTGAGGAGTTCTGAGGCAGAAGAATACAGGAAACAGGGTACTTCCCTCAGGTGGGCAGTCTGGAAAGGGTGCCCACGTAGATGGCAACTGAGTTGGGTCTTCAGTGATGGTCAGCTTTAGCTAGTTGGTCTGAGAAGAGCCAATGCAGGTAGGTGAGTCTAAGAATCACTTGCTGTTGGTTTTGTTGGCTGTAAAAGACTAGAACTTTTCCTTCGCCTTGGCGCTATGTAAAGGAGTACTTGGTCTCCCCAGGTTCATTGGAACCTTCACAGTCAATGCGGACCTTTCAGCCAGTGAGCAGGACAGCCTGCAGACAACCTTGGAGAGGAGAATCGCCATTTACTCCGCGAGGGATGAGGAGGAGTTGGTCTATGTAAGTGGTTCTCTAGTGCACTGCTCATTAACGGGAATGAAATACGGTGTCATCCTTGGAGGATGCCTGTTTCCTGCACAGAGACCGGACTTTGCAAATACCTGGCTTCTTTAGACCTCCTGAGATCTGGCTTTGAAGAACTTAATATGCCAGGTACTGTTATTGTCATTATCTTCTCTCATCAGCTTCTTAGAGTTGTGGGACACCTCTCAGCTAGTGGCAGATGCTAATTCATTCCAGTCCTATCTCCAAGGAACTGAGAAGCTGCCTTGGGTGCAGTGCCGCCCGCCAGACTATAGACAATGCCTGGCCTTGCCTTTCCCTGTTCGAGGACACCCACTGCACTGAGTTGTCGATTCCCTTAATTTCTTCCAGATTGTGATGGTTTCTTGGTCTTTCTCTGTCTTTGGTGATCTTCACAATTTTGTAGGGAAATGCCAGGGATTAGAGCCAGGTACTTGAGGGTGGCAAGCTTGCTCTGCCAATGAGCTGCTTCCTTCAGCTCTTGCTTGGTTCGGATAGGATCTCTTATGCAGCTCAAGCTGGCCCAGAATCATGACTTCTGCCTCAACCTTCTGAGTGTTGGGATTAGGGATGTGTGCCACCACCACATGACTGCTGCTGTACACGTTGTTCTTTAAAAGTCCAGATGAAGGAAGTCACAGGTAATAGCTTTTCCATGGTCACATGGCTCTGAGACAGCCTTCCTTCTTATTTCTGGTCTTCACGTGGGTCTCTCACCGGGTGTTGTAGTAACTGATGAGAGTGGTCAGGAGCTAGTGTGAGGGTCTGGGGAGACCTTGCTGCACTGTCACCACAAGGCTTATCTCAGAGAGCAGTTCCCAACCTCACGGGTCAATAACTCAGAGCTGTGGTCCTCCAGGTAAAAGATTCAGTGTGGAGAGTGGAACACAGAAAGCAAATGTGTGACCTGGCGACATTTGTATTAGCGTGTTTCCTTCCATGACTATTTCATTTTATTTTCTTTTAATTACACTTATAACACTTGTTGACTATAGGCCAATCAAAAGATGGGTAAGCAGGAAGAGACTGACAAGCTGTAGCAGTGATAGGTGCTATCAAGTATAGAAATAGTCTTTCTATTTACATGTAATCCTTAGGAAAATAGTGACTTTTCCTGTGAGCTGAGTCTCTGCAGTGTCATTTACAACAGTGTCCCAAGGGCTGGTAGTCCGGGGCTGGGGTGATTTCCACCGTCTCCTGTCCGAGCAGCAGAGTGCATTGGGTTAGCTTCATTACACTATCCAGTCAAATATATCCTCTTGTCATCGTAGATATTTCTTCTGATTCTTCGGGCTCTGCAGCTGCTCACCCGACTCGTGTTGTCTCTACAGCCCATTCCACTGAAGCCATCTGTAGCAAAGGTGAGGCCCCTGGGGCATCTAGAGAAAGGAAGAGTGAGGAAATCATGCATTTAAGAGAAAATTGGTCAGTATCTCTTTGTGTTGTTGTTGTTATATTTACCTTACATTTGTGTATGTATCATGATACCTGTGGAAGTCAGAGGACAGCTTGTGGAAGTTGGTCCTTTCCTTCCTCCGTGTGGAGTCCCAGGGAACTGAACTCGGGTTGTCAGTTTTGGCAACAGCTGCCTTTACCCACTGAGCTCTCTTGCCAGCCTAACGATGTCGTATTTTTAAGAGCTGATATTCATACCGCCTGGACTCCTTTGAGCCTGCTTTGCACTCCCCTGTGTTAGAGGAGATGGACACACAACTGGGTGTTTAGCAGCCTGAGCTTGGTGTGCACTGAGTCATCCGGGAGAGGACTGGTTTCCGAGCTCTTGTTTCTAGCCTGTGAACCGAGTGGAGAGTCACCCGTCCGCATTAGCAGAGTGGTGGCTGATGGGTGAAGGACTCTGCCTTTTGAGATATGTGAGGAAGGATGTCATGTCATCTGAGCCTGAGACTGGTTATCGTAAGTTAGCTAAATTATGGAACAAATAAGACAGAGAATGGCAAAATTAATCTATCTCTCCCCCCTTTTCTCTTCCCTGCTCTGTTTTTTTGAGAGAAAGTCTCATGTAGCTCATATTTGCCTCAGACTCACTGTAGTTGAGGATGACTTTGAACTCCTGACCATCCTGCCTCCACCTCACAAGTACTGGACTTACAGGCATACAACAGCATGATACCCAGGATTTGTTACTATTTCAGGGGAAGAAATTGTCCACAGAAACATCGTTAGAGAGCCCCGGAGGCTCTTCAGAAACTTCCAGTAAAGTTCCAGAAAGCCACAACACACCCAAGACCAGCAAAAGAATCAAACAAGAAGAAACCTTTTCTGAGGACAGTGACAGGGCAGATGCCGGAGGGAAGAGAAGCAAGGCCACTGTGGGCAGCAGGCAGCGGAGAAAGCCCTCCTGCAGTGAGGGGGAGGAAGCCAAGCAGAAAACCCAGAGGCGTGCGCACACCCGGGCACGGCGGGTGACTGCCAAGGTGTCTTACAAAGAGAGTGGGAGTGAAGACGCAGGCAGTGGCTCTGATTTCGAACTCTCCAGCGGAGAAGGCCAGCATTCCTCTGATGAGGATGGTGAGCCCTACCCACGGAAGCAGAAGAGGGCCCCAGTTAGTCAGAGGTCAAATGCTAGGTCTAAGAGTGCCTCCAAGACACAGCATGGGCCACCAGACTTTCCAGCAGCATCCTCAAGCTCTTCAGGCAGTAAGAGAGGCAAGAAGGTTTCCAGTGGTGGCGAAGAGATAAGAGATGGGAAAGCTGCTGGTGTAGACCAGTGGCTGGAGGTGTTCTGTGAGCCACAGGCAAAGTGGGTGTGTGTGGACTGTGTGCACGGTGTCGTGGGCCAGCCTTTGACCTGTTACAGATATGCCACCAAACCCACGACCTATGTTGTAGGCATTGACAGTGATGGCTGGGTCCGAGATGTCACTCAGAGGTATGACCCAGCCTGGATGACCGCAACCCGCAAGTGTCGCGTTGATGCTGAGTGGTGGACTGAGACCTTGAGACCCTATCAGAGCCCGCTTACGGAGAGGGAGAAGAAGGAAGACCAGGAGGTAGGACACTGGCCGCCCAGGCTCAACATTGGGCAGCAATTAGACTGCCCTTTTCTGCTCATAACTATGCCCAGCAGTACATTGAAATGTTAGTGTGGTTTAGTTCTATATTTCTGAATACATTTATATTAGCCATAGAAATATGTACTTTTCTATTTGATTATGTTTAATTATCACACCAACATTTGACTTGCACATCCCCATCACAGTCTATAGCATAGTCTATCTTGAATGCAGGAACTCAAGCAGGAGTAGAGACAAGAATAGTGGAGGAAAACTGCTTGTGGACTTGCTCTCCACGCTCACGCTGCTGTGATAGTGTTGCCACAGTTTTATTGGTAAAAGGCTTCAATAGCCAGGCGGTCAAGTGCTAGGCTTTGAACCCAGGGCTGTGTGAAGTCCGTTCTTTACTTATTACCTTGTTAGTAGTTTGGAGGTTGAAGGTACTTTTCAAGCTCTGTGGTCCCACTGAGGGAGAGAGAATAATTCATCCCGGTGTGGCCACACCTCTTCCATGTGCATGCATAGCTCACAAATACACCTCAATACAACATGTATTTGTGTACAAATACACACAAATACAACATGTCTCCTGGGAAGGGAGGGACCTGGAACACAGAACGCTCTTTATAGCCAACCAAAAAGTCAGGCAAGGCAGAAGTAGAGACTTCTAAAATGTAACACAGCTGTGTCAAGAATGAACCCTGGCAGCAAGGAAAGGGTTGTTGTGTACAGCAGTCCTGTGTTGGGTGGAACTCTGCATTTCTGCATGAGAACTCGCCCACATTGGCCAGAGGTTAATTTGCATCCACTCAGGATAGGAAGAGCATGGGGTTGTGCAGCATTTGGTGCCTTGGGGGGTACACGGCAGCCCATGTGGAGTTGCCTGTTCAGTGGCGACAGGCTAAGTGGGAATCCTGCAGGTAGCGTTGTACCTAACTGAAGTGTTAGGATACCCAACCAGCTGTCTCCACCTTAGTTGCCCCATGGTTGTTCTAGTTCGCTTTCTGTTGCCATGACAAAACAATGACCAAAACCAACGTGGGGAGAAAAGGGTTTATTTGGCTTATATGCCCTTATCACTCTCCATCCTTGAGGGCAGAAACTTAAGCGGTGCCAGTCTGTAGGAGCTCCTTAGTGTTTTGAAGGGATGCCAAGAGAAAGCTTAAGCCAGCTTGGGAAACAGTGTTTGCTTCAAAGCAATGGAATTTCCTACTAATAACCAGAATTCTTAGTGACGTACAAGACTTGTGTGGATCTCAGAAAAGCTGCACGGTGGTTGCTGTAAAACTTTCGGGCCTGCTTTTGCTATAAAATGTTGATGTCACTGAGGTCCAGCCTTATGGTAGTGTGGGCTTGGTCTGCTAAGGTTTAAGGTGTCTAAGGATTGGAGACAGGTGCCTTTCTGATGCTGGTACACATTACGGCCACAGTGCCTGGCAATGTCACCAGGTCACTGATGGGTCTGGAACGTTTGTTGTCAGAATGGGTTCATGTGTAGCAGCCCATTCATACCCTCTTCGTTGTCTAGGAACATGCTCACCACTGTCCTTCTGGCCTTTGCAGTTTCAGGCAAAGCACCTGGACGAGCCTTTGCCCACTTCCATTGGCATATATAAGAACCACCCTCTATATGCCCTGAAGCGCCACCTCTTGAAATTCCAGGCCATCTACCCCGAGACAGCTGCAGTCCTTGGGTATTGTCGTGGAGAAGCTGTCTACTCCAGGTGTGTGAAGCATCCTCTTTGTCCTCCTGGTGGCCTGGAACTAGCACCTATTGCATAGGCTCCTCCTTTAATAGTATTTTCAGGGGTGAGCCATGGTATGTATGTACAATGAAGAAGAAATTAGAACTCAAAAATCAAAGTATGTAGTGAAAGACCAAGAGCAAGAAGCTGTGGGGAAAATTATGTAAATGTGGGACAGTTAACTACAAGACCATAAAAAGTGTTCCTCTTCTAATACATCAAAGCAGAGAAAGGAAGGAGTTGAGGGCACACTCACAGGCATGCCAAACCCTGTCTGTAATAAACAAGCTGTGTCCTCGAGAGTGGCTGAAAAGTGCTCTGCGTATGCTTGTATACTGCAGGCAAAAGAAGCCACCAGAAAGTCTATAAATAAAAACAAATGTACGATATTTACAAAGTGAAAACAGAAGAAAGATGAATAGAATTTAGAGCTGAGGGAGAAAAATAGAAGCAGAGATTTTGAGCAGTAGCAGTAGAAAACAAACGAAAGATGGGATTTTTAAAAACATTGATGTGAAAGGACCAAAGCATAGGGGCTGCTAATTTAAATAATGGGAAACAGGAGGCACAGGAAAGAAGTGCAGAGACCCAGCCTGAGGTGTAGTCCTCTGATGGGAAACAGGTCCTGCTTTGAGCCCTGTCATCTTGCTGGCTTCTTCCCTAAAACTGAGTGTATTCCCTGCCCGAGAGGCCACGTTTTGTTTGTTTATGTCAGTGGATGCTCAGGCCCTCCTTTCGGCTGTGGGAGTGACGCTGCTGTGTGTTAGTTGAGTCCATGCTTTACACACTGCAGAAATTTGCGCGCGCGGGGGGGGGGGGGGGGTAACTGAACTGTTTCCTCAGTGGCCACAGCATTCACCTTCCCCCCAGCAGTACACAGTGGTGCCAGTCCCTGCCCTTACTAGAAGTTACTAGTAATAGCCATTCTAATGGTTGGATGCTACCATTCTCAATCTAAGAGTGCTGTGTGTACTTCCTGGCTATGTTTCTTAGGAGTATCTATGGGGCACCTACCCATCAGCCTCTGCCTGCTGCCTCTCTCCCTGTCTGAAGTCCTTTGGGTGGTCAAATGTGATCTGACTCCAGTGGGAATGCAGGCAGGGCTGAGCCTCTACCCTAACAGGAAATGCTACCTCAGCAGCAGCCCCGTGAGGTAGAGGATGGGCTGCTTGTCCTGGCAGGTCACAAGGCTGCTGAGACTCAGGAAGGTGGAAGGGACTGCAGCGGGCCTGAGTTGAGTCCCTCGGTTGAGTCCCTATGCTGTGCTGGGCTGCACTGCTGCAGGTTTGATAAACAGCAGTAGAAAGCACATGAACAAAGCTCAGGCTGTGGGGCAGGTTCCTGATATCTGCAGACTCGATGCAAGCTGAAGAGGTGTTGGGCATGTCTGTTGAAGAAGGCTTGGCAGTGGAGGACTGTAGGCTGTGATCCGTCTCTGAGCTCGGGGTGGTGAAACCAGGGCGACTGCCCTAAGCACAGGCCCTGAGTCATTTGTTGCTTGCATATGCATCTTCCTCCACCACAGTCTGTTCGCGCCTTCAGGCAGTTTCCTATAGTCCTCTTCTGAGTTGACCACACATCCAGTGTCCCCAGCCCTCAGCAGTTACTCCTTGGTGAGTGCCGCCACCTGTTCATGCTGGCTTTCACCTCATCCTATAGGCCACAGAGAGAGCTCGAACCATAGGCTTTGGATGGCAGTCCTGGGAAAAGGGCAGCCAAAGAGCTAGGTACAGAACCTCTGGAAGAAAGCTCCAGCTGGGTAAGGGTCGTAGGTGGGCACAGGCAGTCCGAGGATGAGGCTTTTTGCACTGTGTGGTACAGGAAGAGCCTCCTCCACACGGGAGGTAAAGCCTGGGAGGAAAATTAGCAAGGCTGTGCCCACATCAACTACATACAGGCTCGGGTGAGGCCCAAAGGTCCTTCATCCATACAGTGTGCACTGAGTGTGTGCTTTGTCTTCCCTTAGGGATTGTGTGCATACTCTGCACTCCAAGGACACATGGCTGAAGCAAGCAAGAGTGGTGCGGCTTGGAGAAGTGCCCTACAAGGTAACAGCCGCCTGCAGGGAGCAGGGAGAGAGAGACCTTACTGGCAGCAAGAGCTAGGAGGAGAGGTAGTGAGGAAGCGCTGCTGGATAGGCATACCCAGCCAGAAAGGCCACCAGAAATAGCCTTTTCTTTGCCTTGAGCAGGGTTTGAGGAGATTATTTATTGATAAGGCATATATAGGAAATAGGTTTTCCAAGTAAGAAATTTAGGCCAGAAAGTAGCTCAGAAACTCATGCTATGAACTTGAAGGCCAGCAGGTTAGAACTGGGTTGCTGGGTTACTTTTGAGGTACAAGCCCTGCTTCATGGAGAAACCTATTAGCCTGGTTGCCTTGCATGACAGTTTACCAAGCATTTTGCTTATATGTGATCTGTTGCATCTCAGTGACCCTAGGAATCAATATCACAATGCCAGTTTTACAAATGAGAAAGTTAGATTGCAGACAGGATATGACTTTGACATCTTCAAGTCAGTTGTCTGTGAGGGCCATGCACTCAGCAAGGTGTTACAGCCGTTTCTCCGGGCATTGGCTCAATCACAATGACAGAGCACGGTGGCCATTATATGCCCATTTACTGCTCTTTGTCAGATGATAGCAGAGCCCTGGCAGATCAGAGCCTTGGTGGGAAGGGGTGGCAGGTTTCAATAGTGGCTGCTGCCAGCAGTGACTTGAGTGCATGGAGCTGGTCTGCTGGACCCAGAGGCCTGCTGGGATCTGCCTTTGGCCTTCCCCCTCCCAGACTAGTGTTAGCCAGTGGAATTACAGTAAAAGTCACACATTTACAGTTTTTAGTAGTCAAAGCTGGGCATGGTGGCACACGCCTTTAACCCCAAACCTAGGAGGTAGAGGCAGATGGGTTTCTATGAGTTTGAGGCCAGCCTGGTCTACAAAGTGAATTCCAGGACAGCCAGGGCTGTTACAATTTTTAGTATCCATAGAAAAACCACAAAAAAGTATTTAAATATATTCTAAATAGCATTTCAATATGTTTTAAGTATATAAATATATAAAAATATCTGATAGGTTTTTTTGTTTGTTTGTTTTTTTAAGACAGCGTTTCTCTGTAGCTTTGGAACCTGTCCTGGAACTAACTTTTGTAGACCAGGCTGGCCTCAAACTCACAGAGATTTGCCTGCCTCTGCCTCCTGGGTGCTGGGATTAAAGGCGTGCACCACCACCGCCTGGCTCGAGATATTTAACTTTTATATAGTCCTTATTTGTAATTCTGTGTGTAACTTCCAGTATCTCAGTTCCGACTAGTCCCTTCATTAGTCATGTAACAGAATGACCCCAGATTTCTCCTTTGCTCTGATCTCCATCATCCTGACTCCTGTCTCAGTGTCTCTTTCTTAAGTAACAACAGTCAAGTTGTCTTCCTAGATCAAATGCATTCCCTATGTTACAGCTCTGTTGACACAGTGACCTTTGTGACAAACCTGCCCTAGCTGCCCATCACTTCAGTCAGTGGCCTCATGTGGTGCAGGATCGATGTTGTAGCATCTGTCTCCTCCCTTTTAGACCATGCTCAGACCCCAAATGAAGCTGTTCTCTGTCCTGGGGTCCTCAATCCCCTTCCCTCCAGCTGTGCTCTGATCAGCTTTGCTGTGGTCTGCTCCCATTCTACCCTGGATTCCTCACACCTCCCACACAGACTGAGCTCTGTCAGCAAGCTCTGCTTCTTCCCCATCTGTGCAACCATTGTTGTCATGGCACATAAGAGATGCCCACTGACCTCACTGAGCACTGCTAGATGAACAGTGGCCTAGTGTGTTTCTGATGCTGTGGTAAATACCATGATCAAAAGCAGGTTGCAGGAGGGAATGGCTTACTTGGCCTGCATTTCCATATCACAGTCCGTCATCGAGGGAACAAGGCAGGAACCATGGAGGAGCTCTGCTCGCTTGCTAGGCTAGCTTTCTTACATAGCCAGACCCACCTGTCCAGGTATGGTGCACACACAGTAGGCTGGGCCCTCTCACATCAGTCATCAATCAAGACAATCTCAGACAGCCGAGGGCGAGTCTGATCAAGGTAATTCTAAAGTTGACTCTAAGTCATGTCAAGTTAAAGTAAAACCTCACCAGAGCAAACAGCTACTTTAGGAGACTGTGAGAACCAAAAGTCTGCCGAGACCCCCAGGAGTGGCTGAGAGGCTATGCCTAGAGGATTAGGCTTGCACGGGCTGTACAGGACGTCGCTTGGACCATACCAAACCTGAGTGTCCCCTTTGGTGGGCACTTCATCTAAAGAGTGGTTTTCTCAAAGATGTTTTTTGTTTTGTTTTGTTTTGGATTTTTGTTGTTGTTGTTTTCCTAGTCAGGGTTTCTCTGTGTAGCATGAGCTGTACTGGAGCTCTGTCTGTAGACCAGGCTGGCCTCAAACTCATTCACCTGCCGCTGCCTCCTGAGTGTGGGGATTAAAGGCATGCACTATCAGTGCCCGGCCAGTTTTCTCAAGGTTTTTAAAAGGAAAAGAATTAAAGGATGAGAGAGGCCACATGTAACCCTTTACAGAAAAGCTTGCTGACGTGACCCCTACACTAGAACAGCCTATGTGCCCAGGCCCAGGAGCCGATCCTTAGCCCATTGCCTGGTCTGCTCTTGTCTGTGTTATGTGACTTGTTTGCCACTCCTCTCCTTTCACCCCTTAACTCCCTAGGAAGAATCTAGGTCCTGGCTGCTAGGTGTTGTTGTGCACTGGGGGTCCTGAATAGGCACCGCTTTCCACAGGTGACACTAGGGTAGACAGCTGTTGACCACTCTGCAGAGAGCAGGGAGTTATCTGGGCTAGATCCTGGCTCTTGTCACCTATAAGACATGGTACCTTTAGTAAGTCGCTTCATCTCTAAGGCCACTTTTTCACTGTAAGGAAGTCAGAACTTAGGACCAAACTTAAAAGCCTTCATGAACTGTGCTTTAGGCATTTCATGATGGCACTCCTGTAATCCCAGATTCAGGCTGAGGCAGGAGGATCAGGAGCTGGAGACCAGCCTGGGCTACAGAGTGAACTTCTATTTCAGCCTCCCCTCCCTGAAGGAAAGAGGCAGCCCTGAAAACATGTAGTGCCCCACAGGAACTGGCTAGTGAAGGCCCACTTCTCTCAGATTGACAGCACTCAGTGCCTGGTATGGACCGAGTGCCCAGAGCAGAAAGCCTTTCTTACAACCTGGCTGTTTCCTCTGGAGTAGATGGTGAAAGGCTTCTCCAACCGTGCCCGGAAAGCCCGGCTTTCGGAGCCCCAGCTGCATGACTACAATGACTTGGCCCTCTATGGTCACTGGCAGACAGAGGAGTATCAGCCCCCTGTGGCCGTTGATGGGAAGGTAAGAACAACTCTGGGGGTTCAGAATAGGCTGCTCTGTTTTCCATCCAGCTACTTCCTGGCATGCCCATCTCTGCAGGTGCCTCGGAATGAGTTTGGGAACGTGTATCTCTTCCTGCCCAGCATGATGCCTATCGGCTGTGTCCAGATGCACCTGCCCAACCTGCACCGTGTGGCCCGCAAGCTGGGCATCGACTGCGTGCAGGCCATCACTGGCTTCGATTTCCATGGAGGCTACTGCCATCCAGTGTGCGTGAGGGGCCTTCGGTGGCAGGTGGGAGGCTGAGGCTGGTGACACTTGTTTTCCAGATTTGGCTCTGGGTTTAAAGTAAGCATTATTCTCTAATCAGTCCCAGCTTCTAACAGGAAGCAGCAGACCCAGTGCCATGAGTGTCCTGGTACTGTAGATGAAGCACTGCCCCCTAGTGTAGGTCCCAGGCTGGGGAAACCATGATCAGCCTCCTTAGGTCCTGAGCTCTCCTGTGTGAAGTGGGGACTAGGGTTGAGGACTCTCTAGCACTTAGGCAGGGGCTGTGGAGGAAGAGGCACAGGTTCCCACAAGCCTGCTCCTGCATGGGTGGCATTTGTCACTGGCTGGCCAGGAATGTCCATCAGGGCCCCAAGTGCTCAGAAAGGGCCACTGGCTTCTGGACAAGGGAAGAGGAAGGGCAGAGTAGGTAGCAGCTGAGGGAGCTCATCTGTGTTACTGTCTCCACAGAACTGATGGCTACGTTGTCTGTGAGGAATTCCGAGATGTGCTGCTGACTGCTTGGGAGAATGAACAGGCCATAATTGAAAAGAAGGAGAAGGAGGTGAGTGGTGTGGGTAGGGCCTTGGAGGAGAGCGGCAAGGTCCAGTTGGGGTGCCTGCCCAGGCCACTCGTGCATCCCGGAAGGTGGGAAAGTCCGTGTTAGCTCTTCTGCTGCTCTAACTTAGTGGAGGGCATCCTCCGGGTGCGTGCTGGGTGAAACAGCTCCTCCCACACTCCAAGTCTACTGTCCTGCCCCCTACCTGCCTGCTCAGGGACTGTGAGCTCTGACTTGGAAGGCCCAGGTCCTGGACCTGATCGCTGCCTTCCAGTCAGTGATGATTATAAAAGACTTTACTTACTAAATCTGACTTGTTGGTTTGGAAGCAAGACTTGTGATGGGAGACCCTGTTTCCCTTTTATCGTGTTGTGTGTGTGTGGTGTGTGCATGGGGGGGGGGGCACGTTAATATCTGGAATCCTCCTCGGTCATTCTTCCACCTTACTAAGGAAGAGTTAGCTCCCTGACAGCAGACAGCTTGCTCTGGGGATCCTGTGTCCACCCTCTGAGCTGGAGTTACAGGCAGGCCTGTCCATGCACACAGCATTTATGTGAGTTCTAGGGACCAAAACTCTGTCCTTCTATTTGTGCAGCAAGTGTTTTAACAACTGGGCATCTCCCCAGGCAAAGACTCTCCAAGCTGAACTGCATAGACGATGTCAGGACGTCAGGCTCTGCCTTAACGTTTCTCTGATGATGCCATGGCTTCACCTTTCCTCCCTTTATTTCTGCCTGCAGAAAAAGGAGAAGCGGGCACTGGGGAACTGGAAGCTGCTGGTCAGAGGACTGCTCATCAGAGAGAGGCTGCAACTCCGATACGGAGCCAAGGTCAGCACAGGGCCTTTGTAGACAAAGCAGTCTGTTTACCACTCAGTCACGGGCCCAGATTCTATGACATCACAGTATAGGTGGCTTTATATTAGGAAGCCTGCCTGTCTCCTCTAGCTGCTCCTGCCTTGTCCTGTGTCCTGTTGACATGGACATCTGTGCTGGGTCTAGTGTGCTGCAGAGTTCCATGTAGGCAGTTCAGGTGTGTTGGGCCTTCTATGTCTGCACTTCTTGGCTTCCAGGATTCCTAGTACTGTGACAGCTTCGGGCCTGCACACTCAACACACCTGCAATCCTTGTCTACAGTGCTGGGTTGGGGGAGGGCTCTCATCTCCGTACAGGCAGAACCTAGAGCAGTTGGCTGATGGGTACTAAGGCAGACTCATTAGGCCATGCTCTAAATGTTCTTTCCTTTCTGATCTGTCTCCCTTCCCATTGCCTGTTTGCCTGCTGAAGACACTTTAGTCATGTGTTCTCTTGAGTCCTGTTATGGACCCTTCATCTGGCTCCTGACCACCCACATGCTGCCTTCCTTTTCTATCCAGGACACACACACACACCCCGCTCACCTAGCCAGCCTCCGGGTACCACCTTAGATCCCTTAGTGCTGAAGGTGGGGCCTAAGCACTGAGCGGTTGGAAATAGCATGCATGTGTGTCAGGGTGAGGTGACACGCACGGCAGCACCTGTTTGTCAGCGCCTGGGCACCCTCTTATCACCTGTGGTTCTCACTTTAGCCCCTGGCTCAGGTGAGCTCCTAGGCTGGGGAAGGCCAGTAAGGCAGCCTAGGCCCTCCCAGCACCACACACACCCTGTCTTCCAAGGGGCCCAGACTCCAGACTGGATTCTTCTGGGGAACTTTGCTGCCTTTTAAAGTCAGCTAACCATTAATTGTGGCCCCTGCAACTGTCTTCCCCCCAGAGTGAGGCAGTAGTTCCCCATGGAAATGCGGGCGGTGGACTCTCTTCTGATGAAGAGGAAGGGACCAGCTCACAAGCAGAAACAGCCAGAGTTCTGGCTGCCTCCTGGCCACAAAACCGAGAGGCTAAAGAAGAGCCGAAGCCTGAGTACCGGAAGATGACCCGGAAGAGGCGGGCGGCAGAGGCTTCCCATCTCTTCCCATTTGAGAAGCTGTAGCGAGTGTTCACCAGGCCAGGGGGCAATTCTTGTCTGCTGAGAACGGCAGACAGCTGATGGCCTGGGGACTACAGGCCAAGTAGAAGTTGTGCTGCAGATCGGTCTGATGCCAGCCCAGCCAGATCCCCATGAGGTGCTGGAAGCTGCCTAGAACCACTCTGGGGTTTGGAACTTTCCTGGGGGATACTTTCTGACCCTGGACCTTTGTATTCCTATCTTTGGAAATGTGAGTTTGTTTTGGAGAGTCTTATCTGTTGCCCCAGCTGGCTTCAAATTCAAAATCCCCCTGCCTTAAACTGGGGGCTGATACTACAGGCATATGGTGCCATGCCTTGCCTGTCTTTTTACATTTGCTTTTTAAATAGAAATCACTGGGAAATTCCGGGTATGGGATCATTGAGGACATACCCTTCTTTAATGCTGTTCACACCTGGGATGCTCTGCTCTCCTCTCCTGCAGGCCCAGGGCATTTAGTTTTTATGCTTACTTTTTCCGAGTCAGGTTTCCAATACTGCCTGGTGCTCTTTTGTCAGAGGGGCAGGCCATCTCTTGTCAAGGCATTTTGGGGTTGATTTTACAGTAGCAGAAGACTAGAACAAAGAGCTAAAATCAAGAAAGGGAAAGCAAAGGGAGAATTATGAAAACGTTTAGTAAAAGATTAGTCAGACTACATTTTATTCAGTTCTGGATACATTTACTTAGCTGGTATATGCCATCTACTCAGGAGAAAAAGCCCTTTTAATAAAATCGTAACAGAAAATAAAGCATTTACCTAAACTCACTTGGCTGCGCATTTTCTTTCATTCAGGTTTTAACCAGCTAAGGATCTAGGTAACAGAGACTTGTGTATGTGGTGAGACTTGGAGAAAGTTCAGGATTGTTTTCATGGAGGCTGGGAACCCCTTTTACACGCTGAGGAAGCTTTGTGTGTGTGACTGTTCAATATTACTTCATCTTTGAGTCTTTAAAATGTTGAGTCACTCTTACCAAGGCAAACAAACAAAACACTTGGGCTATGACTCATACTGGACACTCTGGTAGAGAAACAGACTAGGGTCACCATGGAAACCGTATTCTCACACTTCCTGCACCAGAGCCTGACAGGCTTCCTAAACAGGATTTTATTTGGGGGTTTTGGTTAGGCATAGCCATGTTTCTGGAGATGTAACCTATTCTGGCAGGGGTCAGCTATGAGATGGCGGGATGGCAGTGCCACGCTAGGTTTGGAAAGTTTGCCTGCTAGGTAACAGCATGGCAGTGCCTCGGACAGGAGGAAACAAGAGGTGCCGTGTACTTGGCGCTTGGGCTTCAGCCTGTTCACTCATTACAGCCGTGTATGGTGACAGGCTCTGTCCCCATTTTACAGATACAACACCATGAGCCAGTAGGGCAGACTTGATCTGTGACACTCAAACCCAGTGCTGCTTCTAGCACATTCTCAAAGTTGGTGAAGCATGAGTCATTTCCTTTAAATAAAGCCAAGACAGAGTAGGCTTAAAGAAGGAATACTGAGCTGCTCTTTTGAGAGAACTGAAACCACCTGCAGCAATGAATAGCTGATCGGTTGAAATGAGTCTAATGGCTGTTTTTCTTTAAAGAACGAAACAACAAAATCTCCCCCCAAAACAGACTCCTGGCAAGATCCTATACCAAGACAGGTAGAAATTTATTTCAAATTTTAATACAAAGAATACAAACCTCAGTTTTTCAAAGACATCAAATTATTCTTCCATAATTTGCTCTTACCACCTTTAAGCTAGCAGAAAAAAACCCATATAAGGAAAGTTACAGGCGGAATCCCGAGGATTGCATATTTAGCGATCACTGATTGTGCCATGTTTTCCCAAACCATCTTTTGGAGTTTAGATGAGAGAGACTGCATCAGCATGCACTAAATAGTGACTATTGTTTCCATCCTAAACCCAGCAAGGCATCTCTGGCTGCACTTTTACCAAGAACCCCAGCTGAAAGCACAGATACCACATGAGAGGGATTGTTAGATATTACTAGGGTCAGGGGTTCTGACATCTTAGCTACCAAACACTTTTGGCTACAGCAACCGCTAGGGCAGTTTGCAAATAGGATTGAGATACAGGATAAATCAAGTATCCTTCAAAGGTGTAATAGTAAAGAGGAGACTTAGAAATTAATTCTGTCCTTTGGTATGGGTGAATTTTATTTGGGATGAGGAAAGCGATAGGCATTAAATGCAAAAAGAACCACAGTGCTGCAACTATTTGAGGCTGGAGTGTCAAGGTCAAAAGCATTCCTAGGAAAAAGGCTGGGCCAGGCTGCTAGGGTTTCCTCCAGCAAGCCTTGGTTCTGATTCTTGGCCTCAGTTGGCTGGAGGTCACAGTGAATGAGCCCTCTTAGTAGGAAAGCCTCAGCCTTTTCCTGTAACACTGACTACAACTCAAAATCGCCTTCATGTGAGCAGGATATCTGTGATTGCAGAGGACAAAGGGGGGCTTCCTCCACAGACCCCAGCTAGCAAGAACAAATCTGCTAACACTGATTCAGAAGCAGCACAAAGTTAAAGCTTCCTTGTGGCCTTGGGAACTAAAACCAGTCAAGCCACACCCACTTAAACACCAGTCCTGTAGAGTTAATCTCAGTGACAGCAACTGTCAAGTGGGAGCCATTCATAGGTGTGTGTGGGTGGGTGGGTGGGTGTGTGTTTTCAAGTCTCAGCTCTTTCTTGGGATAGAAAGAACACGTGAAGTGGAGTAACAGAACCAGAGGTCAGGGCTTATACCAAAACACTGTCCAGCCACAGTGACAGTGACCTTTGGGACAAGATAGAACTTCGGTGTTTCTTTAGGCCACATCAGGGTCTACCCAGAGGCTTGGTTTAGGGTACACTTTCTTCTCCAGGCCTGGGTATGGTGTGTCCTACTGATGAGATGTGGTCAGGAGTGGGTGATGGCTGCATTCTGGGGTTTCAGTTGTAGCCGGAGGTTGTGGCAGTCCTGGCACTTAGTTTCAGTGACGAGGGACAGGCAGTGAGAAGGCTGAGTCCTTCACCAGCAGGTCAGCTGACAGCTGAATGGAATAAAACCCTGAGAGGGGAAGGCATTAAGCAGGACAGTACTCGCTGGGTCACCATCCTCGGGGTGCTTCTGCCCACCAAAGCTGCATTTTGGCAAGAAGTGGGACGAAGAAGATGTGAGCTGGTGAACACCAAACCCTACTGCAGGTTAGACACTGGCCCCTTGAAGAATGGGGTGTGGAGACGCCTGTTTCAGCTGGAGCTGGACAGAGGTGACAGGACCTGGCCCCTGAGGCTTCACTCCAGCTTTTTAGCTGGCACCCGGGTCCGTGCAATGATTATTGGTACCAGGGCCAGGCTGCCGATTAGAGCAGCCCACAGTGGTCGATAGAAGAGCCAGCCAGCAGCCACAGTCAGCAAGGTCAGTGAGGTGGCTACACAGAAGGCAAAGGCTTTCAGGCCAATATTGACCAGGTCTCGGAAGACAGGAAACCAGTCCACTGTAGGGAAAGAGAAGGTCATGAGTCCTTGAGTATACTGTGCTCCCATGCCCTAGACGGCTCCCCTCAGCCATTCAAGGGAGGAAAGGATCAACAAGGTGGACATCCAGGTGAGGTGAAGCTCAGCAAGCTGACATCCACAGCTGTATTCCCGCTCAGCCCATTCCCAAGAGTGGGCGCCTCGGCCCTTCAAAGTCCATGTTGAAGCAACCAAAAAGACCCATAGCACCCTCTCTCCCGCAGAGCCAATGCTGATACTCTACATTGCTCAGAGCTTGAGCTCTGAGCCGCTGTGCCAAGCCTGCAGAGGAAGCGCCTGGCGCTCAGCAGGCCACCTTGACTGATGGACAGAGAGGACTACATAGGCCCTGCCACGGCTCCCCTTATCCCTCCACACTACATCTGCCCTACCTGCCAGCATGCCTTCAATGGAAGAACCAGGATCACAGACAGGGCTTCTCAAACATGGTGGGGACTGAGACTCAGAGGGCCTGACCTGTCCTCAGTTGCATGGTCAACATAATTCTGTATCAATTCTGATCATTCTTTGACATGCCCACAATGTGGCTGGTATTTATGAGCATAGCTCAGCTGTCTAGGGAAAGTCTAAGGGAATGACTTTAGTTCTCTGTCTGTAAATGAGGAAATCTCCCTCATCCCCAATACTTGCTGCCAATCTGGGATGTGCTCCAGTCACACCTCTCCCCAGTCCGTAGACCTACGTCGGGGAAGGGCTTCTGCTGGCACCACAAGAAGGCTGGACGAGGACACACTGGGGCAGAGACCTTGCTATTGAGTCTCCCTGAGCAGGCTCTCATTCTGCTGAGTGTCAGTCTGGCACACTCTTGGGACCATTTGGAGTCCTGGCCTCCAGCTGTTCTTCCCTGCTAGCGATCTTTACTTTCCTTCTGATCTGAGTTACTGAAAGCTGTGTCAAAGTTGTTTACCAGCTCTACTTCACGAGCACGTGTTGCCTTGCCTTGAGGATCAGAGGATAAGGTTTTCACCTGTTGGCCCACGTGACTGTTGGGTCTATAAGCCTCCGTGGTGCTATTGAATAAAGGGCTTCTTACCAGTGACTAGAGGTCCGTTATCTGTCTCTGTCTGTGTGTCTTTGTGTGTTTCAATCTCCAGACCCTTGCCCCAAGCTCACGAACTGTATGGTAGCGCATAGAGTGCAGACAGGTGTTGTGCGCTGCAGCACACTTCATGTCTTGGGCACCAACACTTAAACTTGGACTCTCTTATGCCAGACTTAGGGCAAGTGAGCAGCCCCTCCCCAGGCTCCAGATGTGCTAGCTGCTGCAAACCTGGCCTGGCTCTGGAGGATGTTTCCATACAGGAAACTCCTAAGCAGGGGCAAGAAAAGGAAGGCCAGGGAGGGGTACCCATGACTCTGACTTGAGGGATTTCAGGTGCAGACCCAGTTCACAGCATAGGCTGGCAAGCCTCCTTCCCATAACTGTCCAGTCATGGAATAAGGGATGAGCAGAGCAGCCCAAACTGGACCAGCCTCCCATCCCTTAGTAGGTGTGAACATCCCTGCCCATCACACCTGCCTTGCCTTTCTCTGCTATTCATCTTAAAGCTACCATGGGGGGCGGGGGAAAGGATGGATGGACAGACATGACACAGAGCCAGGCCAGATGTTTGGTGTCCTTCTCAAGGATCCCAGCTGAAAGGCTGACCAATGCAGTGTGGTGAACACAGGACCTCAAGAGGAAAGGATGGCTCCTGCACCTTTCCCACTTACCCAGGGTGTAGAGGATCCGAGTCATGAGGTTGAGGCCCATAAACATGGCCATCCAGCCAGCCGCCCGCAGGCCCCACGTCTTCATGGAATTGCTCTTCTGTTCTCTACGAAACACCTCCTGTACAACAAGGTGGCATGGTGTCAGGATCCACAGAGTCACCAACCAAAAGTGTGGGTCCTGGGGGCGGCGCATTGTTCCTTACAGAGCACAGGGAGATGGGCAAATCTCATGTCTAAGCCTGTCTGGCTCGAGAATATGAATAAGAGATCTATGGCCTTAGTACATGGTCTCGCCATCCTTCCCACTGCAGCTGTCCATATGGGTGGACAGTTTAAAGCACACGCTGGTCTTGGGTGAAGCATTAGCCCGCAACCCCAGGACACTGCTTGCAGTTTCAGGCCCCCTGACTCCGACTGTTCCCTCCTACTCTGTAGGCTGCACCTTTGTACCCCATTGCTGTTCCTGGTTTTCCTTCTAGCCTGTAAATGCTGCTATTCTGTCTGCTTAGCCTACTCTGCCCAGGACCCAGTGCACCCCATATCCCATGTGCCTGTACTCAAACATAACACTACATGCCCAGCACTGCTTTAGGGCTACACTCCCTCCTACACATTGTCCCAGCCTCCTGGCATGCTGAGCACTGACTCAGCCCCACCCCAGCCTGAGTCTGTCTTCTCCATGGCAGCACAGGATCCCACAGCCCGCCCACCTGCACAAGTCGAAATCAGGGTCAGGTGTGGTCTGTTTGCCCCTCACCATACAAGTTCTGCCAGCTGTTTACGGTGATCCACTCCATCACTGTTCCTCACGGGGTTCTTACATTAGCCCGCGATTTGCTGGCCTCCCTTCTTCCTTGCACAGCAACTGCTATGACCCCAACCAGCTCTGACCCTCCACCTGGGCCTTGGCCACCTATGGGGAGCCCAGGTCAAGTGTGCTGTCGTGTGCAGACTGTCTGCCCACCTATGGGGAGCCCAGGTCAAGTGTGCTGTCGTGTGCAGACTGTCTGCCCACAGTTGCCCAGCAGCTCTGCACTTTCTTGCAGTCTTGGCTAAGATGCGGTTTCCCTGAGAGCCTTTCCCAGGCTCTGACTGAACAGTACTCTTGTCCAGTCTCTAACACACAAAGATGGACACCTGTCTCCGGATTTAGCTGCCACTGTCCTGTGGTTTACAAGTACACTGATCTGACTTAAAATAACTTAATCAGAATCTTCTGTTTTACTGAGACAGGAAGCTGAGGCTCGGTGAGGTTGTGGCACAACCCCACGGCTTCACCATAGATAGTTAACAGGAAAGCCGTTCTGATATGCCTGTGTTTAGTGAGCAGGTGTGGACCACGTGAACAGCCACCACACGAGATGGTGATAACAATGGTGGTGTTTTCTAAAATGTTTCATTACAACAGAAGAGGAAACAGGCTCAGGGAGGGTAAGACTTGTTCAAGGTCTGTGGCTGGTGAGAGGCAGAGCCAGAACTAGGCAGGAGCTGAGTCATGCCAGGGTCTGGGCCCCTGAACTCTTCAGACCCTGGAGTCCCCGCGTCCTGACTTTGGAGCCCAGCTTTCTTCTCAGCGCTGTGTGGCTGCCTGCTTGCCTGTCTAGCCAAACCTTTCCTCCCGGGCCTCCTCCGCCACACATCTCACCCACCACCCTCTGGAGTCCTCCAGACACCTGAGACTGCCTGAGAAGGCTGGAAACCAGGGGTTGGGCAAAGCCCTGAGAGAAAGAAAAGGGCTTCCTAATTTTAGAGCGGTTCCTAGGATGACTCATAGCCCAGGCTGGGAGGTGGCAGCCCCACCCTGAGCCTGGTAACTAGGCTCCCCAACAACAGATCGGACACACCCTATCTTGGCCAGGTAAAGGAGTAGGTGGGGTCCAAACACTATGACCCACTGGTGGTGGCTGGAAGAGGGCAGCTGAGGACGCAGTAATAGCAGCAGAAGGGCCACAGCTATGCTCTGAGGCCAGCTGCACCCTTGGCCTTTTCTGGCTGGTTCTGGATTGAAACCCACAGATCTGCTTAAGACACACAGGGAGGCCCCAGCAGGGACCCACTGGGTTTACAAGCAAGAGCTGGAATTGACAATGCTCTATTCTAAAGGTGCATTCCTCCTTCTCAGTACTGGGAAAGGCACACCCAGGGGACTTTGGGACCTGTGTGTGGGTATCACCTCACTCACATGGCGCTGATACTGCAGCTCCAAACCCTTCACTGATGCCCCTGAAGGAAGAAGAGGCACCTGACAGTGGCCTCTGCCTTATGGCAACCTTGCAGCCACTGTCCCCTCTTCTCCTGGTACCCACTGGCAAGTGAGCTCTTTCCCGCCTGACTTGATTATTCTAGGGTGGGCCTGTTCATTTTGAGGGCCTGCACAAAAATGACTTGTCAGAGGCCCTGGCCACAGAAACTGTCTATTAGAAACCCATCGTGCTGGGGCATGGCTGCTCACACTCCTACCCTGGTCTCACTATTCTCCTCCCACAAGACTGACAGCCTGAGAGGGCAGTGTCAGGGCAGTCAGTCCTCAGTGCCTCGCTCACAGGAGGCTGCTGTCCTATTTCCTTTTCTTCATCCTGCATTGGCCAGACCGCTAGTGGTGGGGCTTCTTAAATAGCACCGAGAAGGGCAGGATGTGCCTGGCCCCAACATAAAGGCAGGGCAGCAGCAACTCACCTCAGCTGAGAAGTCTCCATGGTGCAGGAGCAGCAAGGTGTCCCCAGACTTGGTGGAGTATGGGGTTAGCTGGTCACCTCGCTGCCGGGCAATCACAGTAACCTGATCAGGAAAGTCATTATTAGAGCTGAGTGGAGCGAGGGACAGAGGCACAGGGTGAGATCCACAGCCCACCCCTCAGACTCTACACCAGTCAGGAGGTGAGGAGACCTGGGGCTTCTCTCCTTCTATGGGGTACAGCGCCTGGTGCTCTGGCCAAGCTGCTTCAGTCCAAGCTCTAGGGAGGTACTCAGTACAAAGCCCACGTTGGGGCAGAGCAGGGGTTGGGGCAGACCTACACAGGGAGATGGCGTGGACCACATGGTGACATTGCTGCTTGACAAAGTCCCAGCATTTCTTCGCCATGGCAGACCGCACTTCTCCAGCACTGTTTTAGTCTCATTTTTAATGATTCTCACTATCAATGCCTTTCCCTTTGGGAAATTTTGCGCGGGCTTCAGTAAAGAATGAAAACGTGCACAATGGTAGCCTCTCTAAACAAAATAATTCTTTGGAAAATAAAATCCCCACCATCTTGGAACCAGGAATCCCATTGTGCCCTCCTAATTTCACCAAGTGCAGAAATGTTAGAGATTTACTACACGCCTGACCCCAAGGATGAATGCCTACAATTCTGCTCCAGAACCTGAGGCCGTTAGGGGCAAGAGTTCAGTTAGTAAGTGTAGAGAAATCAGAATGGTATGGTACAATGGGAAAAGAGTAAGACAGCAGGACTTCCCTTTGGGGAGCCTATGAGGGGAACACCCATAGAGTAAGACTAAGACACAAAGGGACACAAATAGGAAACAGCTCAGTGCCTATCCCCTTGAGGAATGAAAATTGCTCTTAAATTTAGTGGGAGTGTCTAGTCCCAGAAGTCCTTTTCCCAAGGTCAGACATTTGGATAGGGGTCCCCATTCCCTCAGGAGCTTGCTACAAAGGAAGTTACTCTTCTGGTCACTCGCAAGAGGAACTTGTGGCCCTATTGTCAAGGTCAATGCTAGATTCCTCAACCTCTTATCTCAAGTCACACCCCAACTCACAAGCCCCCTTTCTCCATTTTGTGTTCCGTACAACTACAGAGAATAAAACGTGTATTTTTTTCAGTAAACACTGCTGGCAGCCATCCTGATTCACCTTCAGATGGTGTCTGTCCCCCACCCCCAGCCTCCACATATCCTCTTTGGACCTGAACCCTGCAGAAGCAGGTCTCCAGCAGGGAAAGGTCCTGCTGTCCTTCTAGACCGAGAGCTACTATGAATAGGACCGGTGGTCACAGTGGACTCCAGATGAATGACAACGCATATGCACACCAAGCAACCAGACCAGGCATGGATCATCTATGCTTGCTCCACCATGGCTTCCTGAGCCCTAAGAGTCTTCTATCTGCCTCCAAGGTCAGGCTCTGGGGTGGCATTCTGATAGTGTACTATAAAGAACCAAGACCACGTACTGTGGCTGGGAGAAGGGGCTGCTATAATTGGACAAGCACCACTAGGACTGTGGCTCCCAGCCTGGGGTCCAGGAGTCACTGTGGAAAACACAGACCTCTGAAACTGCCTAAGACCATGCCTGCTGCTTGTGCAAATGAGAAGCAACACAATTAGGACCCAGGGAATCATGACTGGGGGCAGCCCCAGGGAAGCAGATTACCACATGAGCTGGGCCCAGGTTAGGGTCATCACTGCTCAGTCCTGCATAAGAAAAGGAGACGCGGACATCACCAACCTGAGGGTGAAAGAGAAGAGGGAGAGAGTGAATGGTGATCCAACACCTGGCTGTTTTCACTCTTTCACCGAGACTGGCCCGTTCCCTAGGAGGCCTGCCCATCTCCAGTCTCCATGGCCAAGTGCAGCGTGGGTTCAGCTGTTGCACACACTCTCAGTGCTACTCAAAAGCCTTGTCCTCTGCTATGTGAGCAGCCCTCATGTCCACGTACCTCCGGGTACTTAGGGTTTTCACTGTGGTAGAAGAAGTCTCCTCGGCGAATGATGTCCACGTGGGGGTCCTCCAGCTTGGATAGGCTCAGGGGCTTGAAGTTGTCAATCTTGTCAATGAGGCCTGAGGAAAGCGGAATGCTCAGAAACCATGGCCTCCCCTGAGAACCCTGCTCTGCTAACCTGTAACCTGACACGCTGTCCTTGGTGCTCTCAGACAGCAAGGCCAGTACCAGCCTATGCCCTCAGGCTTTTTGCCTTTCTCCCAAATGCAGTAGATTTCTTTTTAAAGTAGTGGGTCTTATATAGCCCATTGTGGCCTCAAACTCACTAAGAGCTAAAGGTGACCTTGACCTCTGGATTTTACTGCCTTGCTCTTCAAGTGCTGGGATGACAAGGCCATACATGGGATGACTGTCATACACGGTTTCTTTTTTGTTCCATGACAGGGTTTCACTATGAAGCCCAAATCAGTCTCAAACTTGTTAATCCTATCTTGGCTCCCTGAGTGCCAGGGTGATAGGCATGTGCCACCACGCCAGCTGCAATGCCTCCTTTCCCAACTCTATCTCCAGAACTGCCCTGTGCCCAACTCACTCACTAACTCTTCCAGGAAGGCTTTTCCATGCCCTGTCCTGCTAAGTCAGCCTAGTCCCAGCTGTAAGAGTGGCTTTGCTTTCTGCCATCTCTCCTCAGAACACACTCTCACCCACATCTAGGCCAGACCTCCCTCCACCACAGGCATCAGCTGAGTGGCAGAGCTACTGGGACAGCCAGGCTAAGACTGCCTATCTGGGTCTCAAGCACCTCCTCTGTTACCTTCCCAGGATAGGCCCAGGGAACCCAAGCATTATATGACTCGTGGTGCTACCTTAAATCTTTAGGGTTTCTCCTCAAGTTACAGAGGAGGCTCTGATGCACCTCCTTGTGGGAGAGCTAGATGCCTGGCAGGGCTCAGAAGTGGAACCAGAGGTCAGAGGGAGGGAGGGCTGCCTGAGGCAGGTCTCTGGTGCAATGTCTGCTCAGAAAAGACATGCACAGAAGTGTCCAAAGGGTGTAGCACCTGGGGTAATTTCTAGAACAATTCAGGCTTCAGAGGAACTGCCAAGAGTGGGGGTTCTACTCTTGAGGGCTCACCTCACTCTGGAATTATCCCAGTCCAGAGTATAATTCTGAGATGGGGGCCAGCTGGACCCTGATACCGACTACCATAAGCTGTGGGTCTGCTTAATACTAGGGCCCCAGACCTAGAAGAGGCCAAGGGGATAGAAAGGCCTTTGAGTGGGCACCTCTACAAAGGCCCGAGACTCACCTGCTGAGAGAAAAAACCTGCCAATTTGGACAAAGGGGGCTGTTGCTGTGAAAGACTCCACTGCCATGGCACTGCAGGAGAGAGGGAGGACAGTCAATAATGGGGCACCAGGGTGGGAGCTGTCTGGTCACCTTTGGGTTGTAGTGTGCTGGGGACAGTCCCTACCCAGGAAGGGGATCCTGCAAGTCTAGGCACATGACGCCAGGGCTCCTGTTTCCCTCTCTGGGAAACACCCCCGCTCTGTCTCATCACCCAGAGCTGCATACCCTCTTACCTAACCTGTCCCAGCCTATTAGCTGTTGTGGAATATTACTCTAACTAGGTAAAGATGTGTTATATTTGCTTATGTTGTGGAATACTACTCTAACTAGGTAAAGATGTGCTATATTTGCTTATGTTGTAGAATACTACTTTCACTATGTAAAGGTGTGTTACATTTGTTTATGCTGCCTTTGTTTAATTATGTAAAGATGTGTTGCTGTTTTTACCTTGCCTGCCTAAGACGCTTGACTGGTCTAATAAAAAGCTGAACAGCCAATAGTTAGGCAGGAGAGGGATGGAGGTGGGGGAGAGGAAGAGAGGAGAGAGGCTGCTAGCCAACCAGACACAGAGGAAGTAGTGCAAGTAGGACCGAGAGAATGAAAGAAAGGTAAAACATAGAAGAGAAACAGGTTAAATTAAGTTATAAGAGCTAGTGGGACAAGCACAAGATAAGGTTGAACATTCATAACTAAGTCTCTGGGTCATGATTTGGGGGCTGGCGGTCCGAGAAACCTGCTACAATTAGCCATAAAATGGAGCCTTTCTGGACCACATACCACTTCCAGCCTGGGCAGTCTCCATCTTCCTGGCTCAACTTGGACCATGGCTTCAAATGATCTAGCCATGCCCAAGTGCTACTTCATCATCCTCACCCATACCACAGAGTGATTTCCCCCTGAGGAATCCTAACACTGCCCCTAGAGCCCCCAACCTGGCTAACAGTAACAAGGGACTTTGTGACACAGAGAATTCTCTCAGTCCTTCACCAGGCCAGAGCTAACTTGAGGGTCAGCAAAGACCAGGTCTTCATCTGTGCGCCTGATGCCAACACAGAGCTTGGTGTTAAAACTTCATCTTGTGTGTTTGTCAACCCATCACTCAAATTAGAAACTGAGGCTGGAGCCTGCAAGGATAAACAAGACTGGACTTGGGTGGGCCCAAGCCAAGCTCTCACCTGGGGTTTTTGTGGCCAATCTCTCGGTCAAAGTTTTTGCTGTTGACAATTTCTGACCTCCACTCCGTATCTGCATGAAGAGAAAGAAGGGGCAATTCAGACCAGCTAAGAGTGGTCTCAGCATCCTCTTACCATGACCCTTGGGGACCAGGGTAGCTGCTTAGGACTCCCTGGATGGTGGGCATGCAGGACCCTGAGGACTGGCACTCAGGAACTTTGCCTGGTGCTGAGGCTTTCCACACCTGCCCACAGCCCCACTGTGGTGCCCACCACCGCCAGCCTGGGCTAGGGTGGCAGTCACATGTCCTGGGGATGTGCAGGGGCTTGGAGGGTCCGGGACTCACTGTAGGAGTACTTGGTCTCCTTCTTCACCTGGCCGTTCTCTGTGTACTCACTGCAGAAAAAGCACAGACAGCAGAAGTCAGCTCAGGCACCTGAGGCCATCTGCTCTCTAAGTGTCTGAATTGGCCTCATGGTCCAGCTCCCCACAGGGAGTAGAAGCCTGCTGGGCTCAGGAACAGACAGTCCCCAGCCACCATGGAGCAGGCACCATCTCTAGAAGGCCTGCCTGGAGGGACATGGTTTCTCAGCTTAGCTACAGACTCCAGCTGGCTCGCCCAAAGATGTCTATCTTTGGGCTCAAAGAGATATCCAGCTGCAGCCTCTGGGAGAACCTAGGGTGGCAGGGGAATGTTCTCGAGTATTCCTTGATTACTCCCTTCCCCTCACAGGCCATGTAGTTCAGGTGGGGCCGAGTCTGGTTCTGGCTCTAGGTGACCAGGCCGTGAGTTAACTGAGAAGTGGCCTGTGCCCTCTATGAGAGGATGACCCAGTGCAGGAAAAGCTGAGCAGGAACTGGCAGTGGAAGGCCACACTAATTCCTAGTGACATCATTTGAGCCTGGACTGTCATGCCTTGGGCAGTGCATCCTAGAATGTCCAGGTAAGTAAGCTGAGCAGCTCCCTTTCTGCTTTGGCCCACTCTGCGCTAGACTGTTGTCACCTCCAAATAAAAGGTCGCCATGCACCAATGCTGGGGTCTGACACTTTTCTGATAAGCAGACCCTACACTTTGAACTTGGTTAAATGGCCTCTTCATAAAAGCACCGCCCTTTATCTTAGCACTGAGCCCCTCACACCCTCATGCTCTCCACTTCCTCAATGCCTGGTTCCTCACCTGGACTCTTCTGTCTCCACCCACTGGTACATCTCCACATGCCGCCGCAGTTTCACAGCTGGAAGATGGACCCCGTAGTTTGGGTCAGACAAGAGCTTCAAAGAGAATCAAACAAAGTGTAAAGGTCAGATGTATGGCAGTCCAGAGGAGCCCAACTACAAGAGGGATAAAGACGGGCAGGACTGGAAGTGAAGATGGAGACCAGCACAAAGCTGCCAGCCTCAGCTCTCAGCACAACACCCATGACCCTGAGCTCAGACAACAGCCCAGCTCCAATCATCATACTGTGTGCAAACTGTCATTTGAGCTGTTGTTATCACATGACTGTGAGACTGTTGTCATTAGCATAGGGGACAATGGGACCGAGAAATGACTTGACCACAGAGTCACAGAGGCCACAATCACACCCATGTGGATCTGAGGTCCAACTCTGAGCTACTGCAGTCGGCAGCTGCCACCCAATCCCCAGCCTACCTTGGATGTCCGCAGGGACCCGATGATGTGCACCAGCCTCCCTTCATTCTCCGGAGCTACACTGTGGATGCTGTCTGGGGACACCACAAGTGACAGGCCCTCTGCAAGTAAGGTGGCTGTCTTCAGTGCACGACCCTGTCAGAGGGCAGAAGAAGGGATTTCAACAGCTCAGGTGCTGCTTGACACCTTGCTGTGGGTACAGAGAGGGATGGGCCTCAGCAAGCAGAGCTGTTGAGGTCTAGCAACTGGGGACTCAAGACTAGAACCCGGGCAGACCCCACCAATCTCAGACTGTCCAAAGTTGGAAACAGCTCTGTGTCTCCCCTTGCCTCTGCCTCCCACTCCCCAAGCTTCCAATCCATATGGTTTACAAAGGCCAATCTGAAGCACTGTCCAAATCATGTGATCCAGGACTTGCCGACCAGGTGTGCTCTCAGCTTAGCGGACACACTTCATCTGCCTCACCCAAAGGTGCCTGGAGCCTCTGGGAGAACCCAGGGTGGCACAGGCACCTTTCCCAGCTTTTCATGATTACTTCCCTGCCCTCCAAGGCCATGTAGTCAGGTGAAACTGAGTCTGGTGTTGATTCAGAGAACCGAGACCTACACCATGAACCTGAGAGATAGCTGTAACTTCTGCTAAACTGACTTAAAAAGACATGGGTCTGGTTCCCCGATTCTTGCAGATGATAAGCTGCTTGGAAGGGGGACTGAAATTGCTCCAAGGGAAGGGGCTGCCCCCCCCCCCCCACATAAAATGTCACCACAAAGAGGCAGAATTCCAGCAATCCAGCATGAGTGCCTGGACGTTGAGTGCTTCAGTCATGCCTGAAGAAGGTTCTCAGGTGTGCAAACTGACTCACTGCCCCTCTGGCTTACACTGAGGTGTGTCACAGCGGAAAGAATTCTGATTAACTCAGCAGCCCTCTCCCTCCTGTAAACCTAGGCCTTTTATTTCAGTGTTCAGTTATTGGATCCTCGCCCTGCACCTTACCTCATTGGTGAAAATTAAATAGAAGGAGAGCAAGAAGGTCACCAGCCCCACGAACATCCCACCGGAAGTCTCACTCAGCCGCTCCAGGAAGCCTGGCTGGGGGTCAGATGTCACCTTGACATGTTCTTTCCTACTGCCGATACTGGAATACTGAATGGGAAATTGAAAATTTGATGAGTTTTGAGAAATAATTTTGGTGTCCAAAATTATTCTTCCCAGAAGAACCCTATTCCCCACAAACATTGAGGGACAATTCTACTTTGGCATAGAATTTCTGGGTCATAAGTTCAGCACAAGGCAAGCAAATGCTAAAGACACCAACAAGCTATTTCACAAAGCAGCTAGAAGTGTTATTTTTAACTAAATTTGAGAAGTAATGGCTGGGCTTCCTGAGGACTGTGCTGTTCTGTGAGGCTGGAAGAGTAGCAGGTGGCCTTTTGGACAGTGGGGTCACAGTTCTAAGAACTACCAAGTGGCTATGATGAAAATCCAGTGAGAGGCGCGCCCAGTGCTGGCTGCACCTTCCAGCTAGGGCATCAAGACAAGCTTTCTGGAGGAGAGGGCATAGAGGCAGACCTCAGGAAAAAGGCGCCCTCAGTAGGGAACTGTGAAGCAATGGTGTGCAGTGGTACTGTCTGCCCTAGCTGTGCAGGGCTGGTAGAAAGACAAGGCAGATGGACATGCCCAGGCAACACCTGGTAGGCCCAGAGCCACAGGTCAGTGGTGCAGGTTTTGCCCAGCTTGCTATTGTCAGAAGTATGTCTAATGCTTATCACCAAATGCAGAGACTGAGCCTGAATCCTGGTTCTGCCACCCCACTAGCTGTGGACCCCCCACTTCTTCACGGGTAAAGTGGAGGCTAAGCTCCGGTGCTTGGGGTGGTGGCTCAGTGCTGGGGCCTCGTCGGCTCCTATGGGAGTTACAACTATAGGGACATTATCAGATTTCTCCATCACTGAAACTGAGGCTGCCACCCAGACTGTGGGTGTGGATGAAAGGCACAGAGATACAAAGTGGTCACCAGGCAGGCACCTCAGAGAGCCAGGTCCCTTCCTGCCTAGGATCAGAGGATGAATTTGGGTCCAAGTCTGTGATCATAGCTGATGCCAGTCTGGCTGCTCTCCAGGGCTGCCTCAGGCCTGCTGAGGACACCCACAGAAGCCAGAATGATACCATCAGAAACTCAGTGGAAACAACCGCTGCAGACAAGAAGGTGACCATCAGTCACACTAGTTCAAGGCAGAAGAGACTACCACTACTCCATTTCACAGATGAGGAAATCAAGACTCACTGCTTAGGCTATCTGCCCAGAACAATAGCTTATAAGTAGTGAGTGAGTGTTCAAATCCAGGCAGATCCCTCTGCCCTCCTTATCACTTAACTGTAATGTGAATTGAAGAAGTGGAAGCAGAAAAAGGAGACCTGTGTTCCTCCAGCTCTTCCTAAGCCCAGGAAGGAAGGGAGGGCAGGATGTTCTGGGGGAGAGGTAAGATGGGAAATGGCACATATAGGTGTATGTATATGTATGTGTATATGCACACTTATGTATCCTCCATGTCATAGTCCACTTCCAGCACACTGGGCTCAGAATCAGCAAGCAATGAAGCAATAGGTAGAAATATACTGGGCCTGGAAATTGGCACACCAGGGTTGGAATTCCAGCTTTGTTGCTGTGTGAGCCTGGTAACATGCTCCACCTCTCTGGTCCTGGTTCCTCACTTGCTGGTAATAATACCCATCTGACAGGACAGTTGTGATGCCTCTGCTCCACCCACTGTCTTAAGATTTTCTTGCTTACCCTGCCTGGTGGTTCAGCTACAATATGGATGTTCTGGTACTCTGTCCCCTAGACATGACATAGCCATTGCCATCTTAAAATAAGAACAGTTTTGATTATCCACATGAGCCCCTCACATGATCAGGCATGTTTCCTGGAAGAGTGGAAGAGGGTCTTTATACCCTCAGGTGAGAATCCAGCCACTCCCCTCCTATGTCCCACCCCCAGCAGTATGTAGTACTGCTGGAGTACAGGAGGCAGAAGGCTAACAGAAGGGGGATTGGGAGCAAAGGAGACAAGACTCCATTACACAGCTTTCCAGGGGTGGTCACCCATGTTGATATGGGACTTTGGTGATATAGCTGTTTGGGGTTACCTATGCTTCTGCAAGTACACCCACTAACCTCCTTGATTCACCAAGATGGAGTTGGTAGGCTTGTTCCTTTGGTCTATGGTTATCCTGTCTGACCGAATGGATGCTTGTTCAAATCTTCCCAGGAAAATAATGTAAAAATGGATGGACAAAGACATGGCTACTATAGATATCTCATTGTGTCTGTTTGTTGGTGTGGAAGTCAGACCCCAACACACATACCCAAGATGGTCTCTGACTGTACAAGCCTCTAAGAGTGACTTTTTCATGAGTTAAGTACCTCCCATGTAAGGGTTCTGTACCTAGCAATCTTCCTCAAAACTTCAAAATAACTGATCCCATGAGAGAGCGAACCCTGGGAAGTTAAGAGTGGAAGAATCTTGATTTGCCTCTAGGCTTGACTCCAAAGCCTGCCCTTGTCACCTTCCCAAGCTGGTGCTGCAGCATAAGCTGGCTTAGAGCCCCCGAGCAGGTGTCTTCTGCTGGGGAAGTGCAAATATGATGACGACGATGACAATGATGCTGATGCTGATGATAGGTGCCAGCAGGAGTCCACCTGCTCCTGTTAGACTGGTCTCCAGGCTGCCTTCTCCTCTGGCTCCAGTGCAGCTTTCCTAACTTCTGGCTCTTCGCCCCTTCCAGAACGGGACAATGTGCCAAGCAGTCACTGCCTGGGCAGTGGGTGACACAAACTCTAGTCTCTTAGGAAATGTAGGAGACCAAGAAGAGGTTTGCAGGACAGAGGAGAAGCCTGGGAAGAGGACAGAACGAGCCAGAGGAGGGCAGCATGACACTCTACCAAGGAGGGAGAGAAGGTGTGCCTGGGGTTGGCAGTGTTCCTGAACTGGCTTCAGAGGCGCTTTCGCCAGAGGCAGTGGTGAGTCACCAGCTTCTCCCACACCCAGTCCCCTAGTAAGTGATGCTGCTCAGCTCCTTGAATGAATGTTAGCGTTCACTACTATAGTTCTTAAAGACGTGTTGCAGTAGGAAGAAACCATAGACCGGGGGGGGGGGGGATGTGAGGGAGACTATCCTCAGCCAGGGTCTCTTACCAAATAAGTGCGGTAGGGACCGGGAGGTAGAGAAAAGCCTCCCTCTCCTGGTGATCCAGCCAGGCTCATCCAGCTACAGTGGCACCACAGCCCTGCGTACACGCCCCCTAGGGCGAGGAGGTCAGAGCAGCCTTTGCTGGCCAGCTCCACCTGGGCAAAATCGCCTTGCCAATATGCCCACCGACGGACACTTTCTTTCCCCGTGGCCCTTCTAGTCCCAAAGTGACATACCCCCGGGGGCCCAGAAAGTAACTAGAAGTCGAAAGAGCAGCATGCACGAGCTGACTCGACGGAGGAGAGCGTCCTACAAACGCGCGGCCTGAGGGAGAGTGAACAGATGGATGAGAGCTGGGAGATCAGAGCCGCCTCACCCACTAGGGTCGCATCGCTTAAGGACACAGCGTGGACCCGAGGAAGAAACGGGCCGGATGATGGTGTGGTCCGGAGACCAGGAGTTACTCACGTTCGCGGCCATGGTGGGCCCAGATCGCCTCCGTGGTCTCGCACTGCTCTGTTAGGAATTGTTCTGAAGACCGGAATGCAGAATATGGTAACCTTCTGTCTGCTACAGAGCTGCAAGACAAAGCGTGGAATCCGAGACCTGGCTGGACTCAGGACAAAAGTTACCGCCCCGCGGGTAGTTATCGGCGCCCCGCAAGTTGTCTGCGCGTGCGCATTTCGCGGCCTGCTGGGAAATGTAGTCAGCTGTCGGACACTTTCGCCACAAAGTGCAACACACCCATTGCTTCACTAGTGCGCGTGCGCGCTGCGAGATTTCTGGGAAATGTAGTACCTGCCTCGTTGGAGGGGCGCGCGGGCTGCTAGGCAATGTAGTTTTCGGCTGAGGAGCGGCGCTGGTGCTTCGGAGGCTCGGAGGCAGGCGCGCGGCGGGCAGGCCTGGAGGGGGCGGGTCCGCGCGGGCCTCAGTGCCGCCCGCCAGGCGTGAGGAGAGGAGAAGGGAGGTCACCGCCTGAAGGTGTATCCGCTACAGTCGCGCCGGCTGCCTCGGAGAGCTGCGAGCGTCAGGAACAACCATGTCCTACTGCCGGCAAGAAGGTAAGTCTGGTGCTGCCATGGAGACCGGTCCGGCGCGGGCCTGCGAAAGACACGCGGTTGGGTGGTTTCCACAGGGCGGCCGTGGGTTCTTCGTGAGCCTCACGCGGCGGTTTCTAGATGAGAAAGTAGAGGCTCCCTGAGGAACGAGGCTGGTCCAAGGTCACCGTAGAACTCAAACCCGGGCCTCGGAGGCCTCACGTGGGCCCTGCGAGTGCGGAGCACGTTGTATCTGGCTGGCAATCGGGGACCCTAAGGAATTAATAACCTTAGAACTCCCCACGTGTTTGTATCCCGCACAGGCTTTTTTTTTTAACTATCCCGGAAAGTGCCACTGGCAGGAGCATTTATTGAGCTGCTCCTGTATACCAGGCACTCTTTACATGTAGCGAGCTTTCTAAGGTTCTGTTACTGTCCACGTTTTTAATCAAACGGTAAACTGAGATGGTTACTCGGCCCTAGAGCCCACAGGTCCTGGAGCTGCAGTGCCAGTCGGGAGCCTTTCTTTCTTCCGTCTCTAGCCACGTTGAGGACCACTGACTTCCCTCCCTGTTGCTATCTGTAGGCAGCAACCCAGAAGACTCCGGACTAGTCTGTGCCATGGCCTCCTGGCTCTAACTGGCTCCTTGTGTCTGAGCTGCCAGCCAACCCCTCCAGGCCCTAGTTTCCAGTCTTGTAAATTGAGAGGTAGGCCATCGTTCACGCCGGTATTCACCCAGCACGTGCCCAGGGCAGGAATGAGCCGGAGAACTTCTGGGAATACAGAGCTACAGAGAGACTTGGGTCACCCAGAATTTTAGGATGAGTAGGTCAGCTTCTTCACTGTAAGGCTAGGGAATCTGAGGGTAAAGGGGGAACTAATCCACCCAAGGCCATGCATTCAGTTAGAAGGCCCAGTCCACACTGTACAGCCTTTCCCTCCTACCCTAGAACACCCCTTCCGGGCATCATAATTGACTGGCATCTCTCCTGAGGACTACGTCTGTTGGTTAGCCCTTGGTGTCCCTTATCCAAAAGCCCCCATCTCCCAGCACTGTTAGGCAGGAGAGTCTTGTCAAGATTTTTGTTTCCTGTCGGGCGATGGTGGCGCACGCCTTTAATCCCAGCACTCGGGAGGCAGAAGCAGGCGGATCTCTGTGAGTTCGAGACCAGCCTGGTCTACAGAGCTAGTTCCAGGACAGGCTCCAAAGCCACAGAGAAACCCTGTCTCAAAAAACCAAAAAAAAAAAAAAAAAAAAAAAAAAAAAAAAAAAAAGATTTTTGTTTCCTCTAAAATAACCAGTTGGCAGGTTGATGGTGAGTATTTGGGGAAAGGATGCTAAGCAGGTAAACACTGCTACCTACCTCTTGAAGGGTTTACAGGTCTTAGCTTCTCCAGGAAGGAGGTTGGGTCCATTTGCTGCTACTGCAGGATTGAGCCCATCTTCCTGTTTCAAAAGATAACCATCATGTGGTATTTGTTTTTAGTTAGGTTTTTTGTTTTGTTTTGTTTTGTTTTGTTTGAGTCAGGGTTTCTCTGTAGCTTTGGAGGCTGTCCTGATACTAGCTCTTGTAGACCAGGTTGGCCTCGAACGCACAGAGATTTGCCTGCTTCTGCCCCCGAGTGCTGGGATTAAAGGCGTGCGCCACCACTGCCTGGCTTTAGTTAGTTTGTTTTGAAACAATCTCACTAGTTCTACAAACTCAGAGATCCTCCTAAATACTGGGATTAAAGGCGTGTGCTCCTCCCTACCTACGACCAGGGTTACAGAGTGAGATCCTGTCTCAAAAACAACAAAAGAATAAAGACAAATACTGTGTAAGGCTTAAGGTGACCATACTGTGTTCTTGTGGCCTCATGGTTGCTCTCTTGCTCCTCAGCTCCTCTGGCTATGCCTTTGTCGGGTACTTTCTCCCTCCATCTCCTCACATTGCCAGTTCTAGTCCTTTAGGGACCAGCCCAAAAGTCACCAGGTCTTTCCTGATGCTTTGTGTCTCATAAACTCTGAGATTTCTGTCTTCTCCCACCAACCCGAGACATGGCAGAAGGCCTGGGACACAGTGGGTGCTCAGGATTTAATCGAAGGATCCCAGCTACATGCCTGTCCTCTCTCTAAGCAAATGATCGCCTGGACACATGTATGTCGAAGGTCCATACACATAATCAGTCTCCAGACTGAAGTGCTCAGTAATAGGGAAAATGCTGAGTCAGTGTACTAAAGGCTCTGCAGGGGTTGCCAGGCTTTGAAAACCCTTTCAGGTGCTGTTTTCTCAAAACCTCTGACCCTGTGAGAACACACCTTTTGCCTTCCAGCTTCACTGGGCCTTGAGCTCCATCCAGCCCCGCTCACGCCTCTACCTTTGGGATTGCAGGTGTGGTCTGCTCTGCCACCTTTATTTAGGGTAGGGATCAATCTGGCCTTTTGTGCCATACTCAACAAGCATCCTACTACTTGGGCGTTGGCCCTAGTCCCTTTTAAATTCTTTATCCTAGCCCCGATGGAAGCCCAACACTTGAGTTATTTATTTTTCTTTCTGTGGACAACCCTACCCCCAATCAGTCTTCTTCACTTGATGCATTTATCATAGTCAGAGCTGACACCCCATCCCCAAGTCCTGATACCAAGCAGAAAGTGTTGAAGGTTTATGGACAATGCTTTTCCCTTTTATTTTTTTGCATGTGTTTTACTTGCTTTCTATTTCAAGAAAGGAGAATAAAGGATACCTACCTTTGCTTTGATGTGAGAGCTAACAACTCAGATGTTAAAGGAGTCCTAAGCTGCTTCATCCCAACCTGACTGGGTGTTTGTCTGGGAGCCTAAGGCCACGTGGATGTGGCAGAGAGTTTGATTGCACTCAGCTGAGGTCACAACTGTCAGCTGCTTTTGCTTAGAACTCAGCAGTTCTGCAAATTGCTTTTGGGGGTTCTGGAAACTGGCCAGTCTCCAGGGTCATTCATTAGTCACTCTAGCATGGCCCAGTGGCCTTGCTCAGATGCTTTCTCCAGCAGTGGGAAGAACAGTCTGGCTGTGTTAGTTGTTGGGTGCCGAGGCTAAGACTGCCTCTGGCATAGAGCCCAGGTGGGTAGTGGGGCTAGCCCTGTGTGTGGAGACCTGCCCATCTTTGTGTCTGCCAGTGTGTGAGACCTGTTCCTAAACTGTCCTTTTCACTGAGGTAGCCTCTCTCACGTTTGCCCTCGTGATCCTTCTCCGGGCCTCTTCCTTGGGTATTCCAGCCCAAGTGTGGGCTCCACTCTTTGCCTTACTCTTCCTTCATGTGCCTGAACCAGAACTTTCCAAAATAGTGGGAGAAGTGGACGCAGTGCTGGCAACTTTAAGAGCCACCTGTCTGCAGCCTGACCTCAGCTTTCACAGTAGCTACCTCCCTCAGGGCTACTCAGGAAAGGCAGGTTTACTCAGTGTACCCTCTGGGTGAGGACCCCAGGTCCCCTGGGTCAGGGTGGGCTGTCAGAAGGCTCAGGGTTGTCCGAGCACTTTTCCTGGGAGGGTTAGGAATTTTGGACTTTGACCTTTCCTTCTTCCTCCTCAGTTTGGGGCTGGGACAGGGTGGGTCTCTACTACCCTTATTGTTATGCTCAGTGCTCAGGTCAAAAGTCAGTAATGTGTGTCCGGGAGGACAGTGTGGGTGCTGGAAAGGTTTGGGAGTGAGTGGCTTACATAGGTTCCAGCCTATGTAAGTCACCATTGTGAGCAGAGGGCACTGCTGTTCCCGTAGGAGTGGTGAGTAGAGGGCTGGCTGCCACACAGGATCCAGAATTGAACCAGTCCAAAGTCTGCCCCCAAGGGGCCACCATGGAAACAGATAATCCCCTGTGCAGTGTGGGTGCTGAGGAACCGTCCCACCACAATGGAAATGCCTGACAGTGATGGGGAGGCGGATAACTGATGGCCAGAGTCTGTCAGAGGGTAAGCCACAGGGTGTGCAGGAAAGCTGTTCTAGCCCTTTGTTCTCTTCCTTTTTAAAAATTTACTTGATTTTACTTTTTGAAACAGGGTCTCTATGTAGCACAAAATAATCTTGAACTCACTCTCCTGCATCAGCCTTCTGAGTAGCTGGGATCATCAGGATTCCTTACAGGGTCACTATAAGGTTTCTGTCAAATAGGCATGTCTGTCCCCACACCATTGGGAGAAACTCTAATGTCAAACATACCTGCCTCCTTATGTTTTTCCCTGTGGCCTCAGGACCTTAGCCAGGCCTAAGTAAAGGTGAGCAAGGGGGTGAAGGTGTTCTGAGAAGGTTGAACTCTGCGCTCTGGGGGGAGCACTGCAGAAGAGGGAAGAAGATCTCACTATGAGGCTGCTCTAAATCTGCCCTACCCAGTCTCCTTCCTTTTCATGGTGGCTGGCCCTGGATACACTCTGTCTTTCAGAGGCTGGCTCTGGAGACTCACAGCTGTGGACTGGGGTCCCAGGTCATAGTGCTCCAGTTTCTACCTGGTTGTGAGTTGTTCATAGGCTCCTCACAAGGGGAGGATGGGAATGCACTCCTCTTCCCCCTCAGTTTAGAGAGCTGGATGTTAGGCCTTCTACCTTACCTACCACCTGAGTGGAATTCATGCCAGCTGGCCCTCATGACTACTGAACTGTCCAGTCAGTGATGAGGACAGGGTCAGGGGACCATCTTCAGATTGGCTGTTCTGTGTTTCACTTTCCTTCAATGAATCCATCTTCTTCTGCTCTAAATCCTAGGGAAGGATCGGATAATATTTGTGACCAAAGAAGACCATGAAACTCCTAGCAGTGCGGAGCTGGTGGCTGATGACCCCAATGATCCCTATGAGGAGCACGGTGAGAGATGAGGGACCCTCGGACACTCGGGGAGGCTTGGTGTTGAGCACCACTTTCCCACTTTGTCTCTCTTGGCCGTGGACAAATGTCCAACTCTGTGGTTGCTGTATCTCCCTTCCAGGGGTTGGGACTGTGCCCAGGCAGCAGTTTCTTCTTACTAAAACATTCTGTCTCCGTTGTACGTGTTGGTACTGATGAGATTGAGAGTGACTGAAGTTATGGTTGACAGGGATCTCTGCTCTGTCTTCTTACTGGGGTGAGCCCTGCCATGTGTACCAGCTAACGTGCAGGCAGGAGAGCAGCAGCCAGGCAGCTGGTCCTTCTCCCCTGTTAAATCAGGAGGGCTCAGCAAAGCTGCTCAGAACTGTAACACTCCTGGGCTCATCTCTGAATGTAACTGTAGCCCTTTGGACACAGGATGTCATGCTTTGGGCTAGACTCGTAGGTACTCCAGTCTGTGGAGTAGGTGAATGCAGCATTCCCTGTCCGTAAAGTGTCAACACAACTCACTTCAGCACTGGAACAAGTACTTCAGGTGAGATTGTTGGTGTGTGAGATTGATCTTAAAGCATGCAGTCCTGGAGGATGGGCTTGTGGTTAGACTTTCAGACCTGATCTAAAGCTGATGCTTGTTGTGGGCAGGATCCTCACCTGTTAGCCTACTGCCAAGTAAGGGTGAGTACCTAGCACTGTGTTGGGGATATTTGCAAGTCAGGTGTCGCAGTTTTAGTGCTCTGATAGCGACAGCTGAAGTTAATGAGGAAGTACGAACTCATGTCAGTTCTGGTCCTTTGTTTACCTTGAGTCCATATTAGCTGCACATGTCGCAGAACTCTGGAGGTGTGAGCAGACAATGTCTGCTTGTGTTTGAATGCTATAATTGCTAAGCTGCCATCTTGTAGATGTGTGTTCTATGTCCCAATTCATATTGTAAGACCTGAGTTGTGGGTTTTTTGTTGTTTTTGTTTTTTAATTTTATGTGTATGGGTGATTTGCTCGCACATGTATCCAGTGCCTGCCAGTGCCAGAAAAAGGTGTTAGATCCCCTGGGACTGGAGTTACAGGTGGTTGGTTGTGTGCTGGAAATGGAACCTAGGTCCTCTACAAGAGCACTTGAGATTTCAAGGCCAGCCAGTCTGCTCTACAGAGTAGATTCCAGTACAGCTAGGACCCTATCCCAAACAGTAGTTCAGGCTGGGGTCACAGGTATGTGCCACCACAGATAGCGTCTGGGCTATAGTTTTTAAATGTCAGTCTTCGTTCTTTGAAAGCTGTTCTGTGGGTGAGCGTGTTGGAACCTGCAGTGCCAGCAGAAGGTTCAGTATTGAGAATCCCTCAGAGGTTGTAAGTAGAGGAGTGGAAGTTAGGTCTCTGGGGATCTGATGGGCCCTGCTACCTTCCTGACTTGGCTCTGAAGCCCAGAAACCTGCAGACAGTGTCAGAAGGACCACTTAGGTTCCCATGCAGCTTCATGTACAGAAACTTACTCTGTAACCGTATTGTTGCTGATGAGCCGTCTGCTGAGGAGCACCAGCGACATTTCCTGCTGTCCCCAAAAGCTGAAGCAGATTTGCTGATAGGCTCTCAGAGCTGGTGTTGAGGCGGGATTCAACCCAGGACTTTGGACACTAGCTCTGCAGCTGCCACCGGAGTAAAGGGTCACGTGACTTTTCAGTTTATATAGGCCTTTTTTTTTTCTTTTTTTCTAGTCAGTGCCAAGGATCCTCAGTACTAGCGGCAAGTGCTCAATTATCAGCATTCTCCGCTTCAGTAGGCTCACAGGAGAACTCTTTCTATAACCATCACAAAGCTGAAAGTAGAAATGTCATCTTGAACCATCTTGGAAAACTAGAAAATTCTATTTAAATGTGAATAAAATTTATAGAAAAAGCCAAAATCAAAAGGAAGAAGCCAATGTAGCTTTTACTAAAAGCCCACCTACAGCTTGACTTCCCAGCTCATTCATAGTACATCACTTAACTTAGAAGTTTGATTTAGTAGGACAGTGGTGGTGCACGCCTTTAATCTCAGCACCCAGGAGGCAGAGGCAGGCAGACCTCTGAGTTCAAGGCCAGCCTGGTCTACAGAGTGAGTTCCAGGGCAGGTTCCAAAGCTACACAGAGAAAACACTGTCTTAAAAAAAACACCAAAAAACTTTTTTACAGGCTGTAAGTGGCAAGCCCTGCTCTACCTCTGCTATACCCCTCCCTAATGTTTGATTTGTGTAGGAAGAATAGAGCCCCACTAGTCTAACAGCACTTGTTTTGTGCTGTACAACAGAGTTTAAGAACTTTTCGCAGACATATGTTTATACCACTCTCTGGGCTTTGCTGAGCAGAGGCATGGTCAGGGACTGCGTGGGGAGCAGGGCCTGGAGGATCAGTACTTGCTTTGGCTTAGGAGATTCCTGGTATTTAAGTCTCAGAGTTCTGATTCTAGTTCTGGGAGGTGGCTTAGACGGTAGACCAGGTCATGGGGGGAAGCCTTCCACAGAATAAGGACAAGACAAACATGCTTCGCTTGTTCAAGATCACAAAGGACATCTCTCACCTTGTTCATCTTCCTCTTCCAGGACTGATACTGCCCAATGGAGATATTAACTGGAATTGCCCGTGCCTTGGGGGAATGGCCAGCGGCCCCTGTGGGGAACAGTTCAAGTCTGCCTTTTCCTGCTTCCACTACAGCAAAGAGGAAATCAAGGGATCAGACTGTATAGACCAGTTTCGGGCCATGCAGGAGTGCATGCAAAAATACCCGGACCTCTATCCCCAAGACGAGGAGGAGGAAGAGGAGGCAAAGCCAGTTGAGCAAGTGGAGGAAACAGCTGCTCCTAAGGCCTCTGCAGCCAAAGAGCAGGGATCAAGCTCCTGAAGGCCGCAGGCCCTGGCTGCCACTCACCATGAGACTTTCTGTACAATGCCTTTTGGTCACCTCTGTGAAAGTTCCTTTCCTCTGTGCACTGTAATGTACAAAATAACTTATTTTAATGATCAGGAGTCTTGGCTACTTGCCATATACACTGAAGAAAAGAGGTGTGTATACCTATGTCCTGTGTAAACCTGTCTTTGAACGTTAAGCCACTGCTGGATGTACTCTGATTGCCCTGGATTTTGTCACTTTGAAATACTGTGCTGTGGCTTCTCAACAACCAAAAGTTGTTACTCAGGAAAGTTCGTCGTGAGAAAGCTGACTTATTCTGACCCGTTATATTCTTTTTGGTATATTTTACACCTCTTTGGGAAATTAAGTAGATGCCAAAACTCCTTCAAGAGTAGGTCCATTCCTATTGGAAGAGGCTGGTGGTCAGATGCTTGAGTTAGAGTACATGGGACTGCTACCTTGATCCTGGCTCCCAGGTTTCTGTGCAGTCCAGACTCCAAGGTGTCTATAGTTGCAGGGTGGGATTGGACCCAGTGACTCCCAGTCCTTCCTGAGTGAAAGGAGAGGCTTGGCTTTCGCTTTATTGTTTTGCTGTTCCAAAAGCCCTGGTTTGGGGCCCATGTTCACTTGGTCAAGTCAGTTGTAATATTGATGTGGGGACCTAGCTGCTTCCAGAGCAGAAGCCAGCAGAAGAAACATCTGAATGAAGTACTCAATTAAAAAGAAAAAAAAATTTGTCTGATTTAGAATGTGGCTTTTTCCTAGTTAGAAAGTTGCTAGCTCTCTTGTGATGGTGGAGAATGAACACGTGTGAAGATTTTTGGGCGGGCCGGGAGGCTTGCCAGGAAGGCACATCCCAGCCCCAGTCTTTTGTAATGTTGAGACAAAGTCTAAGTTGACGAAGATGGCCTTGATCTTCCTGCCTTAGCTTACCGAATGATATGCTGAGCTACAAATATTTTTCTGTAAAGAAAATAATAAATTAGGAAAAATGAATTTCATTGAAAGTACTCTTCAGAGATACTAGTAAAACCAGTCTAATGGTGGCACATTCCTTAATTTCAGGGGAGTTAGTGGTAGGAGGTTCTCTGAGAATACAAGGTCAGTCTAACACAGGGAGTTTTGGACAGCCAAGGCTACATAATAATACCATGTTTCAGATAAAGCCAAGCCAGGTGGAATCTTTTTAACATGTTCAGTGTTGAGTGCAGAGCAAGTTCCTTGTTCTTTTGAACATTTGTTCTGCAAACAAGGCAGATTGTTCCCTTGAGGATAGCTCGTGCAGATCCCTTGAGGTAGCGGCTTAGTTCTTAGGCCGCACTATCGGGAACCCGCAGATGTTTTGAGTGCATTCATTACTGATATGTAAGGATACCTTGAAGCAGTAAGGATTTCTTTCCTTGCAGGGTCTGCTGCTGTGGGGCAAGGCATGGCTTCCCTAGGTCCTCCCTCACTGGAGTCACACTAGCCTTGGCCAGCTCCTCACAAACTAGAGCCACTGTTAGCAGGACTCCAGTGATTGAGGTTTCAGTTCTTCTCAGGGACCTTACCTTAGAGCAAGAAAGAATAAGATGAAAGGCACAGACAGCATTTTTGTAATTTAATATCAAATGCGAAGGGACGCTCACCAAGTCCCCAGAGCCCCCAGTCAGTGGCATTGCTTCCCCCACTGCCACAGATTTTTGTGAGAAGTGGCCTAGCCCATATTCCACCCTGAGTACCAGGATGCTGCCATGCCACACTGGGGCAGGTGCCACCACTGTAAAGCTTAAGAGCACAGAACTTTGAGAAGTGGGGGCTGGAGAGATGATTCGGTGGTTAAGAGCACTTGGTGCTCTTCTAGATGACAAAGGTTCAGTTCTCAGCCTACATGGTGGCTCACAGCCCTCTGTAGCTCCAGTCCCAGGGATCCAACATTTGACCTGTGAGTACTACATTCATGTGTATATAGACAAACATGCAGGTGAAACACCATGACCAAAGCAACTTGAGGAGGAAAGGGTTATTGGGCTTAGGCTTCAACATCACAGTTCATCATCAAAGGACTCCAAGATGGGAATACAGGCAGGAGTTGATACAGAGACCATGAAGAGTGCTCCTTACTGGCTTGCTCAAGGCTTGTTTAGCCTACTTTGTTACAGAATCCATTCCTAGCACCAATGCCAGATGGCTTACAATCACTTGTCAGCCAGGTGGTGGCGCACACCTATAATCCCAGCACCCCCAGAGGGAAAAGCAGGTGGATCTCTGAGTTGGAGGCTAGTTTGATTATAAAACGAGTTCCATGACAGCTACTGCTACACAGAAAAAGAACAAAAATAAAACAATCACTTGCTAATTTCAGTTCTAGGGAATCAAACACCCTCTTCAGACCTCCACAGGTATATGAACATGCACAGACACATAATTACAGATAGAAATAGTAATTATTTGTTGAGAGTCTCCAGTACTGTGTAGTACCCATCATTCTTTTCCGCTTTCAGGTGTGTTGCACCACTCCTGCCTAGTTGCTCTGACAAACGCCATGTGTCACAACTCTATATGGGAATTCAGGTTTCTTGAACCCACCAATGAGTAATGCCAGGCAAGTCTGTACATCAGTAGCACCTTGCTCTGACATCACAGGGAGCCATTGTGAGCAATGCAAGGCCTCTGTCCATAAGAAGCATGGGCTGGCTGCAGCTGGGTTGTGCAGTTTGCACAGCTGTTGCATTGTGGACTTGGAAGTTGGTGATTTGTTGGATTTGACATTGGTCTTCTGCTGGGCACTGACATAGTGAACTTATTTCTTGGCTTGTTGGTTAGGTGTATAAGGCTAATATAGGTACTTATTGGAGTTTTGGGTTTGTTTTTTTTTTTGTGTTTGTGTGTGTGCATATACTACCACACACTTGTGGAGATTTTCTGCCACCTCCTTACCCAGACCCTGGTGGCGCTGAAAGTCCTGCTGAGGAACTCTTTCATTGTCACATCAGAAATTGACATCATGAAATCCCTCAGTCATCCAGCTTTATCAGATAATCAACACCACTGTCAACACCTACCTTGTAATAGGGCACAGAAGCAGGAGAGAGCTGCTGGACAGGGTCCAGGAGGATGGACATCTGTGGGGGGGAGGGGTGCAACAACTTTCCCAGCATATTGGGAGCACTGTGCATCACTGTCATTCAAAGTGTGGTGCATGGAGACCGAAGGCCAGAAAATACCCTGTGGATGGCAAAGGCAACATCAAACTCAGTGACTCTGGGTTGGGCTCAGGTGAGCCCTGGGCAGAAAGCTGCAGTCGTTCTTCTTCAGCCTCCCATTCTGTGCCCCAGAGCTCCTGTAGGGGAAAGATATGATGGGCCCGCAGCTAGTATGTGGAGCCTGGGAGTCCTACTTTATGACCACAGGGTGCCTCCCTTTTCAAGCACCTACCAATCCCAGGATAAAGCAGAAGATCCTGTGTGAGAAATACTTTACCCCATCTTTCTGCAAATGTGTTAAATGTGATTGGTCAGTTCCTCACCCTGGACCCCAGCAGCCACTATAGACTGCATCGTGCAGCATCCATGGCTCACTCCAGGGGAGGTGCCTTCTCTTGAGTTTTCCTTGCTGGAGTCTCCCAGACTCCATTATCACAGTCATCATGGCAGATTTGGGATGAGACCCTTATGAGGTCCTGGAATCTTTAAAAGCATAAATCTTCAATAAAACAATGACTACATATCTGATATTACAACACCAGAACCCCTGAGAGGACAGCAGGTACGACACCTTGTGTGACCCTTGCAGATCTTCCCACCTTCCCGCTCCTGAACCTGAGAGCTAGCAAGTCTGCCCTTCACGCCTTTCCCTATAAATGCCAGCTTTCCAGTGGTGGACATTTAAGGGTGGAGGAAGGCAAGAGGGCTATCATGTCTGCTGCTCCCCAGTGCTCCCTGCTGAAGAGGAGCATCTCTTATTTCAGGGCAGCCTGCCAGCATGATGCTGCTGCTGCCCTCTGCATCCACTCCATGAGTACCTGCGCACTGAGCCAGAAAGCCATGTGGGCTCTCAGGACACCTCCAGAAAACAGCTCACTTCTCAGGGAGGCACTGTGGACTCTGACCACCAAGGGTGCAGCTCATCCTCTGTGGCTCTATCATCCAGCCAGTGTCCATGTCCAGTGAGCAGCCTGACAGTGTGATGATAGGTCAGGCCTCCAGGAGCAAAGTGGCTCCAATCAAAGGGAGGAGAAGGGAAAGACACCCAAAGCCAGGAGGTCAGGCACTGAGAAGTATCTGTGCATTGACCTCATCTGCGCTGTGCTTTTCAACTGACAGTTGTGCGCCTGCATGGGGTGTGTGATTTAATGTGTTTGTCATTTCAAATAGACAACTTAATGTAGACTTTGGAGTATATGTGAACAGAGGTGGGGTGAGAGAAGTGGTCAAGAGAAACAAAGGTCAAGATCCAAGGAATCAGCTCGGCAGCTATCATGGTGAGGAGTAAGTTCTGCAGGTCTCAAAGTCACTAGGGGATTCTCTCATGTTTGTCTGCTTTTACGTGGTGAGGGGCAGACCCCAGCCTTGAGGATGATGAGCCGTGGGGTGAGTTCAGCCTGGCAAGGACTGAGACGACCAAAGCTGTGTAGCCAGGCTAGAAGTGTAGGCTACTGTGCACTCATGTGCACAACTCTGAGGTTTTGGGGCAAGTGTGGGCACTGAGGCAGGTCTGTGAAGCTAAGCCCGGTTAGTCATGGAGAAATATGACCCCACCCTGGCATTTCCCAGCACACAGTGTGGGACACTGAGCTAGAAGAATGCCCAGAGTTTCCTGGGGCCAAGAAGGCTGGGCCCCTCCTGGTAGAAGATCAGACCACCTTTCCCTGCTGTGCCCTGCCATGCCTTGCCCTGTTTGTCTGTCCTTCAGGTTTCATGCTGGGGAGGTGGTCTTCAGTAAAAGATGAGATGACTTCACTCCCAGATGAGTGTGAACTCCCAGATGAGTGTGAGCTTACATTCTCATTCTGTGAACTTAGCCAGGCTAGCCCGTCTGTATCAAGGCTAAGTTCACAGAATGAGAATGTAAGCCCCCGGCTGCAGCCCTGCAGGAGCCCTGCAGCCCCTGCCGTCCTGTCCATAAAGACAGAGTGAATGTGTGTGCACATGCATACATGCATGTATATGTCCTGGAAACCAATGTAACACAAAGCTTAGGAAAGCCTCATCTGTGTTCCTTCTCCCAATGCTGCTCCCTTCCCATCTAGCTTCATTCTTCTCTGTTTTTTTAATCTATTTGGATCCATTTTGATAATCTATTTTGATCCACCAACCTGACCACACTGGAAACCCAGTTTCCACGGATCTCAACAGCTGCAACATCTCAGAGTGACCAGGTGACAGGTGTTTGGGGCTGATGCCCCACTTATGGTGGCTGTTCTAGCTCAGCATGGCTGTGGGAGACTGCTGCCAGCTCTGCTTACAGGGAGAATCAGAGACAAGAGGCTAAGACCCTGCTAGATCTTTTTTTTTTTTTTTGTATTTTCGAAACGGTTTCTCCGTAGCTTTTGGTTCCTGTCCTGGAACTCATTCATAATTGGTTTCTAGCCATAAATAAGGGTCACGGAGTCTACAATTGGTGAACCTTAAGAAGCGAAATAAGAAGGTGAACCCTTCTAGACAAGGCTGGCCTAGAACTCACAGAGATCCGCCTGCTTCTGCCTCCCAAGTGCTGGGATTAAAGATGTGCACCACCACCGCCCGGCCCCTGCTAGATCTTTTGTGTGTGTGTGTATTTTTTTTTTATCGAGAAAAGGAAAAAAAAGTTTCCACCTCCTCCCAGCCTCCCATTTCCCTCCCCCTCCTCCCTCCCTTCTCCCCCTCCCCCCACTCCTCTCCCCCTCCCTCTCCAGTCCGAAGAGCAGGCAGGGTTCCCTGCCCTGTGGAAAGTCCTAGGTCCTCCCCCCTCCGTCCATATCTAGGAAGGTGAACATCCAAACTGGCTAGGCTCCCAGAAAGCCAGAACGTTAAGTAGGATCAAAACCCCGTGCCTTTGTCCTTGGCTTCTCATCAGCCCTCGTGGTTCGCCATGTTCAGAGAGTCCGGTTTTATCCCATGCTCTTTCAGTCACAGTCCAGCTGGCCTTCGTGAGCTCCCAATAGATCAGTTCCACTGTCTCAGTGGGTGGGTGCACCCCTCGTGGTCCCGACTTCTTTGCTCATGTTCTCCCTCCTTCTGCTCC
>NW_004949099.1:5406327-5421591 GCF_000317375.1 Microtus ochrogaster | reverse complement strand
TCAGATTGTTGGGTGAATTCTTGCATTGGCGCCTGCCCATCTCTTCCTCCGAATGCTCCCCTATGGATCTTCTTTTACAGGATCAGGTCTCCTTGCCTACTGATATACCTTCCCAGTGATGGCTCTCCCTAGTGATGGCTCTCCTGGTGCCAAGATCAGATCTCCATGCCCAATGATGGCTCTCCCCAATGCTGGCTCTCCTGGCGCCGAGATCAGGTCTCCCTGCCCAATGTTGGCTCTCCTGGTGCTGAGATCAGGTCTCTGTGCTTGTTGGGTAGCTCGCAAACAAAGTGCCTACCTTGCTTGGTGCAGGCAGGCTATTGAAACAAAGGAACTCCCATCTGCTTGGTTGCCCTGAGGATTCGGACCAAGCGCCCAGACAGGCTGAGCTGGGTGATGTTATCCCTGCTAGATCTTAAACATAGCCCCTGAAGCTATCTCCAAAATTCAGGGCACATGCATGCCAACAGGCGGCCCCGAGGACGTAAGTCAGCTGAGGCAGTAGGAGGTGTTGTGAACAAGCAGGCATTGACTGAAGACCCTACAAGGTCAGAGCCTGGAGGGGTTTGGTTGGCTGGTGCAGAGAAGAAGGTTTTCCTGGTGGAAGTCCAGCTGTGCCCAGGAATCTGCCCTGGGGGCAGAGCAGCAGCTCGTGGCAGGAAGAGGAGATGCAGGGACTCATTCTGGTGTGGAGTCTCCCAGCCTCCTCCAGTCCTGGAGCCTCTTTGGGGCACTCACTCTGCCTCCATCTCTGTCTTTTTATCACCCAGCCTGCTTCCTCCAGACCTAAGTGGGGTCCTCTTTTCCCACCCTGTGCATCTGTCATTGCTCAGGGGTCACAAGAAGATTCCTGTCCTTGATGTGATGGTCACACCAACAGCTCTAGTTGTAGAATTATCTACTTAGGTTCCAAAAGAAGAAAGTTGCAACAATCGAGCATGGCCTCAGTGAGGCTGTGGTGCCATTTGCTCTCAGGTTCGTGGGAAAAGTCCAGAGGAATGTAGGTTCTGGAGAGAGGGTGCCCGATGGAGAATAACATCTCACACTGGTGACTTAACACTGAGGTGATCTGCTCTGACGTTCCTTTCTTCAGTCCCCTTTCTGTTCCCTTTTCTGAGCCTCTTTCTGCTTTGGTCCAGGATGTTATCACACAAGGTGTAGAGGTCATGGATGTATTACAACACTGCCAGGTGAGGCTGGAGGGGGCTGGAGAATGTGAAGGGCTTCATGCAGATGGCGTTCCCTGATGAGCTGGATCTCCAGGGTTATGTTTACCTTTCAGGGCCTCGTGCTGAGCAGGGGCTGAATTCATGATGAGCGCAGACTGCAGATGAACTTGTGAACACACTTCTCCCCCAGAAAATGTAGGGGAGACCACTCAGGCTGAGGCATAGAACTGAAGCCCACAGAGGAATGGTATGAGTGGCCCTAGTGAGCACCTGCACTGCCTCTCAGTGGCTATGTGAGCCACCATAGCTTGTGTCTGACTCCTCAGAGGGTCTTTGTCTATCTTCTGCTCCTTCTCCCAAAGCAGTCTATGTATCTCTGTTACACTCACACTCCCCTACACTTGTGTCGGGGGAGAGGGGCAGGGTGGTATGCGTGACTGGCAATTGATGCCAGGGCCTGGCCTATGGGAGGCATAACTCTACCACTGGGCTGTGTCCCCAGTCCTTGAGGGTTGCTTTTTTGAATCAGTGTCTCACTCTAGCCCAGACTGCACTTGAACTCGTGACCTTTCTGGCTGCATGCTCACAGGACCTTCTGATGCCCTGGGCTGTGAGGATTGACAGATACCAGGAACTTTAGAAACTCACCTGTGTCTGGCAAGATCTGTTTTCCAGGGGCATCACATTTTGACATGTACAGATGTGTTATATGCATAGCTCCTGGTGATGCCTGTGGGCCCTAGATACACCTCTGTTAAGGGTGATCTGTCGAATGGTTGTTAAGTGGCAGGACTGTTAAAGGTAGTCCACTTGCTGGAATTAAGTCAACCGGCTGTGATTCATATGGCTGTGCTTTGATCCTGGTCCCTTTTCCTTCCTGCTCTCTGCTTCCTGGCCACCTTAAGATGAGGCACTCTGCGCATCGTACCGGACACCACGATGTTCTGCTTCATCGCAGGCCCAGTCACAAGGGAGCCAGAGGCCTTGGACAGAAACCTGAAGCATGAACCCAGGTGTGACTGTGGGGACTTTGCAAAGAGGGACCGTGGATGGACATCCAGAGAGAGTGAGGCACCCAGATGCTACTGTGTAATGAGAGGGATCAAGCAGAGACAGGACTCCTGAGTCTGACAGATTGTGAGCTGCCCTTGCTCAACAGTCATGGGCCCAACGCCACATCCCTGTGCCCGAAAATGAAAGGATGGCTAGAGCCCATCAGGCCACAGGGGCTCAGGGCACGTGTGACTCCTTACAGCTGACCACAACTAGGGACAGACTGGAAGCCACATCACTCTCCAGGCCATGCATGTGGACAAGCACTGATGAGAATCTCATCGAAACAGTGGCTTCACGTTCCCGGACCTTCCCGACCCTTATGGCTGCTTCCTGGGATGAACAGGATCATATGATACAGGAGACAAAGTACACTTCATGGGATACAAAAGACAGAGGCAGAGTGGTGTGGACTGCCCAGCCAGGGTGAACTCAGGTTGGTCTGGTATCCCATGGCCCTCGCACCCCGCTCCGCCTCCAGGCAGGACAGCTCCTCCCATTCTGCCTGACAGAAGAAACAGCGGCTGCGGGGAACAGTTGCGGAGATGGGGAACTCTTCCCTGCACTCACACAGTGACTGACATAGTTTTCCATTTTAGCACACTCCCACCGTCATTCGAGAAGTCTCACAGCGCCGTTAGTAACGGCGCCCTGTGTACTGTGAGAAAACCAAAAAGCTGACGAGGAATCTGCGGATAGCCTCGGGATTAGTGACAAGCAGCAAGGACTAGACTTGCCAGTGCGTACGTGAGTCCCATCACATGCTACGGATACGGACACAGAAGGAGGCCTGGAACCAAGCCCTCTGAACCTGAAGGAAGGCGAACGCGGGGAGTCTGTTTCTGAAGCCTGTGGGAGCGCTGCTTCTGCCATGGCAGAAACATACCTGCGAGCTTTCCCTTTCCGTTTGATACTTATTACCATGATGTGAGGTGCTTGGAAGTTACTTTTCACATACTCATTTTTAGGCCGTTCCCTTCTCCAGATCCTAGGCAGACTTTGGTGAAGCACACCAGTGAGCAAAGCCACGAGAAGAGTCTGGGACGAAACAAAACGGACCGGGTCCAACAGCTACGCTCAGGGACCAAAGCCAGGCAGGGACGCAGTCTGATGACGCAACGGACCCGCGACTCCAGATGACGCAATAGCACTGCGCCATCGGTGTAACAGCGCTCGAGGCTCCACCCAGCTAGAGTCGCGACTCTCACTGCGCATGCGCCATCCTTGTCAGCGGGGCGGTACTTCTGCCTAGGCCCTCAAGCTAGGGGTTTGCCTTGGGCTCCGGTGTCTCTGGTTTTTGGAGTTGCTGCTATGCGGCCTCCAGCAGAGTTTGAGGGAAGAAACTAGGGCTGGGTGGAGGGGGGCGTCATTACAGGCTGGACAACGTAGGAGGGCGCATTAGGAGTGCTGTGGAGCAGGACACTACAGAGCCTTGCTCGCTGAAGATGACAGGATTAATGTCTAGAATATACAGAGAGTAATAAAATGAATACCTAGAAGTCAAGTGATGGGCTACGGACATGAGAATACAGTTTTCAAGAGTTGGGGTTCAAATGTCCAGTAAACATAGTAAAAATTTGTCGACCACTATTACAGAGATGGAAATTAAGTTGAGAATTTGTCTCAGCCCAGTAAGAATAAGCATGTCAACTGGTCTTGGCCTGTGTTCAAGAAGGAACCCGAGGATGTGGAAGATGACTGGGGCTTTTTAAAATAGCAATAACAGTCTGTTGGTATTTCTTATCTTTGAAACAAAAAATCACATAGTAAATGCCCGAGAAACACTGGAAGAGATTTTTACTACCACTTGCATCATCTGCCCCACGGTTTCCCAGTCATGGCTGGAGTATGTACCCATTGCTGGGTCTTTTTAGTGCCTAAGCTTTTATGTGCATTAAAGATTGCCAGGTTTTACAGAAAATACTGCCAACTACTACTTCTTCTGTGTCAAGTGCCTTGTAAAACTTCTACAGTTGTTGGTGGTGACTTAAAGTGGAAGCATTATGTACTAGTGTAGAATTCTAGCCCTCCCCAGCATTGAGTCTCAATGAACTCATAGACACATCATTTCAGCGGTGTGTGTGTGTGTGTGTGTGTGTGTTTAAAGATATGCATTATACTGTATCTTCTCAGCCTTTGAAAATCAGCCTATAAGCATTTACATGGATAGTGCTTATCTTGCTCACTCTGTGCCACTATTAGAAACTGTGGGACAAATAAAACATACTTCTAAGGCTGGAAAGCTTTTTCAGAAATTACAGATTTTAATCAGAAAAAGAATTTTTCCATTTTTTATAGGGCACCTGTGTGCACATTCAGGTCTCCCTGGACCCCTTGCTGAAGGTCATCAATGTGCTGACATGGCCACTCACACTCAACTCCTTGTTATGCAGACAAGTCAAGATATCGATAAGGTCACGATGGCTCATTATAGTCACCAACTACATCATCTTAATGCTCATGCCTCATATCACCAAAGAACAAGCCAGACAAATAGTTCGACATCTTCCAGTACCACATCTGGGCGTCAATTGTCAAGAGTTTGTCCCTAATGCACTATGGAAAATGGATGTGACTCATTTCTCTGAATTTGGGAATCTCAAATATATACATGTTATAGTAGATACTTATAGTGGCTTTACTTTTGCTACTCTACAATCTGGAGTAGCAACAAAACATGTCATTCATTGGTCACCTACTGACAACATTTTCAGTGCTCGGCTGTCCTCAGCAAATCAAGACAAATAATGGTACTGGATATACTAGTGCTGTCTTTTCTAGGTTTTGTAAACAACTTAATATCTCCCATATTACGGAGATTCCTTAGAACCCCCAGGGACAAGGCATTGTTGAAAGAGCACTCTTCACGCTCAGATTTCCAACTGATAAAATAAGAAGGGAGATTGGTACTTCACGAGAGGATCACCCAGAAATATCCTATCTCATGCCCTCTTTATCATCAATTTTTAAAAATTGGATGCTGATGGACAATCAGCTAGCATCTGCTTTTGACACACAGAAACTCATAAACAATTTGCCAGGGTACTTGATAATTCCTGGCATGGGCCAGACCCACTCCTTATCTGGAGATGAGGGCTGATATGTATTTATTCCCAAAACATGAAATCTGCTTGATGGCTTCCTGAATGCCTCGTTAGACAAATTGATAAATATGAAATAATGAAATAATGATCTAACATATTCCAGGGATGAAGTGTCTCCCTGAGAACAAATATTTTTAAATTTCAGATAAAATATGAAGAAATGGACCATACTACAGGAAAATTTTGCTGCCTCTGATGTCTGCAGCTGAAGGAGGAGTTGGGCCACCAGCAAACACCCAAGACCTACTACAAGCTTATTTTGCCCTCCTTGTGAATGCCATGAAGGCATTAGTAATGCGCCCCCTTGTAGTAATAGGGTTTCATCTCCAGCACCCCGGCCACCTCCGGCTAGCTTTACCCGAAATAATTACATGGACACTGTATTCTTTTAAACACTGCTTGGCCCTTTAGCTATAGCCCTTACTGGCTAATTCTGATATCCCGATCAACCCATCTCTAATAATCTGTGAGCACCGGTCTTAGTGAGCACCGGTCTTACCGGGAAGATTCTAGCCTACGTCCATCCTGGGTCGGAGCTTCATTGTGTGTGTCTCAGAGAGCAGAGCTCTCACGTCCGCCCTGGAGAGGGGAGCATGGTGTCTCTGCTCCAGACAGCAGAGCTGTCGAGTCTGAGCTCACTTCCTCTTCCTCCCAGCATTCTGTTCTGTTTACTCCTCCCACCTATGTTTTAACCTATGAGGGCCAGCCAAGCAGTTGCTTTATTTTATTTTTTTGGTTTTTTGAGACAGGGTTTCTCTGTGGCTTTGGAGTCTGTCCTGGAACTAGCTCTTGTAGACCAGGCTGGTCTTGAACTCACAGAGATCCGCCTGCCTCTGCCTCCTGAGTGCTGGGATTACAGGCATGCACCACCACCGCCCGGCTTGCTTTATTTTTTTAACCAATGACCTTCCTCCATCACCCCCTACTTTCTTCCCTTGTTAGCATCCTTGCTTGGCTTATTAATTTTCCTTTCGCTAGGATCTTTTCTTTTAAGTTGATAGCATCTATAAAACAACAGATAAATGAGGCAACTAAAATGAAAACTATACAGGTCCATTACCATAAACTGGATATGACCGACATTGAAAAATATGATAATGTTCATGCACACATGAGCTACCCAGATAATTGTCTTTAAACTTGGTGTGCTGGCCTGGATAGCCAGAGGCAGGTAACGGGAGGCTGTATACCTATGTTAAAAATGTCACCTAAGACAGGAATAGAACCAAAAGCCATTCTGTCTTCCTATGATGGGTAAGGACAGGACTACAGGAGTCCCTCCCCCCTGCCCCGACCTAAGACAGGCACAGCCCACTCAAGTGACTTTCAGCATTCTAAAAATTAATAAAAAATAAAAATGGAGACCTGTGGGAGATTTACTGCTCTCTAAATCAGTTTCACCCACCCTGTTGTGCCTGACTTCTCCTGATGTTCTGAGCTGTCAAATACCAACTCTACAAGGAGTTATTGCTCCATTATTCCTGTGTTCTGAACAACCTGACTTTTCTGTATGTTGCAGTTAGGAACTTTCTGCCTGACCACTAGACCATGGTTAGGTTGTCTATTAAGTTGCCTAGTTACCCATATACACACAAAGAACTTTCTCATTTCCCTTACCCTATATTTACCTTGCTTATTCCCTTGAATAAACAAGACTCGATCAGAATCCTGTCTTGCCTCCATCTCTTGTGTCTCTTGTCCCTTTCTATTCTCACTCCCCCTCTATGGTCTCCTTTGACTCACCCATGGGTCAAAGCACATACATATACCAGAAAAGAATGAGCAGAACAGTGAAGGTGAGAAATGCTAATTCAGTGTCCTCCCGTCCTAACACTTGGTGCATATTGTCAGTACAGCTCTTTGTTTTGGTCAGTTTTCTTCATGCTTTACATCTTAATGTTATTCTTAGCTGTGGAAGAAGCTGGAACCCCATGGATTTCTACAGGCAGGCTCTTTCTTGGATATTACATAAGGTGCTATGGTAAAAGGTGTTTTTGATAAAAGGTTCTAACTGAAATGCCAACTCATTAATACTGCTGATTATGTCTGATAATTTCTGAATACAATGAGCTCTTGATTTCTGCATGTCACTAGCATGAGTCTCACAGGTTCTTTCTGTACTCCAGGAGTTACTAGAATGGCCGTATCCAGTGGTTTTCTTTTTTTCTTTTTTTAAAATTTATTTATTTATTAAAGATTTCTGCCTCCTCCCCGCCACTGCCTCCCATTTCCTTCCCCCTTCCCCTCTCAAGTCCCCCTCCCCCGATCAAGTCCCCCTTTCTCATCAGCCCAAAGAGCAATCAGGGTTCCCTGCCCTGTGGGAAGTCCAAGGACCACCCACCTCTATCCAGGTCTAGAAAGGTGAGCATCCAAATTGCCTAGGCTCCCACAAAGCCAGTACGTGCAGTAGGATCAAAAACCCATTGCCATTGTTCTTGAGTTCTCAGTAGTCCTCATTGTCCACTATGTTCAGCGAGTTCGGTTTTATCCCATGCTTCTTCAGACCCAGGCCAGCTGGCCTTGGTGAATTCCCGATAGAACATCCCCATTCTCTCAGTGTGTGGGTGTACCCCTCACGGTCCTGAGTTCCTTGCTCGTGCTCTCTCTCCTTCTGCTCCTGATTTGGACCTTGAGATTTCAGTCCGGTGCTCCAATGTGGGTCTCTGTCTCTGTCTCTGTCTCCTCTCATCGCCTGATGAAGGTTAATATTCAGGAGGATGCCTATATGTTTTTCTTTGGGTTCACCTTCTTATTTGGCTTCTCTAGGATCGTGAATTATAGGCTCAATGTCCTTTATTTATGGCTAGAAACCAAATATGAGTAAGTACATCCCATGTTCCTCTTTTTGGGTCTGGCTTATCTCATTCAGGATAGTGTTTCTATTTCCATCCATTTGTATGCAAACTTCAAGAAGTCATTGTTTTTTACTGCTGAGTAGTACTCTAATATGTATATATTCCATACTTGCTCTTTCTTCTATTGAAGGGCATCTAGGTTGTTTTCAGGTCCAGTGGTTTTCTGTTGTAGAATATTTAACTATGCAAAGATATGTTGCTGTTTTACCTTGCCTGCCTAAGGCACCCGATTTGTCTAATGAAAAACTGAATGGTCGATAGCAATGGAGGACGTATATGCAGGACTTCTGGGCAGGGAGAAAAGATAGGATGAGGTATTTATTCTTGAGGAAGAAAGGAAAAAAGACACCTGGGAGATGCCAGGGGCCAGTCAGCCAGACATGGAGGAAGTAATAAAGTAGGACCTAAGAAAGAAAGAAAGGTAAAAACTTTTGAGACAAATGTAAATGAATAGAAACAGGTTAAATTAAGTTAAAAGAGCTAGTGGGACAAGCCTAGACTAAGACCAAGCATTCATAATTAATGATGTGTCTCTGTGTCTTTATTTGGGAGCTGATTGGTGGTCCAAAGATAAATTTCAACTACAAGGGGCCCCCAATGTGGGGCCCAAATTTCCACATAGGGTTTAAGAACACTGAAAAAGGGGGTGGAGAGGATAGAGCTCCTTTAAAAGGCACTGCTATGTATCAGAGCATTTGAGCAGCTGCCACACTAAGTAGGAGCAGCAAGCTAGGTCAAAACACCTGCCACAGTGCAGGCATCAGTTTTCTAGAGCTGGGTCGGTTAGATGTAATTCCCCGTTAAATCCAGATCTATGCCATGCCCATAGGCTTAAGGCTCAGCTCCCATGGACCCATGAAGGGGACAGAGTCAACTGTTGAAGCCTCATAGTGGAGGGTCTAGCTGCCACTTAGGAATTTAAGGTTTGACTCATGCAGTCAGAGAATGCTACAGGTGCACATTAAAATAAGTTCAGATTGAAAAAAAAAAAAACTTTAAACCAGTTACAGTGTGCCTAGGTGCTTAAGAAAGAAAAGAAAATGGGTATAGACAGTCATAAGAAATAATGTGTCAGGGTCCCTCGGGAACCCACTGAGCTCCCCTTCTCCCCCCACATCACCCGTTCTTACCCCTCCTCGTCTCATCGTCCACACCCAGCCCGGGCTCTCCTTTCCCATTGCTCTCCTCTCTCCCTCGTGCCAAATTGACAGCAATATCACCAAATCCATCTTTTTCTTTGATGCCCATTTCCTTTCTGGCCAGCTGCTATGTTAGATTAGGTGTCTGCCAGCCACCTGAGTCTCAGGTAGAAGCTACCCCAGTCTCCCCACACCCACAGACTTCCACTTGTGCTGCCGACATGCCTAGCTCGGCTGTGTGCGCATGCCCTGTGGATGGAGTGGGCTTCCCGCCCTCCGTCTGGCTGAGGAGTGCCAAGGGTGCCCTTCAGCTGGCATGCTGCTTGTCCCTCCTCTTGTAGCAGACTTAAGCCTTACTGCTTGCCATCACCACAGGGGCACGGGCTGCCCTCCAGCACCCTCCCCTTGCTCTGCTCCTGCTGCCCAGAGCAGGGACACTGCCTTTTTCTTTGATACCCTGTCTTCAACCTTCTCCCCACCTTCACCTCCTCAACTTCCTCCCTCACCTCCCAAGGGAAGGAAAACAAACTGTGAATGAGGAATGCTGACTGACAAACCAACGCAACTTTAGAGGCTTCTGCTCTTGACATTTCACCTCCTAAGCACCAAAGCCGCAGGCGGGTTTGTGGACCGCTGATTGCCACGTTGATTTCTATCTTGATGTTATTTTTAATTGTTTTAAATTTTTCATAGGTTTTGGGCAAAACAAAGGTACTGGGGAGATCACTGTCATTTTTACATAATCAGACTTTTTAAAACGCAGCCAGTCAACCACCAACTTCTTCCACATTTGGGACTTGAGCCAGAGTTTAAAAGGGAGCCAACAAAACTCACAGAGAGAGCGGGGGTTCTGTCCAGTAAAGAGCGCAGCACCAGCTGGGACAGGCGTGATGTATATAACTGTAAGATACTGTCGCTAAGTTATTCAGGCCTATACTCTCCATTATCGGAATCCTCCACTGTGCAGCCATGCAGTGTGGTTTAGCTAAAGGAGCCGATGTGTCCTCCTCTCCCCAGATAGTTGGTCAGCTGTGAACTCTGTGACCCTTGTCTAAACCTGTGTTGTAAGATCTCGGGGCTTTCTCCCCGTTTCTCTCCCTCCCCCGACACTTATCTTCTATTTTTCAGTCTCCGAACCTTTCACTCTCTCTGAGTCCCACTCAAGAAACTGCTCCCTTTAGAACAGAAGGCGGCTCAGACCCTGCTGTCATGGGGCCTCGCGCCTCTGTCGCGTCTGCTGTGAAGCACACGATGCTCTATTTATTGTAGAAAGTGACTTTATTTGCCTTCTAGAGTTGTTTATAACAGATGGTTATAAGAGGTAATAAACAGAAAATCTATGCCTGTAAAGAATTCAAGAGTTACTTTTACCTACAAAAAACCCATAAGAAATAATAAACCATTTAAAACTTATTAAAGAGAGTAAGTAAAGTCTTTAAAGAAATATTAAAGTAATATAGAAAGAATAAACCAAGTAAAGATGGAAAATACACAAGAAGTCTGGATCCTGTATGGTGCTTTGCTGACTTTGAATTTTTGAATGCTGATGAGCAAATAACAGCTATTAAGAGACACGGGAATATAAAAGCAACTGCTAAATTAAACAAGCCTAGATAATTTACGGATATCTTTAAAATGCAATTCAGAAAAAATATTGCATTTGGGAAGAGCTTATGCCTTTGTTTCAACAGGAAATGAAAGGCTGTGGATTCCTCCCAAATTAATAGAGACCAGATTTGATTGGGGTGACCCTCTGAAAATCTTGACTACAGACATAGAGAAGTAAACCTAGGAAAACTATAGGACAGGTGATATTTATGCTTATCTTTTGACAAGGGAACAGCTCTGAGAGTTGGTGAGACATGATAAATCCTGTTGGTTACAGAGTCCTTGTGACTTAATACATGCCACCCTTTCATAAGGCACGGATAGCATTTTGGTTATACAGTCCACACAAACGTAAAGCTGACAGATATTTTTTACCTGCTCAAACATAAAATTAAAAAATCATTTTTGCCTGGCTTGTGTACAATGCTAAGTTCATACTTGTGTTAATGCAGATATGTATGTTACCTTTGAAAGTTCTTGTGTTTTCAGACCAAGGGGACCAGCTACCAATGAAAATGGGGACCCTAGATAGTCTTTCAGAATGCCTCGGTTGCAGTTTCCACAGAGTTCTGCATTCAGAGAAGATTCAAGGTTGCTAGCTGAGGTGATCCAGCCATTATAGACAATTCTTGCCAGGACTTTGGATAAGCCTTGTACTTTCCCATTAAACAGAGACTGGACAACAAATGTTGTGACTAGTTTTCTTAGGATTTGACAATTATCTCAAATTTCTCAGGGTCTACTGGGAATTCCATTACCTTCAGACAATAGGAAGCAGTCTAGAGTATACAATGTCCATAGTCACAAGAGGTGGGATGGGTAATTTTTGGTTATTTGGTGCCTTATGGATGTTTGTCATTTGTCATCATTTAGTTGGGATATAGAAATATAGGATAAAAGGCAACTATTAATCACAAATATTCTACATTGGTATGGATTTTTGTGTAATATACAAATTTAAGGTGATTTTGCTATTTGGTATATATGTTTCTACTCTTGTTTAAGGTATTGTACCTAAGAAACTCATTTAAGAATGCAATTTACAGTTCTAGTTCTTGAAAGCTCTTATTACAAATTGTTTAGGATAATTAAGAAATGTGGGTTAGTATTTAGTCATCTGTAACAATCAAACTTGTAGTCATATTAGATATGTTTTCAAGATTAAAGAGATATATTTTAGATAGATAGGTGATCTTCAAATGCTTCAGATTCTACAGAATATAGCATTTAAAACATTTAATAATCTAAGGCTTTTCATGACAGTGAGACATGTTTGCTCCTGGCAGCACCAATCAACTTCATAAAAAGATGATGGGTATTAAAGAACCTCCATATGGAGTTTGCTTTCACTGTGGCAAACCTAGCCATCTGGGCAAGAAACTGTCACTTCTAAACTGCTGAGAGTATACTGTCCACATTGAACAAGCAGAACACAAAGGAAAAAAAAACTGCTGAACTTTGCCTAGACTAGGTGGGATAGTCCTTTAAAATTCCTGCTTCACAAAAAGTTGGTCAGATATTCTAGGCCTGAAGGCCAAAGATGGATTTCCCAATGTTGCAGAAGAAACTTGGATGACTTTCCAGGTATCCAGATATCTTTGTCTTTCCTGCAGTTTTGGAAGTTGCTTGGTCTGCACTTCCTGTTTACTCAGGTAGTGTTTTATCTTTCTTGGGTCTCTAATGGGGTAGAAGATGATATAGTTATAGTTTTCCTTATTATCAAATTCTGAAAACAAACTTACATAAGAGATGTAAAGTTTGTAAGTTTAAGAAACATAAAAGCTTAAGTTATTTATCTAAGAAAACATTTTGAGAAGTAAAAAATAATTTTTGGTTGGTAATACAAGTTAGGATAGAAAGTAAATTAGGTATACAACTCTGAACTCACCAAAATAGGTTAGGTAGTGAAGTATTTTCTTTGAATTCACCAAATTCAAATGAACTGGATATTGTAAGTGTAATTCTTACTTAATAATTATTTTTATTGTATATAATCTTACTATGTTAAAATTAAAACCTTTCTTTTTATTTAGATAAAAGAGGAAATGTTGCAGAATATTTGTTTTTTTAATTTTTTTGAAGATTTATTTATTATGTATACCATATTCTCAGTATTCTGTCTGCATGTATGCCTGCAAGCCAGAAAAGGTCACCAGATCTCATTACAGATGGTTGTGAGCCACCATGTGGTTGCTGGGAATTGAACTCAGGACCTTTGGAAGAGCAGGCAATGCTCTTAACCACTGAGCCATCTCTCCAGCCCCACAGAATATTTGTTTAACTATGTAAAGATGTGTTGCACTTGCCTGCCTAAGGCACCTGATTGGTCTAATAAAAAGCTGTATGGTTAATAGTGAGGGAGGAGGTATACACAGAACTTCTGGACAGAGAGAGTAAGTAGGAGAAGGAACTTAGGCTCAGGGGAAGAAAGAAAAAGAGACACCAGGGGACATGCAACCAGACATGGAGGAAGCAGGAAAGTAGGATCTCCAGAATGAAAGAAAGGTGAAAATCCCTGAGGCAAAATATAAATGAATAGAACAGATTAAATTAAGTTAAAAGAGCTAGAGGCACAAGCCTAATCTATGACTGAGCATTAATAATATTCCTCGTATCTTTATTTGGGAGCTCATTGGTGGTCTAAAGTGCTGTGGGATCCTGTCTGCTGGGAATATGTGTTGTTCTCATTGGTTGATAAATAAAGCTGCTTTGGTCTATTGCAAGGCAAGATAGAGCCAGGCAGGAAATCCAAGCAGAGATACAGGTGACGAAGGGCTGAGTCTGGGAGACACCAGCCAGCCACCAATGAAGCAAGACATGTAAAAAATAATGTAATAAGCCATGGACCACATGGCAAAGTATAGATAAGAAATATGGGTTAATTTAATTGTAAGAGCTAGCTAGTAATAAACATGAGGCATCACCCTAACATTCATAATCAATAGAAGCCTCTAAGTGGTTATTTTGAAAGTGACTGTGGGACCAGGTGGGATGAAAAGCCTCTGTTTATAACAAAGAAAAGTTCCAACTTCAGTTTTCCTTGGGTTTTAGGCTATTTCAGTAATTACAAGACCTGTCTTGTCTGACCACGCTCTGTGCTCTGACTCTGTGTGACTTCCAATTCCTTTAGTGAGACAAGGACCCACAAAATCAGAGATAGTGTACAGGGTAACTTCTTAGTACATGGTACGTTGGTGAAGTCCCCTGTCTTACTCATCCTACAGGCAGAAACCATGAGCACTTCTATTCCACAGTGATAGAGTATGGTGAGGCTCAGTGAAAAAGTGTTCACTTAGCATGCCCAGGGCCTGAGTCCAATCCCCAGGAAATACACTAGAAAAAGTAAAAGAAGAGAAGATAAAGAGGGGGGGAAGGGGTAGTTGAGTAAATCAAGATGAGATGTTTGCTTACATGTGCTTACCATGGTTTGTATTGTTTTGAGTGTGATCCCTAAGTCTATGGACTGGAAGCTTTGTCCTCAGTGTGGTAGTATTAGGAGGCTGTGGAGACTTCCTGAAGTGGCAGCTTAGTGTAAGGTGATTACATTAACAGGGTCTTTGTTGTTGGAAGAAATCAATGTTATTCTTAAAAGAGGGGTTGATGTAAAAGAACAAGTCTGGCCCCTGAATCACTCTGGCTCCCCTGTAATCTGTCTTACTCACATGTACGCCCATGACATCATTCTCTATGATGAGACACATCTAAGTGGGCATCACCAAAGTAAAATAGGAGCCAGAATCAGATTCTTGAGCTTCTAAACTGTGAGCTAAATAAATCCTTCCTTTATACAGTGCTAGCCTCTGGCATTTACTTATAGCAACAGAAGATAGACACTGTCAAACCAAAGCTGGAGAGCAGCAGAGTTGAGAATCCCTGTCTACATTCCCTTTTCAGAGACATCCACTCACCATCACTAGAGTTGTTACTGTCTTCTATCTTCTCAAGATAGAAGAGGATGCCAGAACAGAAATGTTGTCCTCGGTTCACCTCCTCTCTTTGGATAACAACTGGATATTAGCCCTTGAATAGCTGGAAGATTTCTCCCATTCTGAAAGACCTCTTCTCACTGTGCTTTAATGTTTTATGTTTTCTTGCTTTGGTGTGACTTTTGTTTGCTCTGCTTTTGTCTTTTTCCAGACAGGATTTCTATGTGTAGCCCTGGCTGTCCTAGTACCCATTTCAGGTTGCCCTCAAACTCAGAGAACTGCCTGCCTCTGCACTGTCACCTTCTGGCTTTTGGTGTTCTTTTGCTGTGCAGAAGCTTTTCAATTTAACACACCATCATGCATCAATTCTTGCCACTATTTCCTGAGCTATTAGACATCAGTTTGGAAAG
>NW_004949099.1:5401290-5406227 GCF_000317375.1 Microtus ochrogaster | reverse complement strand
AAGCTTTTCAATTTAACACACCATCATGCATCAATTCTTGCCACTATTTCCTGAGCTATTAGACATCAGTTTGGAAAGTCCATGTTTGTGCCTAAATCTCAATGGGTTTCCTGAGTGCTCTCCTCTCACTGGCTACCAATAAGTTCTTTGGCCAGTTTGGGGTTGGTTTTTATATAGGGTAAGAGATAGGAATGTAGTTTTGATCTTCTACATGAGGACATCCAGTTTTCCCAGATTAAAACCTCTGCATTTTGCAAGATGTGTGATCTTGAGTTGTTGTCATTGCTTTTGCCTGTTTAAAATAGTGATGATGATGATAATGATAATTATTATTGTCTTAGAGCTACTATTGTTGTGATATAACATTGTGACCAAAGAAACTTTGGAAGGAAAGGGTTTACTGTATTCTTTCACAAAACTGTTCATCAATGAAGAAATTTAGGACAGGAGTCTAAACAGGGCAGGAACCTGTGTTGTGGTCCGGTACCAGCCAGTACCATAAATTATTTCTCCAGACCAGAAGAAAGGCGTGGGGTGGGAATAATTGAGACAATTCACATGACTTTATCAGGAAGGAGATTTTCAGTGATCCCTCATGAAATCCTGAGTTCACATCCTGAAAATTCTTCTGCATTTATTATCCAAACAGCCTTATATACCAAAACATAAACTGAGGGGGAAATTCATTAGCATTCTGTTTCCTAAGTAACCAGGTGGATGGCTGTGGTCACATCCACACTTCTACCTATGCCTGCTCTGTCACATCTTTCTATCTTCCTGTTCTGTATGCCAGCTCTTTTCAGGCATCCACCAAATTACAGAAGGAGCAGAACAACATTAGCATATCCTGACCCTTTGTTGGGGAGGTGACTACCTCCTGTGTGGCAGGTGCAAACTATGGCCTGGAAGTCTGGCCACCATTCATTGTAGAAATATGGGCCACAAACCTGGAAGTAGGAGCTGCAGAAGGCATGGAGGAATGCTGCTTACTGTCTTACTTCAATGGTTTTATTCAGTCTACTTCCTTATAGACACAGAACCACCAGTCCTGAATGGAACCATTCACTATGGGTTGGGCCATCTACTATCAGCCAGTAATTAAGAAAATGCCCTGCTGTGTGGTGGGGGTGCATGCCTTTAATCCCAGCACTCAGGAGGTAGTGGCAGGTGGATCTCTGTGAGTTCAAGGCCAGCCTGGTCTACAAGAGCTAATTTCCAGAACAGACTACAAAGCTACAGAGAAACCCTGTCTCAAATAAACCACAGAAAAGAAAAAAAAAAAGAAGAGCAGTAGTGGTACAGGCCTTTAATCACAGAACCTGAAAGGCAGAAGCTACTGACCTATGTTTCTTGATTGTTCTATAAAGCTTATAATAATATATTTCAAAACTAGAATTTTATCATACATTTTAAAATGAACTGTATAGGTACAATACCTTAAACAAGAGGAGAAACACATATATAATATGTAGTAACAAATACAACTTGAAATTTGTATCAATCTACAAAAATCCTTTAGATAAGAGTAGAAACATTTATATAGTGTAATAAAAATAACTTTAAATTTTATCAGTATATCAGAAATAATGTTTGAAGAAGCCAAGAAAGTTTTGCCTAAATGGGGATTACAAATTGCTCCTGGAAAACAATACAAAGAGGAGATTCTGTCATTTACCTAGGTTATAAAATAAGTTTACAGAAAATTAGAACAGAAAAGGCACAAATTAGGAAAGACTGATTGTGGACTCTTAATGACTTTCAAAGACTGTTAGTAGACTTTTTGTGTCTATGACCCACTGTTTGGATAACACCTGATCTAATAATTTATTTAAACACAAACCTTAGATGGTAACAAAGACTTAAACAGTCCCAGGGAATTAACAGCTGAAGCTGAGAAAGAATTAACTGTAGTTGAAGAGAAATTACAGGATGCACATGTGGATCAGGTGAATCCAAATCTTAATTGCATTATAGTGATAATGCCTTCCAGAATTTCTCCTACATTAATTTTAATGCAGAGGAAAGATATTTTCTTAGAATGGATCTTTTGCCACATAAACCTAGGAAAAAATTAAAAATTTATGTGGAAAATGTCTCTGAATTAATCATAAAAGAAAAATTGAGACTTTGTCAACTAGCAGAAATAGATCTAGCAGAGATTATAATGCCTTTTACTACTGATGAAATTTAAAAATTATGGAAAGACAATGAACCCTGGCACAATGCTATGTTAATTTTTTTAGGAGAGATTGATAGCAATTATCCCAAAAATGATAGACTTAACCTTATAAAGAGAACTACTTGGATTCTTTCCCACGTTGTAGGTGTCACACCATAACTGGAGCCTGTACATTCTATACTGATGCAAATACATCAGAAAAGGCAGGTTACATATCAGAAGATTTAAGTAGGGTAGAACAAATCCCTTGTAATTCTGTCTAACAGGCATAATTATATGCTATTCTCATGACACGAAGGGATTTTAAAGACTCTCTCAATATAGTTACTAATTCACAATATGCAGAAAGAGTTGTCTTACATATTGAAACTTCTAAATTATACCAGGTGATACAGAATTGACTTTATTACTCATTCAGTTTCAAGATATAATCAGGAATAGGGTTTGTCTCATGTACATAAAACACATCTGATCCCATACAGGATTTCTAGGTCCTCTAGCCCAATGTAATGCTGAAATTGATTGATCATTGTAAATGTACTGAAGGCCTCAGAATTTCATAAAAAACATCATGTCAATAGCAAAGGTTTAAAGACAGAGTTTTCTGTTACATAGCAAAAACTAAGGAGATTCTAAGGAGATGTCCTATTTGTTCTTTTTATAACCAAACACCACTACCTGCAGGAAGTAACCCAAAGGAATGAAATATGGCAGATGGATGTGTTCTACTTTACAGAATTTTGAAATTTAAAACATGATCACCACACCATTGACAATTCTTCAGGTTACCAATGGGCAACTGCTTTGAGAAAATGCTGATTCGGTAATCATGCATTTATTAGAACTTATTGCCATCATGGGTATACCTGCACAAATAAAGACAGATAATGGTCCAGCATATGTCTCTAAGAAAGTGAAACAGTTTTTGGTTATTATAATACACAACATAGTACAGAGATATCAGATATTCCTATAGGTTAGGCAGGTATAGAAAGATGAAATCGAACTGTTAAGCAAACAGAAAGGCATGGAAAATACCCCCAGAAATAGATCATATAATGCTTTATTAACTTTGAGTTTTCTTAACATTAATGAGAAAGGAACAAAGGCAGCAGAGCGGTACAAAGGCAGCAGAGCGGTATTGGATAACAGAAAAAAAAACCCTTATGAATTAAATCAGCTAGTGTATTTCAAGGATGTGTTGACCTCAGAATGAAAGCCAGGAGATGTGCTACATTGGGGAAGGGGTTTCACTCTTGTCTCTACAGGAGAAGAAAAAAGCTGTAGATTCCTTAAAAATTAATAAAGATTTGGTTTGAAAAAGACCTCTTGAGACAAGAAATGACAGCTCATCCACAGAGGTCACAATCATCCATGAGGTGGTAAAAAAAAACCTCATAAGTGTTGAGGCAGGGTTCTTGTCTTTGCAGAAAACTACTCATCTTCAAGAAGTAAAGAGACCTTGGATATTTAGATGCCTAAAGAAGAAAATATAGCTATCCATAAGGAATCAACAAGCAAAGAGAAATCTGACTTATTGTACCATATCCTCTACAGGGTAAAATTTCATTACCTGAACACACACACAGAGAGACACACACACACATACATATTTATGTACATATACATACACACATATATACATATATATACACTTTTCAGTATAGTAAAAGTGTAAACCACTTAAAAATCAAAGCTGGCTTTGGAGTCAGACAATGGCTATCCATCTCTAAATCTAAGCATGTTGTTAAATGAAAAAATTCAGAGTTTCTGTCTCATATCAGGAGTGATCTGGTATGTGGCAGAAAGAAGAAAGTATTTAGGAAGGATTTTACTTTTCCCCATAAATATTTGTCTCTCTTATACCTTTTATTGAATATATGTCTATATGAATAATGTTTAAATTTTTTACAATGAACAATAAATTTTCCTGCAGTAATCTTTGAAGTTTCCAGGAAGAAGATGGGGCTCCACAATGATTCCACCTGGCTGTTATGGCATCTTGATGTTGATAGTGCTACCTTAAGATTGGTTATGGGTGCCAGCTGCTCAAGGTGGTTCCAACATGGTTAGCTGAAATTGTGCACTTTCTTATAACATTCTGTCCAGAACTTCAGATAAGAACTTCAAATAAAAACTTCAGAAAAACAATATCAACTTCTCAGAGACTATTTGCAATATACCAGACAGTAATCTTGAAACTTAATCATCATTTTAGTTTTACAGGATCCAGTATAAAGAACGTCACCCCCATGACAGCTAGAAGGAGTTCGAGAAGACGATGTCCCTTCTCTCGACACAGTTTGTCCTCGGGGTTAGGGACATCAATTAGGAGTTAATTATAACTGGTATAGGGTTAGGAGTTGGAGTGTAAATTTTGTAATCTCAGGTATTTCTTTTTTAAAAAAAGTAAAAAGGGGATATAAATATGATAAGATAGAAAGTTAGGTTATTGAATCTACTTTTTATTTTTTTTATTTTTATTTTTTGCTGTTTGCCACCTGATGTGGGAATGATTTCTTATTAATAAAGAAACTGCCTAGACCCATTTCATAGGCCAACCCCTAGGTAGGCGGAGAAAACAGAACAAGATGCTGGGAGAAAGAAGCTGAGTCAGTGAGTCGCCATGGTTCCCACACTCCAGGCAGATGCAGGTTAAGATCATTCCTGGTAAGCCAGTTTGTGGACTACACAGATTAATAGAAATGGGTTAGATTAATATGTAAGAGCTAGCCAATAAGAGGCTGAAACTAATGGG
>NW_004949099.1:5398313-5400958 GCF_000317375.1 Microtus ochrogaster | reverse complement strand
CGATCCTAGAGAAGCTAAATTAGAAGGTGAATCCAAAGACAAACATATAGGCATCCTCCTGAATATTAACCTTCATCAGGCGATGAAAGGAGACAGAGACCCACATTGAATCTACTTTTTAAAAGCAACTCTTAATTTTAAATGTTTCACATTGGTTTTACTTTGTATATTGTATACAAGTTTTGTATATTGATACAAATTTTAGATTAATTTTGTTAAAACATGTTGTACATACATTTCTAAACTTGTTCAAGGTACTGTACTTATTCAGCTCATTTAACAATGTAATGCAAATTTATAGTCCTTAAAAATTATTATTATCAACTGTTTAGGATAATAACAAATATAGGTTAGTAGTTAATCACTTAGTATAATTGAAGTTGTAGTCACATTAGGTATGTTTTCAATGTCAAACAAAGATATGATTTAAATAGATAGGTCATCTTCAAACACTTTAGATATCTACAGAATATGGCATTTAAGATATTTTAATAACCTAAGTTCTTCTTTTATATGACAATGAGACACATCTGCTCCTGGCAGCACCAATCTACTTCAGAGAAGATAATGGGTATCGAAGAAACTCCACATAGAGTTTACTTTCTATTGGGCAAGAAAATACCCATGTCTCAACTGCTGACAGTATGCTGTCCTAATTAGAAGAGCAGGACACAAACTATCCTGCTTCACAGAAAAGTCTGTCAAATATGCTAGGCTTGTAGGCCAAAGATGGATGCCCCAATGTTGCAGAGGAATTTTGGGTGACTGTCCATGCAGCCAGCTGTTTCTGTCATTTCTCACATTTTTTTAGAAGTCACTTGCTTGTTCTTCCTGCTTACCCAATTAAAATTATTTCTTTCTTGGGTCTCTGAGGGAGTTGAAGATTAGATAGCTATAGTTATAGTTTACCATACACAGAAAGCAAGTTATGATAGAAATTATGTATAAGACTTTATGTATAGGATATATAAAATGCCTTAAAAATGAAATAATGAGAAGACTTAACTAAAAATCATGCGATTGTTGGGAGCAGTGAACTCCCAGATCCTGAATTTCTTGTAAACAATTTGTTTCCCCCTGATCTGAGTGCCTGCAGCTGCTCTGAGTATGAGATCCTCAGGAGTTCCTAATGGCAGGGGAGTGGTTTCTGGTGTTTGGCTGGAGCATGGCTATCCCTGTATAAGCTGCCCCTGGACACAATAAAGGGGGCATTCTTGGGGCATTCCTGTTTCAAGAATGACCTGTGTCTCTGTCAAAAAAAAAAGACTTTGAACTTACTAAGATAGGATAGGTGTAAAATATTTTTTCTGAATTTGTCAAATGCAAATGAACTAGACATTGTTGTTATATTTATTGCCTGCATATATTATACATAGTTATTGTACTTACTGTATATAGTTTTCTTATATTAGTTATAACCTTTTCTTTATTTTAGACAAAAATGGGGAAATGTAGTGGCATTTCAGTCTTTTTTAATAAATAAAGACTGCTTGAAGATCTGAGAGTAAAACAGTCCAACTGGTTATTCTTATAGATTAGATTATGGTAACACACACCTTTAATCCAATTAGCCACACTAGTTGCCATAGAACTGGGCAGTGCATGCCTTTAATGACATTGGTGCACACCTTTAATCCCAACCCTAGAGAGGAATATAAAATGGAGGAGGCAGATCTCCTTCTGAGATTCCTGAAGCCAGTATTGCTATTTTCAGACTGAGGTCAAGGTAAGAGCTTGAAGGAGTAAGTCATAAACAATTCCACACTAGTCTGGAATTATGATTAATAGGGTGGTATTTACTTAAAGGGAAAAAAACTTACAGATCACCGTCCCAGACAACAGCCTTCTGCGCAATCAAGAAGGAGTCTAATCGCCAGAGCAGGAAGCAAAGAGAGAGTGAGGAGGGAAGTGGCCGCTTTTTTAAAGAGAGAGACCACGCCCCAATGGGCTGGTATCTCAGCGGCTATTGGCTGGAGGAGCGGAAGGACCTCCCACAACAAGAGCTGGCTGTTTTACTTTTTGGATCGTCAGGTTGAACCCCAATTTCTGACCCTGAACTTCTATTAATTGTGCTTCACAATCTCTTTGGAAGTTTTTATTCATTTAATTTTTTGACTTTAACAAAATAAATATTTATCTTTCAACAGTAAACTATGAGTTCCATGGCTTTTCAAGGCATTGGAGACCCAGTATCCTTTTATTTTGCACTTTGCAATTTCTGATGACTCATTTGTCCCTTTGCCTTAAACGCAGCTTCAGTCTCCATCTTCGCATCAGGTCAGCTACAGGTAAGAAAGGCTGGGATGCTCCTGTCAATTACCAGCCCACCATCTAGAACTTAGTCACATGACTGTTTTTTGCTGCTGCTCTTGTGAATGTAGTCTCCACTTATTCCGACTCAAGTTAGGGCTCATTATAGAACAATGGTTCCATGAGTAAGATAAAATGTTTAACAATGTTTTTGGACCTTGTTATAGTAGAGCTCATTGATTTACCACATTGTTCTAGTCTTCCACTGTTCTAGTCTAGTCTTTGGCAGTTTTTATTTTCTGCCCATAATGAAGCAATTTCAGCATCAGTAAGAGGTACTACAATTTCTGCTGGATCTATTTCTTTCAATTGATGAAATCTTTTTTTTTTTTTTT
>NW_004949099.1:5390741-5398213 GCF_000317375.1 Microtus ochrogaster | reverse complement strand
CTCTTGTAGACCAGGCTGGTCTCGAACTCACAGAGATCCGCCTGCCTCTGCCTCCCGAGTGCTGGGATTAAAGGCGTGCCCCACCACTGCCCGGCCAAATTGATGAAATCTTAAATTTCCTTTTAGAATCAATTCAGAAATCTTTTCCACATAGGTCTTTAAGTTTTTATTTTGCTTGTTTGACTAAAAAATTATTTTAAGATAGTATCTTCCCTCTGCATTAAAATCCCTGTAGGGGAATGCATAAAGTGTAAAATAACCAAAATTCAATCAAGCTCCAGATCCACATGATCCACACGAGCAACCTGTAATTTGTTTTACACCAAAGTCAATTCTCTCTCAGCTTTAGCTGATAATTCTCTTGGACTTTTTAAGTCCTTGTCATCTTTTTTGGTTTGAAACAAATTATTCATTTCTTGAGTTGTTACTCCAATAGTGAATTGAAGATAAGAAATGTCTCCCAGAACATTTTGAAAGTCATTAAGAGTTCACAATTGATATTCCCTGATTATTACCTTTTGTGGTTGAATTTTTGTAAGCATTTTATTTCCTATGTAATCAATAGAAGCTCCTATTTGTATTTGCTCACAAGCAATTTGTAATTCCCAGCAAAGCAAAATTTTCTTTATTTCTTCAAACATTCTTTCTAAAGTATCTACATTTAACTCAGCTAATAAGAATCCAAATAATGGTAAATTATAGACTGGAGAATGTACACAAATTATTTCTAATGACTAACATATAAACTATTGGCACAGGGTGGAACTGTTAAACATCCCTCATGGGAGAACTTTCTATTGATATCTCTTTACAGGCTGAGAATTAATATAAGTAGGCACCATGAAGGCAATTTTTCCTCTATCTGGCTGTTTAAATGTATAGTAAAAAAAAGTAGTCTTTTAAATTAATCACTATAGGGGCTGGAGAGATGGCTCAGTGGTTAGGAGCATTGCCTGCTCTTCCAAGGGTCCTGAGTTCAATTCCCAGTGGCCACATGGTGGCTCACAACCATCTGTAATGGGGTCTGGTGCCCTCTTCTGGCCTGCAGGCATACACATAAATAGACTATTGTATACATAACAAATAAATAAATAAATATTTAAAAAATAAATTAATCACTATAATAGCCAATCCCTTAGACAATAAAGAAGGCAAGGGAGTTCCAGATTGTAAAGAGCCCATTGGCTGAATCACCTTATTTGTGGATATTACATCTGTTACAATCCTTCATTTTCCAAATTTATTTTTAGTAACAAATACAGAAAAATTCCAAGGACTTGTGATTCTTCAATATGTTGAGCATTTAGCTGCTCCTTTACTAGCTGTTCTAAGTCCCGTAATTTTTTAATGTCAAAGGCCATTGTTCCACCCAGGCTTGTCAGTCAACCATTTTAAAGGTAGGGCAGTTGTACCTTTGAAATACCAACAGCTTTTATGCTATGCTTATGTACCTCTTGAATGGTCTGTGACTGCCCTTGATAGTTTCTTTTAATATTTACTCATAAGCATTTCTTATTTTTTATAGTTTCTGATATTGGGGAAATAGTAATCTGTGTTTTTCCACAGTTGCAATAAATTACATCCTCATAAATTCATTGTTATGTTAGCCACATATGGTTTCAATTTTCTTATCAAGCCATCTGGCATGATTCTTTCTTCCATGTAGTTCTACCAACCTGTTTTAAGATACATCTACACTAGTCAGCAACTGCAACTCCATCGCTGCCAGAGGCAGGCCATGAGAGCCACAGCCTGAGGACACTCTGTTCCCTCAGGCACTGACTCTTTGAAAGCTATTTAGAGAATTTATCTGAATCTCTGTCCTGCTAAAGAATTCAAGATTCAAAGGTTGAGGTAGAATCCTGTTTTCCAGAGAGTCTGAATAGCAAGCAGTTCACCTAGCTCACCTCCTTGCAGCTCCCAAGAAGTCCTTGTGCTTTTTCTCCCTTCCTCATAAACCATTCTCCACCTGACTCCTCCCTACAACTTCCTGTCAGCTAGTGCTGATTCAGCCTTCAGATCACAGGTGAATTTTATTTAATCAAACACATCTTTGTATCACTAACCAAATGTTCCAGAGCATAAATAAAAGTAACACACCTTAAAATAATATTCTACAACAGAGGTCAGAGAACAACAGTGTGGATTCAGTTCTCTCCTTCCTTTACATGGGTTCTGGGGATAGAACTCAAGTCCTCTCCGGGCAGTGGTGGTGCAAACCTTTAATCCCAGCACTCGGGAGGCAGAGACAGGTTTATTGCTGTGAGTTTGAGGCCAGCCTGATCTATAGAACAAGTTCCAGGACAGGTTCCAAAGCTACAAGGAAACTCTGTCTTGAAAAAACACTGTTTTGCACCTTTGTTTTTTTGTTTCTTTTTGGAGGCTTTGGAAGGGTGTTGTTACTGTTCTTCTAAGACCTGCTCCAGGCATCTGATTTCACTGGGGTGGGGGAGGACCCAGACATCAATATGTTTGTATTATCTTATTTAATCATCACAACCAAAGTGCAATTTCCACCCCTTTTTCTTTAAAATCATGAAACAAAGACCCAGAGAGGTGAGTCATTTTCCTAAAGCCACATGCATCTACACTGGCACCAGGAAAGTGTATTCAGATCTCACTGGCTTCTCCAAAGTATTATCCTTGGTTTCCTGAAAGAGCAGCCCCACCTCTGCTACAGCATCCCCAGTTCCTCTCAGGGGCTGTCAGGGACAGAACCGTGTAACGGGCTAGCAGTGGGTGTTCAATGGCCATGCCATGCCAGCCATGGGCTGGAGGTAGAGGAGTTTTGAGTTTGGCTTGAAGTGAACTGTACACGACGATCAACATCTGTCAATTAGCTTTAAAGGCCACTGTGCTCTGTCAGTCTCCAATCCCCACTGGCCCATCCACATGGAATTAGAGGTTGGAAATCTATAGCCTTCAGTTCTTCTGTTTCTACTGAGGTCCTTCTAGGTTTCTAGTTCTCTGTAGAAGTTACTAATCTTTCCGTCCCTCTATCTGTATTAACCTCTAACACTGGCAACTGTTGTTCTAAAAGTATGTTTTCCAATTCTAATACTTGAACTATTTCTGAGTCCAATAAAATAACTGTTTCTATTGACAGGATATTTCTATGCAGCTTTGAGCACAAACCCTGTCTTCCCCTCCTAAATGCCTGGAATGTGGGTGTTTGCCACCTTGGTTGGAAGTAGAATCCAGTGGGCTCTATTTTGTCCCCAGGTTTCTAATGTTCCGTATAACTCTGTATAAATGGCATGAGAGACCTTGCTGGGAGTTTCTGTCAGCTCAGGAGTGAGTCTTCCTGCTGCATAAGCGAAGAGTAGGCTGGTCACTTAGGCTTCTGGGGCCTGAAGTCTAGCCTGGGCTTGGCCTTGGCATCAGCAGCCTTCATCTGCCTGTGGCTGCACCACCTCCAGGCTCCAGCTCTGCTGTTTCCTCTACTTCATCATGTTACTTCCTTTTAAATGTACTTGTAAAAGCCACTTGCAGCTTGAGTACTAAGGCTGGAAGTATGGAAACGGAGGCACAAGAACAACGCTACCTGGCAAGCAGGTGCTCCATGTGAGATTTATCAGAAAATATGAAATGGGTCGGGACTGATTACATTCGAATTCAAAATGAGCAAAGTCAGGTTGTTTACATCATGGGGCCAACTGATCCCTCTCACAGATACAGCAAGGGAGCTCAAATCATTTATGCCCAGCCCTCCCTTGATGCCTGTTATCCAGCACAGAGTAAGTACTGTGACAGGCAGGCATGGGGCTCCACTGGGATGCCACATTTCCGTGCTCCCCAGTGGGAACACCTTCGACACACAGTAAAATTACAAACGGCAGAGATATATTAAAACCCCTTCTACCTGAGTCTGGGCAGATCTCCTCACACAGAATTCTCCCCTGCTATATCCATCTGGGTAAGTGCGCTACACCCAAGTGCAGGCTCAGAAGGTGGTCGGGTCCCAGGCAGGCTGTGGAAAGAGGAGCAGTGGGGCTCAGGGAGGTTTTCAGTGTCTGCAGAGGGGATGCTGAGCTCTGTCAGCTCCTCGGCACAGGGACTGTGTGCTGCAGGGCAACGAGGGTGTTTTCGTCTTAGGATATTCTTTTCCCCAGTTTACAGACACTCAAAATTAATTTTGGATCCACATTTATTTCTAAGAAATAAGTAACTCACAATGAATATCTGAAAAAGTTGTCAGTTTCAAAGCATTTTACTGATTTACCAAAAATCAGAGGTCTTGGTCCTTAGCCTCTACCAACCTGGTCAGAACTGTCACGGAGTAGCCATGATGATGAGGTTGCCAGGACAATAATTGTTAAATTGCACTGAACACAGTGGCAGGTTCCTTCCCTGACTCATTGAGAGCAGGAACAGGATTTCCTGGGAAGAGTGGTTGAATGCTTCATCTTTTTTCTATGTTCCTCCCATACGCTGTATATCATTTTTATAATGGAAAAACATGAAATTCATTTTGTTTCAAGACCACTCTGTCCTGCTGTCTCTACTTGGTTTTCAGATTTTTTCCCAAACCTCATCTTTTCATGAACTTATGTGAAGAGATGGGCAGGAACTAACTTCTCTTGTCACTGAGGTGATGAATGCTCTGACAGGGAGGTCAGAGTCCCTCAGCAGCAAAGCCAAGTCTCTCAGCAGGCGTCACTGGGTGATGAGGGAAGCAGGTTGTGGTGCAGCACTGTGTAAGGTCCCACGTTGGTGGCTGGAGTCTGTGCCATGCTGTTCTTCTGGGGCTGCTCTTCTGCTCCTGCTCGTTCTGGGGGGTGATTTAGAAACATCAGGTGACATTCTTGCTGCCAGTCTGAGCCCAGAGATGTGGCTTCCAAGGTTTCAAAATTTAAAAATACAATTCTCACAGCCTTTCAGAAATAGCTGTCATTCCGTATCCCAAAGGCTCTTCATGATTTGCACATCACATTCCAATTCACTTATTTTGGTCTCTGGAAACAGTGCTGGCATATGCTTGGTGATGGTTTCCCCTTCCTGGTGCACCAGCAATCTATCCCCAGTGTCTTCCTAGTTTAAAGTTAGCATTTTGCCAAAAGTAAACATGCTGACTGAGTATCATCTGTAGAAATAGGAGCGGCGGGCTGCGTCCCGGCACCCGGCCGCCCACATGGCTAGCTCTACCCGAAATAATTACACGGACACTGTGTTCATTTAATCACCGCTTGGCCCTTTAGCTCTAGCCCTTACTGGCTAATTCTGATATCCCGATCAACCCATCTCTAATAATCTGTGAGCACCGGTCTTAGTAAGCACCGGTCTTACCGGGAGTGTATCTTCCCAGGAGAGGGGAGCATGGCGTCTCTCTGAGGCATCTGCTCCCGAGAGCAGAGCTGTGGAGTCTGACCTCACTTCCTCTTCCTCCCAGCATTCTGCTCTGTTTACTCCTCCCTCCTGTTTTAACCTATCAGGGCAAGCAGCTTCTTTATTTAATTAACCAATGACCTTCCTCCATCAATCATCCTCAAGTCACGTGCATGAAGCAGGACCGGTGTGACCTACCACATCTCTCTGGTGATGCTATGGATTGTGGGTTGTCCATGGTTTGGGTAACTGTGGGATGGCACAAAGGCTAAGGTCATGGCTTCCTTGATTCAGACAGCACAGGAAATTTTAAGTCCTCTGTCCTGAGAAGCTGCAGCCTTCACAGTTGGCTTTAACTGAGGAATGTTTAGATTCTCTGTCATTTCTTGCTCCATGCATTTTTTCTCTAATCTTCCAAAAAGTCTTTCCTTCCTCTTCTCCAATATAACCTTTTCTAATGGGACCCACTTCATTAATCTGGGACCTTTCCTGACACCATACAGAATACCATATCTCTAGAAAGCAGCCTGTTTTGTTACATCGTGTAAAATCAATCACAGTGGATGATAAAAATCCCAAGCTATCCCAGGCTATCCCAGGCCCTCACAGCTCTGTCTCTCCTTCCTGGCTTTCCTAAATGCGTTAGGATCGCAGGGCTGGGTTTCTGAAGTGATGCTGCAAAGAGCACAGCCATGCCCTGCTCTGCACAGCTGACAGCACAGCGCCTGGGCAGACTGGCAATGTGATGTGTTCATGAAGATCACCTTTCTTTTCTTTTCTGGTTAGTTCAGTGGAATTAAGGAAAAATGCACATTTCCAGTGGTGTAGGAGGTTATTCTGTATTTGTGTTGCTTTCACTGGTGAATAAAGAAACTGCCTTGGCCTTTTGATAGGGAGGCACTTACGTAGGCGGAGTAGACAGAACTGAATGCTGGGAAGAAGGGCAGAGTGGCAGACGCCATGGTTCTCCTGCCTGAGACAGACACTGGTTAGACTCTTGCCAGTAAGCTACAGTCACAGGGAGATGGGTTAAACTAATATGTAAGAGTCAGTCAATAAGAAGTTAGAGCTAATGGGCCAGGCAGTGTTGGAATGAATACAGTTTCTGTGTGATTATTTCAGGTGTAGGCTAGCGGGGCAGCAGGAACAAAGGGCCCGTGCTCTCCACTACAACAGTTCCAGAAACAGCACAAGAGAAAAGATTTTAGGACTCCCTTACTTCTTAGTTAGCAGTGATGACATGCATGCAATGCGAACCGCTATTTTAACTCTACAGGTTTCTGCCTTCTTCCATAGAATTAGTGTATAAAACACACACTGCTACTCAGTGCACACAGATCACAAAGCAACATTCAGAGTGTGTGCTCCTGGTGTCATCCGTCCCATGCAGCTGGGAGACAGTGGAGCCCTATTGCTCTCTTCTTTGTTTCCCCACTATATCATGGCACAGCACAGATGTTAGAACTGTTCAAAGTAGAGAAAACTGCCATTTTACCTGATCTCTGGAAAGCATCACTAACTCCTCCTCCGTCCCTAAGCCCTTACTGTGTTCTGGTTCTTGTGACCGGGACTTGGAAAACAAACCCATAGAGTTTATAAAGAATGTCACAATTCAATAGGAATAATCAAACACTATTCATTTAATCAACACCTGCTGCTATCTAGAATACATGGTCTATAATCCTATAAATGATTAAAACTTTCTTCTAACAATGCTATAGAATTTTTACTTCAGAAAATCTGCTTTGTTAAATGTTTTCACCAGCTATCTGCCTGGGTCTAAATCCTTCAATGGTTCCCTGTCCTTGTGAATTTTATCTCTTTTGTCATTCCATAATACCTTCCATTATAATGTCACATATCTCAATAAGTACAAAACAATTTCACCCTATACCCTTGACTTTCAGTGATAACTTTTTACTATGTAATTGGAATTTCCTTACAATATTGCACATACTATATACAAGGTGTCTAACTAAAGGAGATGTGACATGGCGTTTCCTGTCCTAGTTATTGTTCTATTGATGTAAAGACAGAAACCATTGCCAAGGCAACTTATAAAAGAACACTAAAAGCCGGGCGATGGTGGCGCACGCCTTTAATCCCAGCACTCGGGAGGCAGAGGCAGGCGGATCTCTGTGAGTTTG
>NW_004949099.1:5371678-5390438 GCF_000317375.1 Microtus ochrogaster | reverse complement strand
GAGAGGAGAGGAGAGGAGAGGAGAGGAGAGAGGAGAGGAGAGAGAGGGCCTAGTGTGGGTTTTTGAAATCTCAAAGCCCATACCTAGTGACATACTTTCTCCAACAAGGTCATACCCCTTAATCCTTCCACCATTTCCACCAAATGAAGCTAAACATTCGGAGATGTGAGCCTGTGAGGGTCATTCTCATGCAAAGCACCACATTTCCTAAAATAAATTTGGGGATGGCATATCAGAGTCTGGAGAAGTATCACCTCTTAGTTAAGAAGAACGGGGACTTAGACTCCCATGGAGCCCTCCTTTCAAGACCGAGTTGCACCATTTTCCTTTAATTAGTTTGGTAAAGTGGGATGGGGAGCCCTGAGTCTGAGAGCTGTAGTCTTTCCCCTGACTTCCCAGGCTGAAGGAGAAGGAGGTGGAATGTGCACAGCTGACGTCACACTGTGCTTTTTCTCGTGGAGGCAGCTCTGGGGTGGGGTTAGAAACAAGGGGTCCCGGTCACAGAGCAGCGCTCAAACACTGAACTGTCCATCAGCATTCTCTGGAACACTCTGGGGTGGGGTTAGAAACAAGGGGTCCCGGTCACAGAGCAGCGCTCAAACACTGAACTGTCCGTCAGCGTTCTCTGGAGAGGACTCCGCTCCAGTGTTCAGTTATTTTCTCATTTCTCATTTATCTTCTGTTTCAGGCATGGGTAGAGCTGACCAGTCACTACGAGCAGCCTTAGCTCTCCCAGAGCACAAACATAAGGCGCTGCATTAGAAAATCTGAAACACTGACAGAGACGATCATGTGCTATAACACTGCTATGTTTTGTGTGTATAAAGCATGTTCTTACACACCTAGTGTCTCCCTGACACAGGAATGTTGACAGAGCTTTCTGTCCCACCCAGCAGTTATTCAGTCCCAAAGAAATCTCACAGAGGTATACATTAATTATAAACTGATTGGCCTATTAGCTCAGGCTCCTTATTAACTCTTATAACTTTTATTAGCCCATAATTCTTGTCTGTGTTAATCACGTGGCTTGGTACCTTTTTCAGTGAGGCAGTCACATCTTGCTTCCTCTGTGTCTGGATGACAACTGCAGACTGACTTTTCCTCTTCCCAGAATTCTCATTGCCATGCCTCTACTTCCTGCATGGTTGCCATTGCCTCACCTATACTTCCTGCCTGGCTACTGGCCAATCAGCATTTTATTAAAAATAATACAAGTGATAGGATAAAAGACCACTGACCTACAGCACAGGAACACAACTGTCCATATGTTCCAGAGGAGGTGATTGGAACCCAGCCTTAGCCAGCTAAAGGTCACACTCAGGAAACTGCTGATTGTGTGTGGGGTGTGAAATGTCTGGATTCGTAGTTGACAATTCCCAATATTTGCTACTAAAATATATTAAGAAATTTGAGTTTACAATAAATAAACCAAGTAAAGACAGCCTTGAATAGAATATGGGCATGCCCGATCCCTGGACCCTCTGTCATTGCAAAGGGCTGACTTCTTCTTTTACACAATCATCGGCATTCAAACTCGCCCTAAATAGTAAAGCTCTGTCTATAATGGACCTGGCAATCAAGACGCTATGGATGAGAACCAAGATCCTGTTCCTGCTCCATTAAAACCCAATCATGGGAAATGTGAAAAGGCATCATTTCTGGTGGGTGCTGTTTTAATGCGGAAGGAGCTTACACACTGATGCGGCCGCCATGGGCACAGCATCCAGCCATGGCTCTGAAGTCTAGGACAAGTGATAGCTGAGGACGGTCTGCGGAGTGTGAGGTGGAACTGAGATCTTCAGTGGAACAGGTGTCAGGAGGGGTTCATGTGGTTGTGCTCATGATAAGCCATTGTTGTAATCTTCTGCTCAGCCACTGTTTGTGCCCACATAAGATGAATGAGAACAGCCGACTCCACACTAGCTCCAACTTAAGGAACATCCTTCTCTCTGAAATTGGCATTGGGATCTCAGCCAACAGCATCCTTCTTCTCTTCCACATCCTCAAGTTCTTTGGTGGGCACAGACCCAAACCCACTGACCTGCCCATTGGTCTCTTGGCCTTAATCCACCTACTGATGCTACTGGTCATGGTGGTCACAGCTACAGACATTTTTATTTCTTGGCAGGGATGGGATGACATCACATGTAAATTCCTCGTCTACTTTTACAGAGTTTTTAGGGGTCTCTCCCTGTGTACCACCAGCCTGTTGAGTGTGCTCCAGGCTATCATCCTCAGTCCCAGAAGCTCCTGTTTGGCAAAGTTCAAGCAGAAATCTCCCTATCACATGTCATGTGCCCTTCTTCTCCTGAGTATTTTTTATATGCTCATTAGTAGTCACCTCTTAGTGTCCATTATCGCCAGACCCAATTTGACCTTGAATAACTTTATGTTTGTTACTCAGTCTTGCTCTATTCTACCCATGAGTTATCCCATGCGAAGTACATTTTCCACACTGCTGGCCCTCAGGGAAGCCTTCCTGATCAGTCTCATGGCCCTCTCCAGCGGGTACATGCTGACTCTCCTGTGCAGGCATAAGAAGCTGTCCCAGCATCTTCACAGCACCAGCCTCTCTCCAACAGCATCTCCAGAGCTAAGGGCCACCTGGTCCATCCTGATGCTCCTGAGCTTCTTTGTGTTGATGTCCATCCTGGACAGCATTGTCTCCTGCTCAAGAACCATGTTCCTGGATGATTCGACATTTTACTGCATTCAACTCTTAGTGGGCCATATCTATGCCACTGTCAGTCCTTTGGTGTTTATGAGTACTAAAATATATAAAGGTAACTTGTTGAGGTCTATGTGTGAGAGGGTGATAAATGTTTGAATATTCATTGATGGGTAAGTTCCTTTAAGAAGAGCCAATGTGCTAGCATTAGAGCTGTCAATCATGGCGTAGTGTATATGTGCTTTGATGTACATGAAAATATGAAGTTGTGTTTTTTCTCTTAAAATTATTTACTTTAACACAGGTGGTGGCAAACATGTATCATAAAATTAAACCACATTCCCTTTGAGATATGATAAAGAGTACATGCACACACACACACACACACACACACACACACTCACACACCAATGAGTCTTTAAGGGAGTCCTGGGAGGTGGCTCTTACACATCATGGCCTGGGATAGCCCCCATAACTTTTAAGTATGTGGCTACTTTTAACACCTTTCAATATTTCATCTTTCTCTCTTATATCTATTTTTACAAATTAAAGAAGAAAACATTTCTTGTCATAAATAGTCATATGATTCAAAAGAAAAGGAATTACATAGCTTTCAAAACAGAACTATGTATAAGGAACCACGCTGTTGTAAAATATTATTTTAACTAGGAAAAGACATGTTACATTTGTTTACACTGCCAGTCAGCCAGACACAAGAAACAGTAAAAAGTAAGTCATACAGAAGTCAGAAACATAATCCCTGAGGCAAAAAGTAGATAAAGAGAAACAGGTTAATTTAAGTTAAAAGAGCTAGCCAGAAAAGAGTTAAGGCCAAGTGTTCAAAACTTGTCTCTTTGTCATGATTTGGGAGCTGGTTGGTGGCCCCAATGAAAAAGCTTGGCACATTATGTATTCCAATGTTAGGGTCCATATTTCCACGTAGGGCCCAAGATAGCTGGAAAAAAATGAATATGGCTCCTTTAAGAGACTCTGCCATACCAGTACTCTCAGAAGACACCAAAAGCTAAGTAAAAATGCCTGCCACAGTGCAGCGTACCAATTTCCTAGAGCTGGGGGATTAAATGTGATTTTTGTTTATTTATTTATTTTTAAATTTATTTATTTATTAAAGATTTCTGTCTCTTCCCTGCCACCACCTTCCACCTCCCTCCCCCTCCCCCAATCAAATCCCCCTCCCTCCTCAGCCCAAAGAGCAATCAGGGTTCCCTGCCCTGTGGGAAGTCCAAGGAACCCCCACCTCCATCCAGGTCTAGTAAGGTGAGCATCCAAACTGCCTAGGCTCCTACAAAGCCAGTACGTGCAGTAGGATCAGAAACCCATTGCCATTGTTCTTGAGTTCTCAGTAGTCCTCATTGTCCACTATGTTCAGCGAGTCTGGTTTTATCCCAGGCTTTTTCAGACCCAGGCCAGCTGGCCTTGGTGAGTTCCCAATAGAACATCCCCATTGTCTCAGTGTGTGGGTGCACCCCTTGTGGTCCTGAGTTCCTTGCTCGTGCTCTCTCTCCTTCTGCTCCTGATTTGGACCTTGAGATTTCTGTCCGGTGCTCCAATGTGGGTCTCTGTCTCTTAAATGCGATTTTTGGTTACACACCTCGGACCTGGCTTGTGAGCTTACAGGGGCAGAGCCAGCCACCAAAGCTGCAGCAGAGGACCCAGTGGTAACTTCGCAGTTTTTTTGATTCTGCAGACAGAAAAGGCGAGAGATATGCAATAAAGAGAGATAAAACTCGAAACAGGTTACGGTGTGCTTTAAAATGTGCATAGGTTTAAGAAAGTAAAGAAAATGGGTATAGACAATCATAGAAAAATTAGTTTCTAAATAATAAAAAAGAATAAGCCGCATAGGGATGGGAAACACACAGGGAGTCAATCCTGTATGTTGTTGTGTTGACTTTAAATTTTCTGAATGCTGATGAGTGAAGAACAGCTGCTGGGAGACATGAGATTGTGAAAATGACTGCTAAATTAAACCAGTCTAGATTCTTTAAGGATGCCTTCACTTTAAAATGGAAGTCAAACAATGTATTGTTTGGGGGAAGAGGTTATGCTTTCCACAGGAAATGAAAGGCTGTGAATTTGATCAAGGTTAATAGATATCAGGTTTGATCAGGGAAGACAGGTGATGTATATTTTGCCTGCTCAAACATAAAGCAAATCATTTTGGCTGGCTTATGTACAATGTACAGTCTATACTTGTGTGCATATAAAGTGTGTTACTTTTGAAAGTCTGTGTGTTTTCAGAGCAAGGGGATTAGACACCGATGAAAATAGGTTACCCAGGTAATTTGGCCTCCCAGAATGCCTCTGTTGTAGTTTCCTCAGCATTTTGAATCCAGAACAGCTTCAAGGCTGCTGGATGAGATGGTCCAGCCTCACAGAATATTCTAGCTAGAATCACAGATAAGCCTTATGCTTCCCCATTGCACAGAGACTGGACCACATATGTTAAGGCTAGTTTTCCAAGGACTTGGTCATTATGTCAATTTTCTCAGGTTCCCTAAAGATGTCATTGTCCTCAGACAACAAAGAGCAGTCTAGAGAATGAAGTGCCCACATTTCCAAGAGGTAGGGTAGGTGATCTTTGATTATTAGATGGGTTATGGATGTTTACCATCATGTAATGGGAATATAAGAATATAGGATAAAAGACAAATATTAACCTCAAATATTTTACATTGGTATGGATTTTGGTATAGTGACACAAATTTAGGGCTTTTTTTTGCTATTCTCTATATATGTTTATACTCTTGTGTAGGGTGTTGTGTTTATACAGTTTATTTAAAAATGCAATGTATAATTATGAGATGCAGGTTAGCAGTCATATATAATAATCAAATTGTATATTAGGTAAGTTTTCAAGGCAAAACAGATATTTTTACTTTTTATTTATTTGTTTTTAATTTTTTGTGTTGTACATTTTTATCCACTCCTCTTCCCTCATCTCTTCTCCCCTTCCTCCCTCCATGCTGACCCCCATTTTCCCAATTTGCTTAGGAGAGCTTGTCTTTTTTTCTCCTTCCTAGGCAGATTCATGCATGTCTCTCTCAGGTTCTTTTTTGTTCCCTAGGTTCTCTGGGGTTGTGGTTTGTAGGCTGGCTGTCCTTTGCTTTATGTCTAATATCTATTTATGAGTGAGTACATGTTATATTTGTCTTTCTGGGTTTGGGTTATTTCACTCAGGATGGCTTTTTCTAGTTCTGTCCATTTGCCTGCAAATTTAAAGATACTCTTTTTTTTAATAGCTGAATAATACTCTATTGTGTAAATGTGCCACATTTTCCTTATCTACTCTTTGGTTGAGGGGCATCTAGGTTGTTTCCAGGTTCTGGCTATTACAAATAACGCTGTTATAAACATAGTTAAGCAAATGTCCTTGTGGTATGAGTATGCAACCTTTGGGTATATTCCCAAAAGTGGTATTGCTGGGTCTTGAGGTAGACTGATTCCCAATTTTCTGAGAAACCACCATACTGATTTCCAAAGTGGCTGTATATTTTTGCACTCCCACCAGCCATGGAGGAATGTTTTCCTTCCATCCTCTCCAGCATAAGCTGTTATCAGAGTTTTGATCTTGGACATTCTGGCAGGCGTTAGATGGTATCTCATAGTTGTTTTGACTTTCATTTCTCTGATGACTAAGGATGTTGAGCATTTTCCTATGTGTCTCAAAAGGCATCTTGCAAAATGTGGAAAAGTGAGGGTCACAACTGAGACTCAACAAGGTGTTTAAAGTGCCAATTTCTTCCTCTAATGATAAATCAGTTTGTTTGGGTGGGCAATGGAGGGGATTATACACATTACCTATCCTGGGTTAGTCTCTCCTTGATGGAACAGGCTGATCCATGGACAAGGGCACATCTCTTACTGGGCCCCATATTGATGTTGTGGCAGTCTGAGGAAAAACACAAGCATACCCTGACCTATGAGTTAGCAGGGGGGCGGGTGTCTGCCATTGGAGGGAGATGGGATCTCTTCATCTCATTAGGGGTAGGGGTGTGTTCCTTGGCAGAGATACCTAGGGCCTGAGACCCTTATCATTGAAACTAAAAAAGTTCATATGGAAAAGGACCTCTGTTAAGACCAGATGAGGATCGCTCATAGCCTGTGGTGAGATTGTCCTGTCCAATAGCTCCATAAGAGCTCTGTTGGTCCTTTCCACGATGTCTTGTCCCCAAGGATTGCAGGGGATGCCAGTGGTATGGGAAATCTTCTAGGACCCCAGAAAGTCATTGAATTGTTGAGAGGCAGAGGCAGGGCCATTGTTTGGATTACCAGATCCTCCTCTTACTGGTGGGGCTAAGGAGTACCCCACCCGGAGTTTAAAGGGACTGGTGCTTTGGTAGGCTGTGACCTCAATCCTTTGCCAATGAAATCCCTTATTGCATCTGGGGAACTGGGTCCTGGGTTGTGCCTGGGTGCAGTCACATTGCGGATGGCCTGGTTTGTTGCACCCCAACAAGATCTATCTACTTGGGGGCCCTCCGGCGTGTCGTTCGTGCACTGTCTGTCTGCAAGGAGGGCATCCAGAGAAGCGGTGAGGGCAACGATGGAAGCATTACTGGGGTCAAGATCTCTTGTAGCCAGTAACCACTTGTGAATGTCCTCATTGTCTGCAATCGCATTGTGTTTTGGGCATTAATCCCTTCTCAAGACAATTGTTTGATTAACATTTCCCTAGTGGGGCCCAGGTCTACTCTCTACTCCACTGCCTCATTGACATGCATGAGAAAATCAGTAGAAAGTTCCCCTGGCTGTTGAGTAAGATTGTGGAAGTAAGCTGAAGGGTCCTGCGGGGTGCATGTCTTAAGAGCTTTGAAAGCCAAGTCAGAGACCTGTTGCTAGTAGGCTCGATGGCCCATCTATGCCTGATGGATGGGATGTACAAAGTTACCTCATCCAATGAGCATGCCAAGGGTCACTGGAACATCAGTTAAAAGGTTCATAAGGGGCACTTTGTCTCAGGTTGAGCAGAAAGGCTTCTGCCGGATTTTGAGGTCTGAGATCGGGGAGTCTGAAGCAACTGGGGATCATACCACACTGTGAAGGATTTTCTGCCTTCAGGGGAAGGTGGACACGGAGACACTTCATTCCAAGGGTACCACAGGGGAGGTGTAGCCAACCATGGCGGGAGCAGAAGTGATGGGGAACTGGCACGTGTGGTCTTAACTGTGGTCATACTCTCCTCAGCAGGCTTTCACTGAACTGTCTGCCTCCTCAATATTGAATGCTGTAGAGAGATCAGACATAAAAGGGGTGGAGGTCATGGAGAGGTTACCCATTTTTTTCAGCATCCAGGAGCTGAGCCTTGGTTCCATCTCCTGGGGGGTCAGCCCTTATGTGGGGGTGCTGGGCAAACTGAAACAGAAAAAAAAGTGCCTTCCTAACTGGATAGGAAGACCAACATGGCAGAAAACACAAAAGAAGGAAAGAAAGGGGGTCCTAATGCTTACCTGCTGAAGGGACCAACAACACGCATTAAGGGGCCTTCTCACAGAAGCACACAGTCTTGGGGATGCTGTCCAGCACCACAGGTGAGGAGAGGCAGACAACTAGAACCACTGTCAGAAAAGCTAAAGCAACTACTCGCGATGTAAACAGCAATGGCAAAACCAGAAAATAACCAAAACCCCAAAAATCACAGCTGCAATGAAAGAAAAAAGGACCCTGACCAGGCAAGCTCAAAACCTACGCCTGGATGGGCCTGGGAAGGTGGAAACTCTAGAGGAAAGCTACAGAGAACTTGGAAACAAGGTGGCAAGTGACCATTGTCAGGAAGGGAGGATTAAATGGAAGCTTTTGAATATGAGGTGAGTGTAAGTTGTTGAAGAAGCTTCAAACACATTAACCAAGCAGGGTTCATCCAGCAAGTAGGAAGCCCACAGCCCGTTACTACTGGGAAAACTGGGCCACCACAGCCCAGCCTCATCCTGAACCTGGAACTTCTCTGCCTGTAGCAGACCAGACTTCTGCCTTACACTGTGGCATGGTGTGTCACATTGGTCACCATTTACATGTGGTACTCTGTCCCCACACAGTCCCTGGGAAGTTCTGAGATGGGGATCTGCAGGTGAGAGCACCGTTTGGAGGAGCCGAGAATCACTTAGGAGAAGCTGGAGAGGTCTGAACACACATGCCAGGTTCCTAATGCTTGTTGTGTGGTAACAGGCAGGAGAGTCCACCTCTCCAGGTCTTCAGTGTGTGTGTGTGTGTGTGTGTGTGTGTGTGTGTGTGTGTGTGTGTAAGGGAGAGATGTAGGTATGTGTGTGTTTGTGGGCCTGGGGACTCCCTCTTGTGTGCATGTGGAAGTCAGAGGTCATCTTCAGGTCTCATCTATTTCTCTCCACCTCGCTTGTTGAGACCAGGTCTCTCACTGAACCCGAGAGTCATTGTTTCAGCTAGACTCGTGGGGCAGTGAGGTCCCCTCTTGGAACTTGGATTACAAGCATGTGCTTACATGCCCAACCTTTACTTGTGTGTTGGGGACCTGACTTCTGAACTTCATGCTTGTATAATAATAATTTTATTCAGTGAGCCATCTCCCAACTAGCTCCCTGATGTTAATATATGCTCCATGGGGGAGAATTATAGGCAACCCAGGAAGAGGGTTGCCTGTCACACAGTGTAGGGAAAGCATCCTTGGAAACACAGGGAGTAATGGGAGGCCCAGGAGAGGCATCCCAGTGAATAAAACTGATTTGAATTAAGTCTAAGGAATAAAATGAGAAAAGTTAGGGTTGTCTATATGACATAAACTTTCTGATCTCTCCCGCAGCAAGGGAGCTCAGATAAAGTTTGTGCTTAGCTCTCCCTAGATGGTTGTTATCCAAGACAGAGCAGAGCAGCTCAACAGGTAAAATCTCCACTGGGATGCCACATTTCCGTGATCCCCAGCGGGAACGTGTCACCTTCGACACACACTAAAATTACAAACTACAGAGATTGCATTAAAACCCCTACTACCTAAACCTGTAGAGATCTCCTCAGGCAGAGCCCTCCCCTGCCACGTCCATCTGGGTAAGTGCTCTGCACACAGTGCAGACTCAGAAGGTGGTCGGGTCCCAGGCAGGCTGAGGGAGGAAGAGGAGTGGGGCTCAGGGAGGTGTTCAGCATCTGCAGAGGAGAACACTGGCAGCCCCTCGGCACAGGGACTGTGTGCAGCATGGCAACAAGTGTGTTTTCTTCTTAGGATATTTCCTGAAACTCCTAAAATTTAGTTAATTTTTTCACAGTAGACATCAGTGTTTTATATTTATGTTTTGTCTGAATTAAATGACTCACAATGAAGAACTACATCAATGCGTCCTTTTATGTAGCATGTTTTAGTAATTTAAAATTATTTGTACGTATTTAAACAAATGAGGTTTTTTATTTCATATATTCATTAAAATCCATACTTTTGCTACATTCTTAACTAAAAGAAAACTACTCATTATATAAGTCACCTATACTTTAGGTAATTAAGAACCATTACAGGGTGTTTGGAAGGAAATGTCCTTCCTTGTGTCAGCATCATCTAGTAGAGGGCATCACATTACTTAGTGGTGTCCACCGGTGTTTTCTCCTGAAGTCATTTGATCCCGGTTCAGTTTCAGAAATCTTACACCAATGCTCTTGGCTTGTTGTCTGTGCACTACACAGTAAGACATATCCTCAGAGGGGATCTCGGTGGCTGGAACACTCAATATTAACTACACAGTGAACACAGTGATCATTTTCCCTCTTGGTGTCTAAAGAGCCAAGATCCAAATTCCAACAGCCTGAGAGGAACATTTGTGTCCATCAATCTGTCCTGTGTTCCAGTCACTGAGAAAGTGCCCCTTCCCAACACCCTGACAGTGGAGGTGCTGCGGTCTCTTTTGTTCAGAAGAGAATGCAGGATGTTAGTCAGGCCTCACCCTGTCCAGCTCTGTGCTTAGTGTTCGACTTTCTCAGTCTGGATCTTTTCATAAACCCATCAGAACAGACACGAGCAGTTGTCTTTCTTACTGCTAACACACAGAGACTAAGAGGAGAAGGGAGAGACAGCTGTGCAGGAGAGAGAAGTCTTGGTCATGTTTCCTCCTGAGCTGAAGACAAGCAGAGTCTGCTGCAGGCTGTGGGTGTCCCGGGATTACAGCAGGGTCAGAGATGAGACTTCTCTGAAGCTTCCTGCTTCTGTATTTCAAAAGAGCACTTTCCTGTCCTGCTGTTTTGGGGTGTAGTAAAAGTGTTGGTCAACATCCTAGCTACAAGTCTGAACGCAGAGAAGCACCCACACTTGTTTCAGTTAAAAAGGTGACAGGGATTAATTCCCAAGATATTTTCCAGAAGCAGCCATCACTTCCTAGCCCAGATATTCTCCTGGCATTCCTCATGGCATTCCTGCAGCACCTGTATCTCATGGCCCCTCTGCACACAGCGCTGACATCTGCTTCGTGATGGCCTTCCTTCCCTGACACACCAGCCATCTCTCTAGAGCCTTCCTAGTTTTCCAGAAAGAATTGTGCAACGAGCAGAGCACACTGCTCAGTTCCACCTCATCCCAATCCCTGGTAGATGCGCCAGTTCCCCTTCCAGCCCTCTGTCCATTTTACAGGAACTTGCAGAGGGGACCAGAGTGACGACAGCATGGTCAAGGTGAGTGGGATGAGCATGAAAACTGCAAGCATGCTGTTTGGTGAACATAAGAGTGGACAGGTACTGTTAAGTCCTGACATAACCATGTTTTTTATCCATCCTTTCAACACCAGGAGATGGGTGGGCCAACTCCATGGTGAGGAAGAAACAGATCTGTCCATCCTACCTGCTTCTCCCTGGAGCAGTGCACTTCCCGGGGCATAAGCACTCTATCCTGTAGTGACACCTGCCAAGGCTTTACTTCTCCCATTACACTCCCTACTTCCAACCAGATCACAACTTCGGGCCACTGTCCTGAGCATCTGTCACTTGTTAGAGGCCCGTTTGGTGATGTCAGGTACTTCAGGGCTCTCCCTGATTGCAGCAACTCCAGGATGACACAGTGTCTGCAGTCATGGCTTTATGAACTCTGCAGTGCAGGGCAAGCTAACTCGATCATCTTTAGGGGACATCCCTACAGCTGGCTCTCACAGGGAGCCTCAGGTTTCTCTTGGTCGTTTCTCCCTTCTTGGGTATTGTTTTCCTCGTCTGTGCGCTAAGCCTTTTCTGTTTTATACTCGTCATGTGTGACAATTTCCCAAGCCCATGTCACTTTCCCTGTGACTTATTTCCTTATATACAGAATGCCAGGTGTCTCTGAATCAGTCGGTGTTTTCATTGTGCAAAAGGCGATCTGGGTTCACAATACAATAGGCGATCCTCCGACACCCACAGGGCAGTCGCCCTTAACTTGTCTGATTGAGGAATGAGACTTAAATGAGGCTGCTGAGGGTGGGCTGTTAATGTCCTGTCCCCTGACATCCAAGGCCATGCTCTGCTAGGCTGGTGTGAGCTGATAGGCTCACCTGGGAGGGGGTGGTGCTGAGGATTCCTTCCCATGGCTTGCTGAGGGATTCACCTTCTCCAGATGGCTCCCTGTGGTTAGTCTAGAGGTTACTGCATACATTTCTTTACATCATGCCCAGTTTAAAGACCTTTGGACCTCATGTGCTTGATCTGCGTGTCTGACTGACGAAAGTGTGGTGCCACACCGGGAGACAGCAGGACGGCTGCAGAAACGTTGTCTGCGTCTCTCCTGACCTGGTGGCACTTGAGATGACAGGATGGCATTGCCACCTTCTTATTCTGTCTTCTGGATGAAGGAGGCTTCTCTGGTGGTCACCTCCAGAAAAATAAGGTTTTCCAGTGGTTCCAAGGCCTCATCTACTGAAGTTGTGTTTCCATGAGATCAATCTCATCTTCCTGAATGAGGGTTTGCAGCTGCAGTTTACAAAGGACCATGGACAACAGAGTCACTGTCCTGTTGTGGTGAAAATGTACAATTTACATTTCACAATGTGCTGTGTAGAAGGATCGAAGGTTCCTCCTTCTCTCTCTCTCTCTCTCTCTCTCTCTCTCTCTCTCTCTCTCTCTCTCTCTTTCTCTCTCTCGTAGATTTTCTTTCTGAAATCTGCTGACTGAGACTGAGATTTTGTCATTAAGCCCATATACTATACAATGAAAATAATAACTCAAGGGTAATTCAGTAAGTAATTCAGTAAATCTTATTTAAAACTCTGCTTGTACTGTTACTGCTATTATTCTTACATTATTATTACTATTAAGTTTATAAAAGTTTAACTTGTCCTAAGGATTATATAGAATTTTATTTAAAAAAATTTCCACGCATATATGTATTCTCACTACATACATGTTTGGTGCCTGTGGACCTCAGAAGCAGCTTTTGGATCCTTTGGAACTGGTGCTCCAGGTGGTTTGGGACTGCTGTGTGGGTGCTGGGAACTGAACCTGGGTCCTCTGCAAGAGCAGCAGATGCTCCAACCATGTATCCATCTCTCCAGATACACCTCTAACTGTTTAAACTGACCATCTACCTTAGCTCTGATTTCTTTCTTTTCATTTCATTTATTTAGTTTGTGGGCAAGGAGAAGGAGGCATGCTTGCTGCAGCACACTCGTTGGGGTCCTCGGAGTTGGCTCTTCCCTTCCAGTATGTAAATCCCAGGAATCAAGCTCACATCATGATGATTGACAGCCAGCCCATTTGCACACTGAGCACATAGCTGGTACGGTGTTCAGGAACTTGGACACTTCTGCTTCTCCCTCACATCTTCCAAGTTCCCTGGTCTAAATGAGATAAAATCAACACAACCTTGAATTTCAGATGATAATTGCTATATGACTAGGAAAATTTTATATTATTATGCAATTCAGGACTATGATACTTGAATTAAAGTAAATGTTTGCACTGCATGAGAAAGAACCTTCCAGAAGATCCTCCATCAAATCTTCTGGTGTTCATCTGAGCTTGGACTTCCTGAGTCTGAGAAAAATCACTGCTTTCTCAAGGAGGTATGATGCCTAGATGCCTGTGCAGCCCACTTTTAGAATGAGTTTGATAGTTTTTCTTTCCTTAAAACCTTACAATGGGAATGGCTCTAGATCTATTGTAATTATAATTCTACTTCCATTTATTTATTGTCACGTGCTGGAGGAGAAAAACCCCAGATCATGTTCCTGCCAGTATATAATAACTGGGCGCTTCTCACTGAGGCTTTTGCTATGCTGTGATGTGAACATATATCTCAGATGCAGGTACAAAGTGGGATTCACAGAAAATGCCTAAAATGCTACCAGCGTGCTCTGGAAGGGACGGCTCATACTTTCTACTGCTTTCATTTTGATCTTCTCTGTTTCAGGCAGAGCAGAGTGATCAATTGTATTAAAAACTATATTAACCCTCCCAAGTCATAAACATAAGGAACCTCATGAGAGTAAAGCCGGCAGCAGACACTTCCACAGCTCACCCTGGGCAGGAAACACCACCATGCCTGGTATGTAGACGTCATCTTCTTCCACGCCCAGGGCTTCCCTGACACAGCACACTACTGTCCATTTGTTCTAGAGGAGGTGAGTGCGGCTCGGCCTCACAGTGCTCACGGGCACACTCAGAGGGAATGGCAGACCATGGGTAGAATGTGACACAGTCGGGACTCAGTTCCCACACACGAAGAGCATTAGGTCTGCAGCAAACGAGCAGGACAGAGAGAGGTGGAATAAAACGGCTCTGGGCCTGTTGGACCCCAGGACACTGTTTCATGCCAGGGTCTCATTTCTACTTTCCTGTAACCCTCACTGACCTTCATCCAAAACTGTGGCGCTCTGTGTGCCTGATGTCAAGATGATACAGATGAAAGACAAGTTGCTTTCGCCTCAGGAAACCTCAAATATGAAGCAACAGGAAGAGAAATGTTTCTGTGACACATGGCAATTTTTAATGTGAAAGGAAGCTTAGACAGCGGTGGGCATAAGTGTTGGAATGGCAGAGAGGGGGGATGGCTTCCGGACAGTTTGAAGGGAGGTGATGTTAAGGGGAATAAGGCTGAACTGTGAAGCATAGACAAGTCTTCCTGAGGTAGCGATGCTGTCGTTGACTGCCGTTGATGAGCAAGGCTGGATTTGTGATATGGAATCTTCTCGCTGTCCTCCCCGCACAGTTCCTACCTGCTTCTTTCAGGTATGAAATGAATAAAATCAATAAACTGTCCCATAACACTAAGGTAAGAAACACCATTTATTTCGAAGCTGGAATTGGAGTCGCAGGCAACAGTTTCCTTGTTCTCTTCCACATCCTCAGGCTCGTTCATGGGCAGAGGTCCAGACTCACTGACCTGCCCATTGGTCTCTTGGCTCTAATCCACATGCTGATGCTGATAGCCATGAGTTTTCTAACTACAGACATTTTTATGCCTCGGAGGAGATGGGGTGACACCACATGCAAATTTCTTATGTTCTCGTACAGGTATTTAAGGAGCCTCTCTCTCTGTGCCTCTAGCCTGCTCAGCATCCTCCAGGCCATCACCCTCAGTCCCAGAAGCTCCTGTCTAGCCAAGTTCAAGTGTAAATCTCCACGCTACATGCTAGGTTGCCTTCTTTTCCTCAGTGTCGTCTATGCGTCCATTAGCTTTCCCCTCTTATCATATGTGATTGTGACCCCTAATTTGACCTCATCTAGTCTTATCTACCTCACCGAATCTTGCTCTCTTGTACCCATGAGCTCCTTTGTCCGGCACACATTTTATACATCTTTAGTTGTCAGAGACGCCATCTTTGTAGGTCTCATGGCCTTCTCCAGTGGGTACATGGTGACTTTACTGTATAAACACAAGAAGCAGTCACAGCTTCTCCACAGCACCAGGCTTTCCCTTAAAGCATTCCCAGAACAAAGAGCCACATGGACCATTCTGTACCTCATGAGTTTCTTTGTTGTGATGTATACCTTGGACAACTTCCTTGCCTACTTAAGGCTCAGAAGTGATGATCCCGTGATTTATTGCATGTTGATTCTCATAGGCCATAGCTATGCCACAGTCAGTCCTTTTCTGGTCCTCAGCACTGAAAGAAGTTTAATTAGCGCTTTTAAATCCATGTACGCAAGGACAGTAAACATGTATGGCTGAAGGATGCATGCCTGAGTTCCCTTAAGATGAGGCGGTACACTGCCACCAGAGCTATGCTGTGATATTGCCCATGTGCGCTTCTTTAAAGTGAAAATTTTAAAGTGTTATTCTTTTTTATTTTTTTATAAATTATTAAGATTTATTTATTTTATATATATGATGCTCTATATGCACATGTGCCTTTGTGCCAGAAGAGGGCATCAGATCCCATTGTAGATGACTATGAACCACCATGTGATTGATGGGATTTGAACTTAGGATCTCTGGAAGAGCTCCCAAAGCTCAACTGCTGAGCCATCCTTCCAGCCCCCAGAGTTATTACTTTTTATTGCTGTTAAACCTATTTACTTTGATATATATGGCTGGCAGACATAAAAGAAAAGCCACATGCTGGATATATAAGTGTATTATAGTCGCCAGGGTATCTTCAAGGGAGATATTGGAAAGTGAATCTTACTTGCCATGTTGTCATGATCTGGGCCACCCATACTAATTTAAAATATCTGACAGATGTGATCTCTGATTTACCAAATTAGGTATGCAAACACTTATTATTATAATAATCATATAACCAAAATACAAACCACACATACACACAGAACAGAGACTGAGACAGAGAGACACAGAGAGAAACACACACATACAGAGACAAACACACACACACACACACACACACACACAGAGTCTATGTATAATACACAATCCTAAGGATGGCTAAACAAATTGCAGCCTGCCTCTCTACACTAGGTTGCTATTCAGCTTTCAAAGGAAAGTGGATTCTTCACATGGTACCACACAAATGAGCATGAAGCCGCCAAGCTGACTGAATAAGAGTCATGTAGAGTGAATTCTGTGTGGATTACTTGGAGCAGGAAGAGCTAAGAGACTCACACAGATAGAGACAAAGCAGAAGGTTGTTCTCAGCTCAGGAGGGATGGCCATGAGTGGGGGGGGGGAAGTGGTACAGATGGTTGGTAAAAACGTAAATCCCCTTGATCTCCTTTTGTGGTGTTATTGCCCTAGCTAGAACCTCAAGAACTATATTGAACAGATATAGAGAGAGTGGACAACCTTGTCTCGTTCCTGATTTCAGTGGGATTGTTGTGAGTTTCTCTCTATTTAGTTTGATGTTGGATGTTGGCTTGCTGTATATTGCCTTTATTATGATTAGGTATGTTCCTTGTATCCCTGCTCTCTCCAAGACCTTATCATGAAGGGATGTGGTGGAGTTTGTTGAAGACTTTTTTAGCATCTAATGAGATAATCATGTGGTTATTTTTTTCAGTTTGTTTATATGGTGGATTACATTGATAGAACCATCCCTGCATCTCTGGGATAAAGCTGATTTGATTGTGGTGGATGATTTTTCTGGTGTGTTCTTAGATTCGATTTGCCAGTATTTTCTTTAGTATTTTTGCATCAATGGTCATGAATGAGATTGGTCTGTAATTCTCTTTGTTAGTAATGTCTTTATGTGGTTTGTGTATCACGGTAATTGTAGCCCCATAAAAAGAGTTTGGGAATGTTCTTTTTGTTTCTATTGTCTGGAACAATTTGAGGAGTATTGGTATTGGTTCTTCTTTGAAAATCTTATAGAATTCTGAGCTGAAACCATCTGGTCCTGGGCCTTTTTTTTTTTTTTGGTTGGGAGACTTTTGATGACTGTTTCTACTTTTTTAGCAGTTATAGGTCTATTTAATCTGCTTATCTGCTCTTGATTTAATTTTGGTAAGTGATATTTATCCAGAAAGTTGTCCATTTCCTTTAAGTTTTCCAATTTTGTGGAGTACAGGTTTTTGAAATATGACCTAATGATTCTCTGGATTTCTTCCGTGTCTGTTGTTATGTCCCCCTTTTATTTCTGATTTTGTTAATTTGTATAGTCTCTCTATGCCTATTGCTTAATTTGGATAAAGGTTTGTCTATTTTGTTGATTTTCTCAAAGAACCAACTCTTTGTCTCATTGATTATTTGTATTGTTTTCTTTGTTTCTATTTTGTTGATTTCAGGTCTCAATTTGATTATTTTCTGCCGTCTAGTTCTCCTGGGTGAGTTTGCTTCTTTTTGCTTTAGAGTTTTCAAATGTTCTTTTAACTCACTGGTGTGGGATCTTTCCAGTTTCTTTATGTAATCATTGAGTGCTATGAACTTTCCTCTTAATTCTGTTTTCATTGTGTCTCATAAATTTGGGTATGTTGTGTGGTCATTTTCACTGAATTTTAGGAAGTCTTTAATTTCTTCCTTTATTTCTTCCTTGATCCACCGATGATTCAGGTGAGCATTGTTTAATTTCCATGTGTTTGTGGGCTTTCTGGAATTAGTGTTGCTGTTGAATTCTAATTTTAAACTATGGTGATCCAATAAGTTACATTGGGTTAGTCCACTTTTTTGTATCTGCTGGGTGTGCTTTGTTGCCTAGTATGTAGTCAATTTTTGAGAATGTTTCATTAGGTACTGAGAAGAAGGTATATTCTTTTATGTTTGGATGGAATGTTCTATGAATGTCTGTTAAGTCCGTCTGAGTCATAACATCTATTCCCTTATTTCTCTGTTACTTTTCTGTCTGACTGACCTGTCCAGTGGTAAAAGTGGGGTGTTGAAGTCTCCCGTTATTAGTGTGGTTTATTGTGTGATTTAATATTTAGAATGCTTCCCAATTATAAAATGGGGCACTGAGCTGAACAGAGAATTCTCAATAGAAGAAGTTCAAATGGCCAAAAGACACCTAAGATCATGCTCAACTTCCTTAGCGATCAGGGAAATGCAAATCAAGACAACTTTGAGATACCATCTTACACCTGTCAGAATGGCTAAAATGAAAAGCACCAATGATAGCCTTTGCTGGAGAGGGTGTGGAGAAAGGGGTACACTCATCCATTGCTGGTGGAAATGCAAACTTGTGCGGAAAGCAGTGTGGCGGTTCCTCAGGAAATTCGGGATCAACCTACCCCTGGACCCAGCAATACCACTCTTGGGAATATACCCAAGAGAGGCCC
>NW_004949099.1:5326282-5370917 GCF_000317375.1 Microtus ochrogaster | reverse complement strand
AGAGGGACTTGATCGGGGGAGGGGGAGGGAAATGGGAGGCGGTGGCGGGGAGGAGGCAGAAATCCTCAATAAATAAATAAATTAAAAAAAATATTTAGAATGCTTTCTTCTACATATGAGGGTGCCCTGGTATTTGGGGCATAAATGTTCAGTACTGCGATTTCCTCTCGATGGAATTTTCCTGTGAGTAATATGAAATGACATTCTTCGTCTCTTTTGACTGATTTTAGTTTGAAGTCTGTTTTGTTAGACATTAGGACAGCTACACCAGCTTGTTTATTATGTCCATTTGATTGGAATTTTTTTTCCCAACCCTTAACTCTGAGGCAATATCTGTCATTGAAGTTGAGGTGTGTTTCTTGTATGCAGCAGAAGAATGGATTCTGTTTTTGTATCCAATCTGTTAGCCTGTGTCTTTTTATAGGTGAGTTGAATCCATTTATATTAAGGGATATTAATGACCGGTGATTGCCAGCTCCTGTTACTTTAGTTTTCATTGTTGGTGATGTTATTATGTGTGTTTTTCCCTTCTTTGGGATTTGCTGATGTGAGATCACCAATTGTCTGTGTTTTTGTTGATGTAGCCAACTTCCTTGGGCTGGAGTTTTTCTTCTACTACTTTGTGTCAGGCTGGGTTTGTAGCTAGGTATTGGTTGAATCTGGTTCTGTCGTGGAATATCTTGTTTTGTCCATCTATGGTGATTGATAGTATTGCTGGGTATAGTAGTCTGGGCTGGTATCCATGTCTCTTAATGTCTGCATAATGCTTGACTAGAACTTTCTGGCTTTTCATTGTTTCTATGGAAAAGTCAGGTTTAATTCTGATAGGTCTGCCTTTATATCTTACTTTTTCCTTTGTAGCTCTTAATGCTTTTTCTTTATTCTATATGTTTAGTGTTTTGATTATTATGTGGTGAGGGGACTTTTTTTATCCAGTCTATTTGGTGTTCTGTAAGTTTTTGTATCTTCATAGGCATATCTTTCTTTAGGTTCGAAAATTTTTCTTCTATGATTTTGTTAAATATATTTTCTGTGCTTTTGAGTTTGACTTCTCCTTCTTTTATATCTATTATTCTTAGGTTTGGTCTTTTCACGTTGTGCCATGTTTCCTGGATATTTTGTATTAAGCTTTTGCTAGATTTAATGTTTTCTTTGACTGATGAGTCTATTTCTTCTATTGTTTCTTCACTGCTTGAGACTCTGTCTTCCATCTCTTGTATTCTGCTGTTTATGCTTGCATTTGTGATTCCTGATCATTTTCTCATAATTTCTGTTTCTGTAATTCCCTCAGTTTGTTTTTTTCTTTATTGTCTCTATTTCAGTTTTCAAGTCTTAAATAGTTTTTTTTTTTATATATTTGACTGCTTTTTTTTGGTTTTCTTTTTCTTTAAGGGATTTGTTGATTTCTTCCATTTTTAATTTATCTTTTCCTCCATTTCGTGAGGGAATTTTTCATTTCCTCTTTAAGGGACTCAAACATTCTTCTAAAGTTATTTTTAGGTCTTTTTATTCTGCTTCATCTATATTTGGTTGTTAAAGTCTTGCTGTTGTAAGTCCAAGAGTTTTTATTGGAGTCATGTTGATCTTTGTGGTGTTGTGTGTGTTCTTACCTTGTCTACCCATCTTTTCCTCTGATTGGTTTAGTTGGGACTGTCTGTGTCTCTGGTGATCAATCTTCCAGGTCCAGTGGATCCAAGGCTCAGATGGCTGCTCCTCATGGTACAGTCAGGACCACGGTTCCAGTCATGGGAGTTGGTCTTTCAGTCTCTTAGGGGTCACTCCAGCAGCAAGAATCTTCACTGTTGGCTTGCTTACTTTTTTTTGGACAGTATCTCAAGTGGCTCACACTGACCCACACTGGCATCAGACTTCTTGTGTAATCAGTGGTGCCCTTAAACTCCTCATCTTCCTGTCTCTACCTCCTAAGTACTAAAATTATGGGCTTGTGCCGGAATACCTGAGTGGCAATTTAATATTTTTTGATACTGGGTTTCTCTGTATAGCTCTGACTGTCCCAGAACTCACTCTGTAGATAAGGCTGACCTTAAACTTGGAGATCAACTTCCTCTGCCTCCTGAGTGCTGGGAATAAAGGTGTGTGTTGCTACCACCTTGCTGTAAATTAATTTCTTATATATGTAGTAGCTAGTAATTCTAAAACGGGTCCTTTGGATAAACAATAAATAAACAAATGGTCTAGGTTGCACCAAAACTCTCTGAAAACGTGTGCCCACACCCTCTCCCCTACTTGCAAGTGTTGCCAACAACACTGTCCATAGTCATGGTCAAGGGTAATAAGGGCGCTCCAACACAGCAACACACAGGCAGGTGGAGTCTCCACAGTCAAAGCCAATGGTAATAAGGGCACTCCAGCACAGCAACATACAGGTGGATGGAGTTGACATCAAATGTCTACAAAACAAAATGCATCTTATGTGCACCACATGGAAGGAAACAGACCGCAAAGACTGGGGTTTATTTCACTCATGTAACATTCTTTATGAGGGGCTTTATAGGGCAGAGAAAGGATGAATGATGTGAGGGTTGGGGCAGGGATAGGTGGGTTGTTCAAGAGAGGTGCAGTTGAGAAATCTCAAGGTGATGAACTGTTCTGTTTTTGAAGGGGACAAGGCACCAAGACTATCGATTTGTTAAAACACACATAATTTTGTATTACAAAGAGTGATTCTCAAGGTTTTAGTCTTCAATAAAAGAAACAGACATAAGAATCTTTGATGCTATTTTTTCCTGAAATTATAAATCTAAAGTTAACATAAACTGTGAGACCCCATGCCAACATGGATTCTCTGAAGCAAATGAGTTTCCTACAGAGGTAGGAGTTAATGTTCTTAGGTTGTGGCAGCTCAAGCCATAGTCTCAGCAATTAGACGGATGCAGGAGGATCGCTTACAAGTTCAAGTTCAGACTTGGAATACATAGTGAGTTTAGGACAACCTAAACTACAGAGTGAGATTCTGCAGAAACCAATAAATCAAACAACGTATCCTGCCATCCTAGGGTTGCTGCCCAGATAATCGGTTAGTTCCATGCCAGTGAGAGACAGTGGTTCAAAGGAAGTGAGCAGCGTTCCTAAGGATGATACCTGAGGTTGTCCTCTAGCCTCCATATCTGTGTGCACATGCACATGAATACACACATGCACATGAATACACACATGCACATGAATACACACATGCACATGAATACACACATGCACATGAATACACACATGCACGCACACACATACACACTACAGGAATCTCTAGTCTCCAATTAATATGTGGGTGAGAAAGTTAGCCCAGTGGTTAGAAGCAGTTGCTGCTCTTCCCCAGGATCCTAGTTCAGTTCCCAGACTCCACATGAAGCGGCTCACAGCTGCCTGTAACACCAGCTATAGGGGATCCAACACTCATTTTGGCCTCCCGTGGGCACCTGCACTAATGAGGTATATTTCCACACAGATATACACACATACACATAAATAGTAATAAATCTTGACTAGAAAAGATATCGTGGACTGAGAATCAAAAGGTAGAAGTCAATGTATCAAGCAAGCAGAAGATGAAAGCAAGCTCGTGTAGCCATTCTGATATCTGATAAAACAGACCTCAAAACTAGAAGCCATTACATATTAACATGGTGACTAATTCACCAGGGAGATATAACAATTGTAAATGTGTAGCAGTGAATGTTAGGGCTCCAATTCCATAATGAGTGTCAAAGGTAGATCCTAATGTAACCATAGAGGGGAACTTAAAGACCCTCTCATATTTAGATTGACCATTCAAATTTAAATCAGTCAGGAAATACTACATCAGAGATGATCTGGACTCGGTGTAAAGGGGGCATTCCATCCAAGCACTTTTCAGCAGCACATGGGCCTACTGTAGAATAGATCACACTCTAGACAGCAAGTGTCATCTTGAAAAGAATAAAGAAACTGAAATAATCTCTTGTGTATTATTGGATCATAATGGAATAAAACAAGGAACCTCTGGTAACAGAAACTACACAAGTGCTTGGGGACTGACCAGTATACCCTAAGTGAAGAGTGGGCCATGGAAGATACCACAGAGTAATTCTAAAGTTTCTAGATTCAAATGAAAATGAAGCAGAGACGCCATGCTCCCCTCTCCCAGACAGAGGCGATAGCTCTGCTCTCTGAGGCAGACACATGAAACTCAGACCCAGGATGGACGTAGGCTAGAATCTCCCTGGTAAGCCACCTCATGGGCTACACAGATTATTAGAAATGGGCTAGTCCAGGTGCGAGAGTTAGCCGAGAAGAGGCTAGATATAATGGGCCAAGCAGTGTTTAAAAGAATACAATTTGTGTGTTGTTATTTTGGGTAAAGTTAGCCAGTGGCGGGAGCTGGGTGGCAGGATGCAACCCGCAGCTCCTACTACAGAGTTTTTTAGCAGGATTTTTGAAGTACGTACAGCAAAAGTACCTCACAGAAGAAAGTTCATGGCTTTGAGTACTTAATCTTTAACAAGCAGAGAGATCATAAATAAATAATACAATGATACACCTCCCCCAATGTCTCAGAAAAACAAGAAGAAACTAAACTCAAAATAGCAGATGACAGGGTATATTGAAGTCTTGTACACAATTAAAGAAATGAAGACTATAAAGAGCAATACATAGGGTCAACTCATAGTAGGGTTGTGGGAGCTGGAGAGGTGACTCAGAGGTTAAGAGCACTGATCGCTCTTGTAGAGGACTGAGGTTTCAAACCACAGGGTAGTAGGCAGCCTACTGGAATGCCAGTCTCGGGGAATCTGATGTTCTCTTATGGCCTCTACAGGTACTACACACAAGTGGTTTCCAGACAGGCAGGCAAACCACCTAGCCACATTTTGAAAGAAAAGTTTCTACAAAAGAAGCAAGTTTGACAAAACCATAAATAACTTACTCAAAAGAAAGAGAAGATTAATATTAATAAAATTAGAAATGAAAAGGGGGTGTTACAACAGATTGCAATGAAATCCAAAGGACTCTTAGGGAATACTATTAAGGTTTATATTTTCAAAACGGGAAAATCTAGCAGAAATGGAGAAATTTCTAGACACAGGCAAATTACCAAAGTTAATAGGAACAACTTAAAAATACCCACAGGCAATAGGATTGGAACAGTCGTCGCCAACCACAGGCAGTGGACTGGAGCAGTCGTCAACCACAGGCAGTGGACTGGAGCAGTCCTCGTCCTTTACAGAGAAAAGCCATGGGCAGATGCATTTGCTGCTGAACTCACCCACTGTGTAAGAAGAGCCATCTCAGTGCTCGTCGGACCCTTCCACACCATGGAGGAGAGGACACCACCAGGCACATTATGCAAAGGCAGCATCACACTGACACCAAAACCATATAAATATACAAAAGAAACCATCACAACAAAAAAATATACAAACCAATTACGTAGACAAATAAAATTAGAAAAATTCTCAATAAAATACTTATAAACAAAATTCAGGAATACATAAAATGAGTGTATAATCATGAAGATGATTTTATTATGATTAATATGATTTCATTCCAGGGATAGAAGAGAAAGTCAATACAGGCAAATTCATAAATGCAGCACAGCATACAAGTAGATTTAAGGACAGAAATTACATGAATACCTAAACAAGATGCAGAAAAAGGCCTTTGAAAACATTCAGTTTCTCTTCACAATAAAAGCTCGAAGAAAGCAGGAATAGGTCAGATACACTTCAAAATAAGAAAAATCAATGTATGATTAGCTTCCATCCAATGATATATTAAGTAAAGAAAATATGAAAGAATTTTCTCTAAAATAAGGAAAGAAGAATCATCTCTTCACTCACACCCAATGTAGTGACTTAACCCATCACTAAAGAAAGAAGGGTTATCAGCCAAACAATCTGAGGGAAAAAACTCATCTATCTGAACAATGCTTTCAACAAAACAACAGGATACAAAATTAACAGACAGAAATCAGTAACCTTTCTATACAGCAGTTGATGGTTGGTTTGAATTGTCAACTCAACACAGCCTGGAATCACCTTGGAAGGGTCTCAGTGAAGAACTTCTCCTTTCAGGTTGCCTGTGAGCACATCTGTAGGTGTTTATACAGATTGTATTAATAGAGGTGGGACACCCACCACTGTAGGTGGTGTCATTCCCTGTGCAGGGACAGAATTCGACATCACCAATAGCTGTCAGAGATGACTTACACAGGGTTTTAGCTTCCTACCATGTAATCTACTCTGACAAAGCAACAAATTCTAAAGGCCCAAAAGGATTCAAAGAAGGTAAATGGATACCTATAAGAATGAATGATCTAAAAGAACTTAAACAAGCAGTAGTAACTTATGACTTGCATTCTGCATTTGTTAGGGAGATGGTAAAGACTTGGGCTTCTAGCATTAAGGGCACCCCACATGACTGGCTTCAGTTAGTTTCAGCAGTCCTGGATGACAGGCCTTAACTGATGTTTAAATGTTGTTTCAAGGAAGAGGCAAAAATTTTAGAACAACAGGGAAATGCAAAAGGACATGAAACTTCCCAAGATCAAACTCTTTGTGAGGGCACTTATGCTGACCCACAGGCTCAAGCTCTTTATGATGAACACATCTTGTCCCTATGTCACAAAGCAGCCTTAAATGCTTGGGACAGGATTCAAGAACTAGGAAAACAAATTGAATCATATACCAGGGTTAAACAGGGGCAGAGAGAACCCTTTAGTGACTTTTTACAAGGATTAACTAAGGCTGTACAAATAGGAGTAACAGACACAGATGTTGGACGGGTATTTATTGACTCTCTGGCTTTTGAAAATACCAACTTAGAATGCAAAAAGATACTTGGGCCTTTAGAGATTAGATCATCACCAACAGGGTAAATGGATCCTGCATACATTGAGACATTTTACTATAATACTGAAGCTTGGGTAGGAGAAGTAATTTACAAAGGTATGAGGAGATATTAAAATGCCAAATGTTTTAATTGTGGTAGAATAGGTCATCTAAGAAGGGATAGTAGACAAGTAATTCCTAGAAATAATGTCTCCTCTGGTAATGACAAAAATAAAAGGTATTAACCTTATGGATTATGTAGAAGGTGTGGTAAAGGCCGACACTGGACCAATAAATGCAGATCAACAAAAGACAGACAAGGCAACCTGATACCATTGGGAAACTCCTTGGAGGGGCTCCTCGCAGGCCTCCAAGTCAAAAGTGGTCCAGTCATTCCTAGTCACGATGGAGGACATGTCTCTCCAGGAAAATTAAAAAATCTAGAGCCTTCTGTAAAAACCATATAGTCCTGAATGATGGAATAAACATGGAGGATGAATCAAAATTTCCAATAGAAAACAGGAAATGTATATTCTGGCAGACTTCTATAAATGATCAAAGACCAAAGCTAAGAGTGCATATAAATGGCATTGTAATTGTGGGTTTGATAGACATGGGTGTGGATGTGAGTACATTATTCCAGAATCTTGGCATCTAATTCCTGAAGTAATCTTTGAAGTTTCCAGGAAGAAGATGGGGCCCCACAACAACAATGCCCACCTGGTTGATATAGCATCATGATTCTGATAGTGCTACACTATAAGACCTGTTTGGATACCAGCTGCTCAAGATGGTTCCATCTTGGCTAGTTGAAATGGTACAACTTTTTACAAAGTTCTGGCCAGAACTCAAAATAGGAACTTCAAAAAAACCCTACCAAATAATCAGAGACTATTTGCAATTATACCAGACAGAAATCTTGGAACTTAACCATCATTTTACTTTCACAAGATCCCATAGAAAGAGCATCGCCCCCATGACAGCTGGAAGTAATTTTAGAAGACCATGTCCCCTCTCCCAACAAAGTTTGTCCTTAGGGTTAGAGACATCATTTAGGGGTTGATTATAATTGTTATAGTGTTGGGATTGAGGAGAAATTATGTAGGCTCAGGGATCTCTTTGAAAAAAAGGGAAATTGGATAGGATAATAGATTAGTGTGAGCTTACTCATACTCATAATAATAGTGAGTAAAAGCGTGAATACTTGTGAGCTATTATTTATAGGTAATTTACATTGGTTTAGATTTTTGTATATTGATACAAAATTAAATTATATTGAATATGTTCCTATTTTTATCTACAATATTTGTATACCTAGGCAAAATCATTTTGTTAAATTGTATGCATGCATGTTTCTTCTTCTGCTTAAGATATTTTGTATATTGATACACTTTTAGGATATATTTATCATATTGCAGTATAATTTCTACCTCTGATCAAGATACCTATACATTGTTTACATTTTGAGGTCATTGTCCTCATTTGTTGCACTGTTGTTTAAAGATTATTTAATATTCTAATATGAAGTCTTAGTCTTTAAGGTATTAAGAAGTATAGGTCAATAGTCATCCATTTTTGTCATACTTATAGTTAGACTAATCAGGTTCTTTAGATACATAGAGATTGAATTCTACATAGATAGGTAATCTTCAACCACTTCAAAGAGCTGTAGAATATGGCATTTAAATAACTTAGGGTTCTGTTGATATGAGACATGATTGCTCCTGGCAGCACTGATCTATTCCCAAAAGAATGTTGAGCACCGAAGACACTCCACTTGGAGCTTATTTTCTTCTTGGCAAAACTGGCCTTTGGGCAAGGAACAGCCCATGCATCAACCACTGACAAAATGCACAATGTCCGAACAGGACTAGCAGGATGTAAGAAAAAAGACTGTCAAATCTCGCCAAGACAGGGTAAGACAGTTTTGAAATTTTTTTCTGCCTCTGAAAATGGTCTGTCAGTTACTCTAGGCCTTAGCCAAAGTTGGTTGCTCCAATGTTGCAAATGAGACTTTGGATAATTGCCTAGGTAGCCAGTTGTCTCTGTCATTTGTTGCACATTTTGGAAGTTGCTTGATTGCACTTCCTGCTTACTCAAGTAATATTATTTCTCTTCTCGGGTCTTCCATGGGGTTGAAGACAAGATGGTTGTAGTTATTTTCCTCTCATGACTTGGCCAAGTTATTTATAATACAAGACTTAGACTCCTTAGGATAGGATAATTATTGAAACATTTATCACATGCTTCTTGCTTGATATTGTTTATGCTGGGTGTAATTCTAATTTTTATACCTGATGTTTGTTCTTATTGCATATAATTTTGTATTAGGTTTAGAACTCTCTTATTTAAACAAAAAGGGGAGGTGCTGTAGGAAATCCTACAGCCAATAGCCTTTAAGTTACCCGCCCACTTAGACATTGCCTATTATTCTATCAATGCCGATGTAAAGCGTGCCTTCCCTCTCTCTTCTGGCTGCGAGATTTGGTTGCTATTCCCCGTTTGAGCAAAGGACTGTGATCTGTGAGTCTACCCATAAATAAATAACCTTTTATTATACTCAATTTTGAGCTAGTATGGGATTTCTTTTTAGCATCTGTCTTCAGTAGCAGAGACCCTCAAATACTGGCAATGCCAGGACATCTACCAAGGACAGCTGTGGGTGTGGAGCAGAATCAGCTTAAAACCAAGAGAGAATCTGTGTTTACAGGAGGCAGAGATGGAAGAGTGGGGATATTCAAGCCTTTGGAGTCCAGCCTTTTACACCATGAACTCCTGATGCTGGACATAGAGTTGTATGGATTTGGTGTTTATCCTATTGGATTTTGGTTTGGGCTTATTGTGATTATGTTCTGATCCTTCCGTTGTGAAATGAAATATTTAGTTTGTGTCAATATATGTTGCAAGTATATAACTTGATTTTTTTTCTATGAAAGAGACTTTGGACTTTTAAAGTGAAATTTTTAAGGCCCATGGGGAACTTTGAAAGTTGGAGTATAATTTATTAGATAAATATGAGATTTAGGGGAAAGGGCCCAACGGTGATATCTTTAAGTGATATGTTTTTATGTCAACCTGACAAAGAGTGGAGGTTAGTTTTGTCAACTTGACACACTCTAGAATCATGTAGGGTTGGGTCTCAGTGAGTCTAGATCTGTGAGCTTGTCTGTGGGAGTTTATCTTAATTCATTAATTGAGCTAAGAGAACCCCCCATCTACGGCTGCCACCATCCTGTGGGCAAGGGATCCGGATCTGCAGAACAGAGAAGAGAGCAGTTGAGAGCAAGCACAGGTACATTCACCCTCTCTGCTTCCAGGCAACCAGTGCAATGTGATGGGCTAACCTGGTGCTCCAGCAACAATGTCATGGGCTAGCCTGGTGCTCCAGCAACAATGTGATGAGCTAACCTGGTGCTCCAGCAACAATGTGATGGGCTAACCTGGTGCTCCAACAACAATATGATGGGCTAACCTGGTGCTCCAGCCACCAAGCCTACCCATCTGGTAATGATGTACTCATTTCCAGTAGTGATGTATTCGTTTCCAGTTTGTGAAGCATGGGGATTTTATACATGTACACACATGCACATACATGTGTGCGTACATATACACACACACATATGAAGAATATAACCAAGAATGGAGAGAAAATATAACCTCACACGTTTGACTTAGAAATTTTACTGAGAAACAAGAACAGAGTATCTGATTTTTACTTAATAGTAGCTTGTATAGAAAATAATGGAGTTTTGGTGGAGAAATTCGGACTGAATTATGTTAAGAGTCTTTGGAAGAAACAAAACACCTTGGATCTCAGGAGAGTTCTCGAAACATCCCAGCAACAGTAGCCTTAGGAAAGCCAGAATCAAATTCAGACCCTCACCAGGTTTCTGAGAGAAACTGTATGGTTGGATCTGTTGTACTGAAGCATGCTGGAGACTGAATCCTTTGATGATTCCTCTGTTGTCATACCTGGAAAGTTAATTTCACAGTGTTCACTGACAGCTGCACTAAAAGTATAGGCTGCTTATAAAATTAATGTCTGGACTTTCTAAAAGTTCCTGTAACCAAGCCAGTGGACCAGCAGACCAACCTGCAAGGGAGCCTCAGCCAAAGCCTTAAGTACGCACATTCTGGCGCCACCTAGTGTCATATGGGAGGTCGGCAGTTTAAAGAAGTAAAGCGCACAGGAGAAGTTCACACAAGGAGAGGTGTGTGAGTGTTGCAGCTCTGAAGGGAAAGGCTTCCCCAACAGAAGTGTTACAACTCTGCTCCAGCACAAAAGGTTTCCCCAGTTCAAGTGTTACATCTCTGAAGGGAAAGGTATTAGTTCCCCCATTGGCATCAGCCTGCCTGCTCCTCTGGGGCAGTTACGTCATCACCTCCCCCCAAGTGCTTTTCTACTCTTGGCTATGAGACACTTTAAAAGTACTCATCAGTCGGTTCCCTCTCTCGCCCCTCTTCTTGCCTGTTCTCTCTCTGTCTGCCTCTCTCATATCATCCTGGTCTTGGCGTATCTGAAGGCACTGTCACCGTCCTGACCTTGGCTTTCCCCATCTGAGTTCTTTTGGTCTCTCTTAGTTGTACAACTCTGCTTCATAGACGGGAAGTGCAGCGCCTGCTCCCTGTCCAGCTGCCCGTGGCAAATCAGAGCAGCATGGAGATTCCGAGCAACATTTGCCGGATCTAGAGACAGTGCTCAGGAGAGCCATGGGAAGTGAGGGTGCCTGAGCTTGGGCACTGGCACCTAGAGGAGAGACTCTCTGCATGTGAGCCTTCTGAGGGGCTAGAGCCTGGACAGGACTCAGGCGAGGGCTGGGCAGCTGTGGAGCTTCTATCCCAGCCCCAGGAATCTGAGGAGGGAGTTAGTGAGACAGGTCTGCTGTGCTTAGATTTTTCCAGAGCCCAAGGACTAAGAACCAAACACCAATGTTTCATGTCCTTTCACTAGGAAACAGACAAATGGGCAAAACCAACACTGGGAGATTTTCCTTCCCCTTGGAAGAACTAATCCCAATGTGGGCAGTGTGGACTGCCATGGTGCTCACCAGGCCATTGTGGACCAGTCTTCCTACTTCCAGCCCATCATCCCACTCACAAAGCTCACGAGAACAGGGGAATGAGGGTAACCCAAGAATTATGTCTTCCATAGACTTCTCAAAGAACCATTATGGTTACTTTAACATCTAAAGAATGATGGGAAATGTAGTTTTCAGTCAAAAGCCAGAGAGCAGCTCTATCATCACAGTAACCAGTATTTTCTCACTACAGCTTATCTACAACAACAGTCACACTCATTTGTTTAGAGACATCAGCTTGAAGTCTACCATGGGCCCGGAACATCGCTTCCTGCAGAGTATCCTTTAGTGAGAGTACATAAAGAGAGACCTCCCTGGCTTATTTAGGGAGCACTCACTGGGCACAAAACACTGATTACCTACTGCTTCCTTAATCCCACAATACCCTGGGAGGAAGCCCTGCCTCCTCAACTGGCTGTCTCAAAACTGACAGGCTAAGGCTCTGCTAGAGCCGGGCGGTGGTGGCGCACGCCTTTAATCCCAGCACTTGGGAGGCAGAGGCAGGTGGATCTCTGTGAGTTCGAGACCAGCCTGGTCTACAAGAGCTAGTTCCAGGACAGGCTCCAAAACCACAGAAAAACCCTGTCTCGAAAAACCAAAAAAAAAAAAAAGAAGAAGAATCTGCTAGATGTCCAGTCCACGAGGCTGGATATCTCAGCAGTCTCTCTCTGACATTGGAATTCTAGAGGATTCCTGAAGAGTTGCTGGTCTTCAGTCTATTATAATCTCAAAGAACTTGAATCTAATATTGGCGTAGGGTTACTAGAGCAACAGGATGGATGGGTTTGATGGTGAGAGTGAGGGCAAGTAGGCAAAACAAACAAACAAACAAAAAACATTTCTTCCTTCCATGTCCTTTATCTGATTATGTCACCAGAAGGTGTCACTTGTACTTGGTCTAAATAACTTGATCAAGAAAAATCCCTCACAGGAGTGAGTACCCATTTTCGTTAATCCCAGATGCAGTCTAGTTGACGATGGAAATTAGTCGTTATGGTATCTTTTGCTACTCTCAAATCAGCAGAAAGAAGTGCGGCCAATGCTACAAAACCCAGCTTTGAAGTGGCTCATAGCAGTGTTGGCCTATTTAGGACAAATGGCAGCTCAATCCTGGCCCTGCACAGCTCGAGTGCTGATGGGAATCAGCTCTCCTAGCCCTCTCCACTTGCCTGTCTCCTTCACAGCATGGGCGACAGAGTATAACGTGCAGGCTGTCATCTGCTTTCTTCCCAAGAGCTGCAGACTCTGGAGTGGGTTTAGCTCACAACCATGCACACAAGCACAGAGACACACAGGGAAGCACTGGGAGGGTGTGTTGGGTTTGTGTCTGTCTGAAAACAAGTATACTTTAAAGTCTCACTCGGGGATTTGAGCATTTCTTTGCCAAAAAAACCACAGCACTTGGGGGAGAAGCAGACACACTACTAGCTTGCCAGGCCGCGTTTCTGAGTCGAAGAGATCAGGACCAAGAGGGCATCGAGTGTCTGTTCTCCTTTTTCTCATTCTCTGATTCCACCTGTATGAGGAGAAACTGTGCCCAAATCAATGCTTTGACCTAGGCTTATGCTCTTTTCTGGCTAGTTTTTTTTTTCTTTAATTGACCTGTTTCTCTTCATATAATTGTCCGTCTGACTGTCTGTCTGTCTGTCTTAGTTTCCTGCCTGGCTTCTAACCTCGGTTGGGTCCCCCTCTTTCTCCACATTCTCTTCTCTCTTGTTCTAGGTTTCTCCTCCTCTTTATTCTCTCTTTCCACTAATCTCACCTACCCTTCTTTTCCTATCTATTGACTGTTTAGCTCTTTATTAGACCAATCAGGTGCCTTAGGCAGGCAAGGGGAAACAGCAACACATCTTTACATCATTAAACAAATGCAGCATAAACAAATGTAACACATCTAATTAAGTAATATTTCATAACAGAAGGTGCTATTTTGGGTCTTAGTTGTCACCAAAGGCTCATGTGAAGGGTTGGACCCCAGTTTGTGGTGCTCCTGGGAGGTAACTGGACCTTCAAGAGGTAAGACCCAGTGGAAGGACATCAAGTTATTGGGGACAGGTCCTTGAAGAAGAGAACAGGAAGGACCTCAATTCCTTCATGTCCCTCTCTTGCTTCCTGAATTTCACAAGGGGAGCATGTTTTTCCCTGACAGCTTCCTGCCATGGTAAACTGCCTTACGATAGGGCTAAGCAACCACAGACCAAAACCTCTAAGACCAAAATAAAGCCTTCCTTCTATGAGGCAAAGGCCTGGAGTAATTTGTCACAGGGATTCTGGGTTTCTACATGTTTCTGCTCTCTAGATGTGGGAATGAAGTCTGCAGGCCTCATCATCTTGTCCCACCTTCTCCCAACCTGAGAGACAGGACATGAAGGCAAGGGCTCCAGGGTGGGAGAGCCAGACACCTTCGTGAGAGAGGCCCGGTGTTCTCCCACCAGATACCAATGGGGCTGTCCACACGGAGGTGGTCACAGTGCGGTGGCATGTTGGACAGCCATAAAGTGCAGACACTTACCTCACCTATACAGTCCCATACAGGACAGGGCTACAGTCCTGCTCAGACCCTTGGGTGCACTCTGCAGGAGGAAGGCCTCAGTCCCTCATGGCAGACAGTGGCTCTGGCCACTTCCTTCTGACTGCTTCTGGCTGTCATTCTCCATGGGCTGGGTGCTCAGGCATTTGAGAGCATCACCTTGGTGTCATATCCACCCATCTTGGTGACACTCTTATCAGGTCAGGGGAACAGGCCAGCATGCAGGCCAAGGTAATGCCACACAACCGCCACTGTGGTGGGGAGAAGTGTCCTGGTGGAGGACTTCAGGGTGGCCCTGGGGTGCTTTTCATCACCCTGTGTTAGCACGAATCTCGTCAGAGGCCTTCTTTGCTGCTACCTGAGGTTCTCCATGAGCCGTCCTGTCACATTTACTGTGTTTTCCCTGAGCAACAGCCGACTTCATTCATCATCAGTGGTCCACACAGCACAGGACCCCAGCAGCTGCAGTTACTTCAGTAATGAAAGGTTTTCTGTGGTCTATGATGTTTTGCCTTTATTTCTCTTCCTTCTTTCCTTTTGGGGGTGTGTGTCTTGTGGGGGTATTGTATGTGCATGAATGTGTATTAGTGTGTGAGCCTACATTAGAAGGATTTGGGGTGTCCTATTCTATGGCTCTCTCTCTTATGCCATAGAGACAAGGCGCCCCTTAGTATCAACTGTTACATGGACTGAGGTGATCATATCTTCTGTCTCCAGCAGGTGGCAGAAAGCACAAAAGCAAGTGTGCTCCTGCCCAGGTAGGCTTGTTTTGCCTGAAGATGTAAGAGGGAACCAATCCACTGGGTCATAGAGACAAATCTTTCCAGGACCCATAGAGGTCACAGATGGGGAGAGAGATCCTGGGCTAACAGGCATCTGCAAATGACAATCAATCTGCAGCCAGTCCAGAACAGTTGAACTCCTGTGGCTTTGGACCTGGGATGGACCAGATTCAGTGTCCACTTCTCAGCCCCATAGAGAGTAAGTGGCCTGGAAGTTACTAGCTTCAGAGCACACCCAACAAACAAACAAATGAAAAGCTGTCTTGGATAATGAAGTTAATTAGAGGTAGAACTGGGACCAAATCCCAGGCTTAGCGACACCCAAGATGTGGAATTTCTTCAGCAAGTCATGGTCCTGGTTTGACATAAGCCCCAATGCAAGCTGTGTGATCAGAGTCGAAGGGGCTTTGTTACAAGGAGAGTATCGTCTAGTGGGAGAAGATGGTGTGAGCCTGGACATCCTTTAGGGTGGGAAGGACTCTCCCAAGACAAGCCCAGAGGCAGTGGAAGCCCAAGGAAGAGTCTTCAGATACAGACCTGGTCCTAGGTAGGGAGATGTATCTGACTCATTCAAAGATCTGCAGAGAATACCTGGCCCTCTGTGTCTATAACAGCCTGGCACAATTTAATCAATGAGAGATATTCGATAAAGGGACGAAGAAAAAGTTAAGAACTGAGGACAGAAGTCAGGTGGATCAAGGCAGGCTTTTCAGGTGAGTAGAGAGAGAGACTTGGGCAGGTTTTGGAGGGTGAGCAACAAATTTACAGCGTAGAAAGAGAGCGGAAGGCACCCTCTCCAGCTATGCACAGAGGAAGGACAGGGCACCCCTTCTACCATATTCAATGTGCATCACGTACCTCACACACACACACACACACACACACACACACACACCACACATGCATATATGCACGCACACACACACATTCTACACCCAACACATGGGCAACAAGGAGGGAGGGGAAGAGGGGAGCAAAGGGAGCGCTCCAGTTTTACTGACTCCCTTTCCCAGCTGTTTGCCAATCAGAATGAGGTGTTGGGGCTTTGGGGATCCCCACTATCCTAGGTACTGAGATGTCCCATCCATATTCTAATTTGATCACGCATGTCCATAGAGACCTCAGTCCCTCTTGACAGCCCAGATACAATGCCACAGCTGGGATCCTGAAACGTTCTCAAAGACTGATGCTTGTGACACCATTGAGGGGTTGTAGAAACTTTTATGGTTTTTTTTTGATACAAGTTCTCACTATATAGAACAGGCTGCCCTTGAACTCAGAGATCACCTTCCTCTGCCTCCCAACTACTGGGAGGTAGTTTAAGGGTTGGTATCTGTCTTAGTTAGGGTTTATGTTGCTGTGAAGAGACATCATGACAATGGCAACTCTTATAAGGAAAACATTTAATTGGGGTGGCTTGCTTAGTGTTCAGAGTCCCAATGCATTATCATCATGGCAGGGAGCATGGTGGCATGCAGGCAGACAAGGTGCTGGAGAAGTAGCTGAGAGTCCCACATCATGCAGGGAACAGGAAATGGCCGCCTCCACAGTGACACACTGCCTCCAATAAGGCCATACCCACTCCAACAAAGACACATCTCCCAATAATGCCACTCCCTTTGAGAGCCATTTTCTTTCCAACCACCACAGAATCTAATGGGAGGAAATAAAGCTTTCAGGGGACGTGCAATTTCCTCCTGTCCCTCTCTGCCTCTTTGCTTCCCAGCTTCCATAACCCCAGCACTCCCCTTTCCTAAGTGGGCCCCTCATGATGTACACAGCTACCACAGGACCAAAGGTAGTAGAACCAAGGACCATGGGCTGAAACACTGGAAACTGTAGGCTAAACAAGACTTTGTGCTTATAAGTTTATTTGTCTCAGGAATTTGTCATAGTACACACAGTCATCTCAGATCCCCAACAGTCTCTTCTGTTGTGGTGGCCTTGGTCTTCTTTCTTCTGTAAGTTAATGCCACCATGGAAGGTATGAGAGCTAGCCTAGTGTTCAGGAGGCAGAGGTAGGAGGATCAGCTCAGCAGAGTGAGTTCGGGCTACACAGTGAGTTCAGGTTGGCATAGACTACACAAGACTCTGTCTTAAAAAAAAAAAAGCACACACACAATGAAGAATGAAGGGGTAGTGTAGGAGCTACGGCTGGAGCAAGTGCTCTCCAAGCTCAAACCTCAGCTCCATCAATGCTACTGGCTGTGAGGATGTGGGGCTATTTAATCCCCCGTGATCCCATTCCTCATATTATACCCACTGATGTGACCGTCAGAGGGCTGACTTATCAGGCTGCAGCTCCGAGGGCAGTGCTGCTTCTGGCCTGACCATTCTGTCATCCTCGGGCTACTTGCTCGAGGAGGCAGAGAGTATTCTTTCTCTCCATTCCTCTGCCTCGGAATGTTCTCCAATCTGCAATCTTCCTCCTCCTCTTTCTTCTCTTTCCCCTTCCCAGCAGGTGCCCTCAGCATTTGCCTGCTATGCTGCCCTACCGCCACAGCCACCACTCCCAGGGCGTGAGTGTCCCGACATCCGTGGCATGATGACAAACCAGAGAAATGTTATGGAAGAGACTGGAAAGGGTCTGACCCTTTGTAGATGAGGAGGAGGAGCAACACAAGAGCATGCTCCATGGGTGGAGAGGTCACACAGAGTGATCATTGTCCACAATGCCTCAACGGGGCAAACCTGAAGCCAGGAGACTGGTGGATGGCTGTTGGCATCTGGAGGGCCTTCACATACCTGTGTAGCAATCAGGATGGATGGCACCAGGCACTCAGTTGGGACTGTAGTTTGCAGTGACTCTACATATTCCTGGCTTCCACACAGCACAGCAGCCACTAGGGTGACTCAGGGCTCCGGCATGTATCCTTCTGCCACCGAGACCTGTGACTCCTGCCCCATTACCTTTCCCCTGTCGTTGAGGAAGCCATCACTGGCCAGGAGGTAAGCCAGGAGGACACAGAGAACACCTTGTAATGGGAAAATGGTAGAACAATGCAGTAGCCATGTTCTGAAAACTGCTCCAGGCTGGGGGTAAGGCTCACTTGGGGAAAGTACTGTTAGCATTAGAAAAGGACTTGGTTCAACCTCCAGCATCCCATAAACCACAGTGGAAGCACACAAGTCTGAAATCCTGGCACTCCTGAGCAGCAGCAGGAGGACCCGGAGCTCAAGGCTATTCTCAGCCCCAGCCAGTTCCCTGCCAGTCTGGGGTACACTCAAAACAGCAATACAAGCACTCTCCAGCCCAACGCATCCCATCTGCCCATGAACCCATTAGGGAGTCTCATCAGGCTCCCCTGTGCCCAGCTTCCTTCCCATCCCCATCAGTGTCTCCACAGAACACCCGAAGGATGCTCTGGAATGCACACACCGAATGTGTCACCTGCTTGTTCTCCAGTGTCCCCCACTGCTAAGAGTTAAGGTCTGCAGTGCCCCCCTTCCCTCCACTTCATTGGCTTTCATTCTCTTCACCCCCGCCATTCCCTCACTCACCCCTCAGTTTCAACCATAACAGGTGTCCAAATCCTGTGACCCGCTAGGGACAGCCCACTCACCTCCTCAGAGCTAAATTGAATTCCAGTACCCAGAAACCTCTCTCCCATCACCCTCTCTTGTGATCTTCCTATCAGCCTGTGCAATTCTGGAGCTGTAAGGTCTGTCTCTTCACTGTCCCCTTGTTCCTTGAATCGACCGTGTTCACAGAGGTGCCTGGCTGGAGTCTGTACCCCGTGCATGCATGCGTGAACAGCCATCTCTGTGGAAGAAGGGTGAGCACCAGCGTAAATGAGTGTGTGCATGGAATCCTAAAGTGGAGAGAAGAGTATGGATTCACTAGAGTTGGGGCTACCTTGTTCCAATCTGGCTACTCACCAGATGGTGACTTTGATTTTGAGTTTGACTTTACCTTAATGAGCCTCAGTCTCTTCAGCTGAAACTTCTTGGCTCATATATTCCCTGTTCTCTGGATTGAGGTGTTTTATCAAAGGAAGGGAAAGGAAGACACGAGACCAGATGCACTACCTGACATCTCCAACAGATGTCGCTACGAGAGCGCCCTGAGCTTACACCTGCGCGAGTTCTCAGGTTCTGCTTCTGGTCATTTGGGCTTCAGTCCAATTCCAAGTCTCCACTGGTAGCCAGATTTCGGAGATCCTGGAACGTCTAGCCCTCGCTGCAGCCAGTCCCTCGCACAGACGAGGGTGAGTAAAGAATGTGTGTGGTAGTAGTTCTTTAGATGAGGTCGCCACCCCGGTTCCCGGTTTCTAGCCCGTGTGACAGAACTCTAACCAGGCACGAGGGTTCTGGAATGAGCCTGTATCCTCTCCACCCAGAGGATGGCCCTTGGGCACCTGCTGGTCTCAACCTGCGAATTAGTGAAAGCGAACGGGATTCCACCGCCCCCCACCCCCAACTCCGCTCTGCGCCCCCGCCTCCCACCGCGAGCTCGGAGGAGCACCGCGGGAGCGCGCTCGGGGCAGACATCCTCGACCCGTGGGCGCTCGGGCGCGGGGCGGGCGCTCCGGGAGGCGGGCGGGGGAAGGGCGGAGAGGGAGGGGCGGGGGCGGGCGGCAGCAGCGCCCCGCAGTCCCCGCGCCTCAAACACTTGCCGCGATCGCTGGCGCGCAGCGTCGCCCCGCGTTGTGCGCTTGTCCCTCTCTCTGGCTCCGCGGCTCCCGCGCTCTGGAACAGTCCCCAGCGCCTAGCGCGGACCGACGTCCTGACGGACGGCCCAGGGAGCCTCGGCCCGCGCCCCCTGAGCAGGCTATGTGGATTGCCCCGCCGGGCCCGGCCGGCGGGATCAGCACAGCCCTGCCCGTGGCACCCGCCACCAGCAGGGACTATGACCCGGAAAGCGCGGCGCTGCCTGGGCCACCTCTTTCTCAGCCTGGGCATGGTCTACCTCCGGATCGGGTAAGCGCCGCGCGCGTCCTCTTCGCGCGTGCGGTCCAGCGTGAGGTCCAGGCAAAGTTGCTTGGGTCCGGGAGGGAGGCGTGCTGCCCAACTTAGCTCAGGAGAGGCAGTGGGCGGTGCGGGAACCCTGAGGGCACAAAGGATCCCAGCCAGCGGACACCTCCTGAGCGCTTACTGTTCCGCAGACCTGGGCAGGGGATGGGGCCATCCCAAAGAATCGCGGAGTCTGGAAACCCTCAGAAACAAATAGCTCTGGGACTCTAGAGGAGACTAGCTGCTCCACAGGGTCATCTTTCCCAAGGACCCTGCAAGCCACAAGCACAGTAGGTCTGGCAGGACTACCAGCACCCCAGAGAGCTAGGTTCCCGGCAGAAACTCCATGCGTTGGGCGCAGCCCTTTTGCAGACAGGGCTCCCCAGGTAGCAAACAAGGACCTAGGGGCGGAGGAACGTTCTCTGGAAAAGCATTAACCACCTCTCAGAGGCCTGGCACCGCCTATTTCCAGCGACCCTCAGACCCACTTTCCAAGGCAGAAAGCAGCACCCTCAGCGATCAGAAACAAATAGTAAGACCACAGATAGTCAATCGATGGTCAGAGATACCAAGGAGAAACGCTCTCTAGACACCAGCAAAGGGAAGCGAGACAGCCCGACCCTGGGGTCGCTGGGGTGGGAGCCAAGGAGCCCAGGCGTGCCTGGAGGTGGGGCAGGCAACACTCTTACTAGAAAGTGGTAATAGGCGGCTCCAGATACCACTGCGCTGCATTACATGGTGTCTCCCTTTGTACTTAGGAAGTGACTTGTGCGGCAGGATTCGGGAGACGTGGTTGGCTTTAGTCATGGACAGAGGTGCTGGCGCCAAAGGGCCACCCTTGTAGATTTCACACCTGCCTTTCTACACACCCCCTCTACTTGCTGGGAACCTCACATCGCCACTTTGGGGAGGACTCGACCCAAGACCAGGGGGGGCGTGTGACAGACCCTTTGTGTTTCTCCATCGCCACCCTCAGGCCTCCCACTTTCCCAACCCCACCTCTCTGGAACGGGATTTCGCAACCAAGTGTGCGATGAGTGGACTAGGCGGCCTCCAGCCCGACCGCGGATCAAGAGGCGGCTTCTGGGCTCGCGCGCTGCCTGCCTGCGGGTGTGTTTTAAGTGTTATTGATTCGCCCGCGTCTGGATGGCTTTTCTTTTTCCCACTTGCTTTAATCTTCATCTTGGCCGGTGCACTGCCGCCCTTCGCTCATCCACTCATCCAGCATCCAGGAAGCGGGTCCGGCCTACTGGCTCTGCCCGCGTTAGGTATTATCTTCTTTTTAATTAGAAACGGGGAGGAGACACAGAAAACTGCAGAAGGAGAAAACAGCCGAGCTTAAACCTCGGAGATCGGACACCTCATTGGCTCACTAAGGGGCCCAGTTACCCTAGGGGGAGGAGGAGGTCAGGAGGACGTGGCCTTCTCCTCTCTGGAGCAATTGGAGGGAGGCCCCAGTAAAGACTTGCAGTGACTTTGACCTGCTCCGCTGCCCCCTGGGTCCGAGGGTTAAGGTCCCCAAACCTCTGGAGGTTTCCCAGTCTGGTTGGTAAGACTGGCTCCTGTGTCTCCCATTTTGTGTATTTTAAGTTTACCTGGGTTATTCAGATGACTCCAGCCCCTGGGAACTGTTACCAAATATTAAAAAACGGCACCTCAATATGTGCTTTCCAGCGACCCTTCTGGGCGCAGACTGCCTAGCAGAAGCTCTTGCTTAAGCAGTACTGGCTCTGAGATACACAGAGGGCTGTGAACTTGCTCCAGGTTCGAAAACAGAAAGGCTTTGATGGAAAAGAGGCCCTCCCCCTTGGGCACTAGTAAATTACTTCTCTGAAATTTGGGTCCCATGGTGTCATTGCTCTCTGTAGGGACAAACATATCCTGGGGGCCAGTTAGAGGTTTAGAGGACTTGTAGGTGAGATCTTTACTACCTCATCCTTCTGGCCTGCACTCCCTCAGACACTCCCCCCTCCCCGTGGCTCTGTGGGAGGTCCACTATAGTATCTGAGTTGAGGTTGCCCCCTCCAGCACCTGCGACCCCACAGTCTCCCTCCAGGTCTCACCCCCTGTATCTGTGTCCCCTCCAGTGGCTTCTCTTCCGTGGTCGCTCTGGGTGCGAGCATCATCTGTAACAAGATCCCAGGTCTGGCTCCCAGACAGCGGGCAATCTGCCAGAGCCGACCGGACGCCATCATCGTCATAGGAGAAGGCTCCCAAATGGGCCTGGACGAGTGTCAGTTTCAGTTCCGCAATGGCCGTTGGAACTGCTCAGCTCTGGGAGAGCGCACTGTCTTCGGAAAGGAGCTTAAAGTGGGTATGTGATCATCAGACACCCTGAGCCGGGCCTTCTGGGCCACCCTTGGGACCCTCCGTGGTCCCTTTACTAGCGCTGTGCTCTAGTACCCTTGCTGATTGTATGTTGTGGGTGTATGGATTAACGTCTACCGAAGGCCAGGGTTGCAGATGGAAGCCATGCATGCACTTTGTTGGTTACAGACAACTACAAACCAACAGATGGGCCAAAGACTCACTGGCAGATCTAACGTGTTTTCAAATGAGGTACCAATTTAAATGTGGGATGTTTTACCCATCATAGGGGGTTGCAGCTTCTTTTGGGAAATGGGCAGATCTATTGACCACTTAGTGTGGGCTGGCATCATTGTTATAGTTCGAGCTGAGACTGCAGCCTCCTGAGGGTAGGGTCTGAGTGACCCTTTCTCTGCCACAGTCCCCAGCACTCCCTACTGTGGTCCAGCATGCATAGTCAGTCCCGTGACATAGACAGTCCTGAGAATCCATCTGATTTCTGCAGTAATGTTTGGCAGGGATGGGGGGGGTTGGTATGTGCAGACGTGTATATATGCCTGAGCATGTGCACACGTGTATCCAACTTGTAGAGCAATCATGATAGGTGTGTGATGAGAAGAGAGCAGGGAATGTCACTGATCTTCAGGAGGTCCTGGACCATGGGGGAGGATGTGGAGATGTCTTCTCACTTTTATGTGTCCAGGCTTGGGGGCCCAAGATGGCAACAGACTCACTTCTGTACGGTGTCCTTCCCCAAGCCACAGGGCAATTCGGGTCTCTTGGGGCTGGGCTTGTACACAGCTCTGCTGCAAAGGTCCCCTTGAATTGCTCTCTTCAGCCCTAGCACCAGCAATTCCAGCGGGATGCTCAAAACCCCCTGTCCAGTCCAGCATCCTCCACATTCTGGCTGCTTCCCCAGCTTCCCAGGCTGCTCCGTCTCCCGGCTGCTCCCAGAAGGAACAGTTTAGTAGAAACCAGAGCAGGGTATTACTCTGTGAAAGACCCTTTAAAGGGGCCGTTCACTCCAGACAGCAGGAGACTATTGCCCACCTCTTGCTGAGACTTTGGCCTCTTCAGGGCCACTCAGTCTCATCCTCTTTTCCAAACACACTTTACTGGTTCCTCTTAAAGGCCATCGTGCCTCTCTGGAGATCAGTGCCCAAATCCTCTGCATGCGTTCAAGTCTCTGGGAGCCTCCCACTACCTGCTCCTTGGCTCCATATCAGCCAGCACCTCACACTATCTCAGTGCTTTCTGCCCACTCCCAGCCAGCTCATGGTGAATATGTCATCCCCTGCCTCCAGGAGTCTTGCTCAAGTCCACTTTGGTCACTAGATTCTGTATAGACTACAGAGTCGGGCCCTGTGGTCTGTATGACATGGGCAGGCAGGTCCCCTCCTGCAGAGCCCCTTTCCCAGCATTCCCTGTCTGGATACTCTTCACACCCACCTGTCCCCTCCCTCATGTCAGCCTCAGAATCAGTGTTATTGTGGAGGAGAGAGGAGCAGACCAACTCAGCTCAGGCAACATCAAGAATGCGGTTGAAGCCTCTGAAACCCCAGGCTCCCAAGCCTTCTGTTTGTCACCTGTCAGCTTTGTCCTTCTCAAGCGTCCTACCCAGGCTGGGTGTAAGGACCCTAATGGCCTTGCTGGACTATGAAGAATAAACTGAGCTTCAGAAGTGAGTGGCCACTTGGCCAAAGTGGGTGACAGGGTCTTCCAGGACAGAGATCATCTCTTACAACTTCCTGTTTCAGAACGAGTATAGCCAACCCACAGACACACTGTGACCCATTGGGCTGTAGCAGAGGGGGGCAGGATGGAGGCACTCTTGGCTACATACTGTGGGATTAGCCCTACATAGTCTAAGGAGGAGGGACGCCCCCAGTATCCTGGGAAACAAAAGACTGGGTTAGAGGCATGCCAGTCGGGACAGGTAAACTATGAGGAAGCACAGAACATGGCAATCTAGGGTACCATGGATGAAAGTGGGAGCTAGAGCTGGGAGATGTGGGGGCCCAGTCTAAGAAGCCTGACTTTCTAGGACTTGGGGTCTGTTGAGATATTCTGACTATGACCATGACTACCAATGTATGGGCTGCACCTTAAGCATTGTCACAAAAAAATGGCAACTTCCTATGAGTCAAGTCTTTCTCTTATGTTAACAAGTATCTTGTTATCTCTAAAATTTGGGATTCCTGGGATCCTCACCCTGCCGCCGCCCCAGGATTCTTCAGCTTTTCTCATAGAGGTGAAGTCTCTGACGTATGGATCTTCTCTGACACTCTGAACCATAGAGAACATGTGTCACCTTTGCAGGGACTTCTCAGAAGCTCCACCCTGCCCATCTTTGTATAGTCCATTGGCTAGAGTTTAGTCACATGGCTTCACCTAGCTGCAAGTGAAGCTGTGAAAGGCAGTCTTGCGTGCAGAGCAACCATGTTATCAGCTCAGGATGTGAGAGATACACAGGTAGATTATGAGGCAGGGTAGCTAGCTTCTAGTTCCTTCCTCCCACCTGCTCCCACCCATCCCTACTGTGGTCCTCTGTTCTGCCTGAGCTTCCTGGCTTTACCTTTCCTTCTGAGTGTCTGGATTTTCATGCAGAGATCTGAGAAGGCTGTGAGCATGTCTGGACAAGGCCTCTTGGAAGCAGAAATTGAAACCAAGTCCAACACACCCAGGTGAAAAGGGGACTGTTGAAATGCCTAAGGAACTGGAAAACTAGGGATGGTGCTGGCTTCAGAATAGCTGGACCAGAGGTTGTATTGCTTTCCACCAATGCCATGGGGACAACCAGATGGTCATTGTAGACCCAGGACCGCAACGGGTCCAAGACTTCAGGAAAGACCCTTGACCTACCTCAATGCTTCTTCTGGTTCTACAGCTTAATGGAGCTGGACTTTGGGCCATGTGTTCATCCCAAGGGCAAGGTGCCTTGCTGACCACCATGAGAGAACTCCACTCTGGGCATCTCTCATGGAAAAGAAGCAAAATGCCCAAACTGGGGCTTAAATAGCTGGCATTTATTCCTACCAGTTCCTAAGGCTTGAGGTTCAAGACCAAGGCCCAGCAGGTGTGCTTTCTTCTGAAGCCTCTCTCTTGGACTTGCGTAAGCTTTCCCCTCTTGGTGCTGGGGATCCAATCCAGGACCTTGTACTTACTAGGGCATCACTCTACCACTGCCTGTGAAGCTGTGTGGTTGCCTTGTCCTCACCTGCTTCTTCCTTTCCCTCATGGATGCTCTTATGGTTCTTTTTAAGAAAATACCAGTTTCGTGGAAATTGGCCCACCAGTGACTTTATTTTAACCCAACCACCCCTTTAAAGACTTCTGTCAGATTGCAGTCACATCTGGGGTGCTAGGGATCAGGGCTTCAGTGTGAGTTATGGGGGACATAACTGAGCCTACAGCAGCAAGCAGTGGTATGGTCCATGACTTAAGAGAAACGCTAGAGGGCTGGAAGGGGCTCAGAGGTGGGACATCACCCCCCCCAGATGGAAAGAGGAGTTTGGATCTAAGAACAAGGTAAGGAGCTTGCTAGCTAGTCACTGGGATCACGGGTAGTGGGAAAAACCAAGGGAACTGTGTCTAAGGTCCTAGGAGACAGGGAGAGGGTTCAGGTAAGAGAGGGTTCTAGCAAGTAAAGCTTTCCTGAGAGTTCCAGGATTCTTTCTGTGTGATGTAGGATGTGATATGTTTAATAAGCTGAGACCTGGCCCAGGGAGACTCTCTGGGGGCCCAAGAAGGGCTCTAGCCCCACCCATCCCTATCCTTTTCTTCTGTGTTGGGGACTGAACTCAGAACCTTAAGCCTGCTAGGCAAGTGCTCTGCCCTCTTAAAACACTTTCTTAGGCCATTAAAACCCTTTTCCAATGGAGGAGGGATGGCCCTTCCTTGTGGGAACTTCCTTCTCCACCTGTCCCTTCCCAGGCCAGACTTTCTCCCGTTGTAAATGTGGAGGGGATGGAGAGCTTTCCATGTCCCTGGGGTTTATATTTTATTCATCATAACAGATATCCTCCCTGTGAAATGACTTCATTTCAGCTGAGTTTAATCATGACGGTGGCAGATTCCACCTCTCTGTCACTCCATAGTGCCACTATGCCTTCCCAAGGGGACTTCTCAGACCTCCACATTCCTGCAAGGTTGAGTGGGTTCCACCCATGGAGCTCCCTGCCATCTTGATTTATATTTCCCAGGGAAGGGAGGAGGTTGTGTTTACTCAGCCTGAGCTGCCTGTTCATGCCTTCTGCCCATTGCCCTGTTGTCTTGCAGGTTCTCTCGTTGGGCTGGGATGGCATGGTGATACTGGTGTCATGATACTGTTGGGGAGCCTCACTCTCTGCTTTTCTTCACTGAGGCTCAAATGTGGCCAGAAGCTGAGACAGTCCTTTCCTGTGGCCCTGTCCTGCCAGTCTTACAGAGAGGCAAAAGTTAGCTGCATCCATGGCTGGTTTGGGGCTGAGCCGAGACTCAGTAGTGAATTCCCCATTGCTAGAGGGATTTGCCTATGTGTGTGAGCCAGACTTGAGAACCTCAGGGAAGCTGTCTGGGGCAGCTAGATGTGCTCCAGAGTCTGAGTCACACCCAGGTTTCCATTCTGCCTCACCCTTATATCACTGATGACTTTGGGGGGCATGGACCTTTCTCCTCTCACTCTGCCCATCTGATGTGGTCCACCATGGCAGGTGGCAGCAGAAATACATGATACAGGATGTAAGACGCTGGCACCTGGTGGGCTGGATCTCCCCTTTCCCTCTTCATGGAGCCTGTGTGCTGATCCGATAGAGATACAGCTCAGGAACTGGGGACTCATTCCCAAAGTTCTATTCTTTGTTTTTTGTTTTTTTTTTGTTTGTTTTTTGTTTTGTTTTAAGGTAGGGTAGTTGTCCTGGGACTCACTCTGTGGACCAACCAGGTCTCGAACTCACACAGATCCACCTGCCTCTGACTCCTGGCCCAGGTTCAATTTTTTGTGTGGCAGAAAGTATTGGCCAGGCCGCTAACCTGAAGTCCTTACATTGACTTAAGTTGTGTCTCCAAATCTGCCCGATTCTCATCGCCTTGTTTAAAGCATCTTCACACGGTCAGTGCCTGGACAACGTCACTTTCCTTATGCACTCTACCCGGCTTGACCCTCCAGTCCATGCAGACATCAGTGTTGTTCTAAGTAGGATGTCCCCACATAAAACTCTATTGTGATTTCCTGTTGCTCTCGGAAGAAATGCAGACATGGTCCCTACTCCTTTGGCCAAGTCCTCTCTTGGCACAGTCTGCTGTCCCCTCTGCCCACATGCCACTCCCCAGACATCCTCCGTCTCTCTGCTTACCACTCCCTTAGAGATGCCCCACCATACTTCTGCAGTGCGTCCCTATCCACCCTTTCCCTTTCCATATCTTCCCCGATGCCATTGCTGCTCAGACAGCTCCAGGCCTTAGTCCTAACTACCTGCTGTCTCCTAGCCACAGACCTCGACCACAGTGACAAGGATGCCTGTCTCCCAGGTGGCTAAGGGATGGACAAGGCCTGTGAGTCTCCCTTTGTTGCTGGACCATCTCTATATCTCCAGCCAGAGCTCTGTAGGGAGCCGTGGCTTCATGCCCAGCACATGGAAAACTGGTGACCACCATGAGCTCAGCAGACATGGGTACACCACAGAATACTGAACCAGGGAATGGGTCTACAGCGCACACAGGAGAGACAACCGAGCTGCTGCAGTAGCCTGCCACCCTGGTATTATACAAGGTTCCCCTCAAGAGCCACCTCCTCCAGGAAGCTCTCCTTTGAGACAGCTGGCCCTGCCCAGTGGGCTGCTGTATTCATTGCACTCACCACATGTGGACACGTGGAAGAACGCATCTCTAGTTAGTCATCTCTTCCAGCCTGAGGCTCCTTAGGACTTGGGTCTGCCAAACTGCCTTCTTCTCCCAGGGCCCCCAGGCCTGGTAGAGGCCAGAACCTGGCACATCGTAGGTTTTCATGGAGTACCCGAAGACCACTCCTTTCCCCCCATGTCCCCAGTGCCTTAGAGCCATGGAGCGCAGGCTAGCCCTGAACACCGTGTCCAGGAGTCCCTCACATAGTTTGTAAGTGCTTTATTTTCCTTGCTGGGAAGATGAAGCATTTCATTTTCAAATAAATAAGACTGAACATTGTTTGCCACACATATCTGTTTGGGTCCTTTGATGCCGTGGCACTTATCATGGCAGCTGTTTTGTGTTTATAGTGCCAATGTGGGACCCAGGACCTTGTGTACATTAGGCAAGCCTATTCGAATAGCCATTCAGTGTGCTCACTCTTCAGTCATCTTCCCTTTGCCTTGCCGTCCAGGGGGATAAGTATTGACCAGCCAAGAAAGACGATTGTAGCCTCACTCAAGAGCAGCTGTGTCCAAGTTCTGCTCAGCAGACTTGTCCCCGCCATACCCTGCCTGGCCCTGACCATCACTGGCAGATGCTGTGCAGGAGGGGTTTGGTTTCATGGCTGGTGATTGGGGGGAACTTAGCTTGTAATACTCTTTGCTCTGATGGGGCTGATGTGTCTACCAGTATACTAAAAGCCCTAAAAACTTGAGCATCTGTTCCATGATAAAGCACTGCAGAGGCACATATACTGGTAATGGCTATTCTGTGATACCCTTACAGGCAACTGAACTCAAAATGTGATTTGGGGCCAACACTCAGGTCACCCGCTCTCAGGTCCAACATCTTTTCTATGCGTCCAGAACAGGGGCCTGCTAGCATCCAGTGTGGTTGGGACCCATCAGGTCTACCCAGTCAGCATTCTGCAGCAATTCCCAGAAGGTGTCTAGGAAATTTGGATGCCAGAGTCTCCACACAAGGGCAGTAGAGATTCACAGACATGTCTGACATACATCTGGGAATGCATGGTATAGGATAAAGTGCTCAGACCCAAAGCCTACAGCCATGAGGTTTTACAGTTTCTGAGGAGCATGTTTGGTTAAATTCACAGCTGTTAAATGTTTATGGGCTCAGATCCCTTCATACCTACCTGCCCACCCCATGCTCACTCACCTGTCCCACAGCCAGGATCTCTGTACAATAAAAACTGGTGAGCAACACACTAGTCAGCCACGGGTCCGTCCCTGTATCTTCCAGCATCTGATGGGAACAGATAAAGCTGGGATTGACGTGCACTCTATGAAGGGCTGTGTCACCTGTAGGACCATCCTGGCCTGCAGGACACAAAGAGGTGTGTACTAACCTCAGTACTAACACTTGCCCTCCTCCCCCTTGATGAGATTTCCCTAGAAGCTCTGGAGGAGCATCTCTTGTCTACAGGGCAACCTGGTAGTGGCTTCCCGGGTTCTCAGTTCGCAGATGAGAAGGGTGAGACTCAGGGATGCAGGGTGTAGGGTCGGAGTCATCCCACTGGCTGAGGCACAGTGGATGGCAAGTGCCTTATCACGCAGACTGAGCTGAAGACACCTGGCATTGGTTCCCTGGGCTTCTGTGTAGAAAGTTCTGATATGTGGCTGATGCAAGGCTCAGCAGTGTATTGTGACTTGTGCAGGGTCCTAGACTCTGGAAAGGATGGGCCAGCAGGATGCTGGAGTGATGGGCAGGGTCAGAAGAGAGGCTTCAGAAAGAAATGGAGAATTCCAGATGACTGTTTGTTTGTTTGTTTGTTTGTTTTGAGACATAGCTTCATTTAGCCCAGGCTGACCTCAAACACACTATGTTGCTGAAGATGAAATTAAACTTCTCCCCACTCCCAAGTGCTAGTGTTACAGGCATGTTCCATCATTCCCAGATTTCCCATGGAAAGGTTTTGCACATCACATCCAGAGGTTTTGCTCAGGCAGGGAGTTGTCTAAGAGATTCGATCAGGAGGTTGAATGATAATCACATTCTTTGTGCACACAGAAATTTGCTACGTCGCCAGCATTATCAACAAAGAAATGGTGGTTTCCATCATGTGCTCAGGGGGTGCCACATTCCTTTCCAAATGCTCATGGCCTCCAGTTTGGTACCCTCCTGCAGAATTTTTCCAGGGATGGGCACACATGACCTAGGATTCAGCCTCAGGTCCACCCGCCTCCGTCAGGGCCAGGGAAACTCTGATGCATTACCTTTCTCTCTGGGGCAGGCATTTAAGCTTTTCTCTCCTTTATTCTAGGGGATTATCTGGGTCCATATCCCTTGCATGAGAACCCCTAAAATCCCCAAAATGCTCTGTATTTTTACCCACAGCTTGGAAAAGTGGAGCAGCATTCGGCTGCTTGGCAGGATGGATGGGAAGTCCTTTCCAGGGAGAGAGATAGAGGCGAGGGGCGGCCAGCTCCACTTTCCCTCTGCCTTTCTTAACAATGCACCATCTTGCCCAAGCAAAAGCTCTTTTCTTCCCCCATTCTCGCTTAGAACACAGCCAACAAAGGGCTTTTTGTCTCGTTTGCATTTTTTTTTTTTTGCAAGCCTCAGTTCATCCTGGATTTTCACTCTCCTGACATTATTCTTTGAGATGAGCTTTTTGTTACATGGTCTTTCCAGCTTCCCCATGGTAGACAGTCCAGTGCACACACACACACACACACTCACACACACACTCATGCACACGTGCACTCCCTTGCACACACAGTCCCTTTCACACAGTCATTCATTCAACCCAGAGACTCCGTAGGTCAATAATCTAGATCCCCACAACTTCAAGGGGAGAGAAAGAAAACTCAAGTCAGTATAATATGCAGATCGATAAGGTGCTGGCCATCAATGCAGAGAGGGGACATCAGGAAGGGCCTCAGAAGTGGAGACATTTGCAGCCACATTATGGTAGATACCATGTTGTTAACTTGATGGTTAACAATGTCTCTACTTTGAGCTGATGTTTGCTGATCCCTGCCAGGTGTGGGCCAGGCCTCCTTTCCAGAAAGATTATTCATGATTCCTAGTCTAGAAATGAAGACCCCAAGGCCCAAGAGGCAGGTTAACTTGCCCAGCATCTGACCCTGCTGGGGAGCAGGGAAGCAGGGACCCATGATTTCTGCCTCACAGAGCAGCAGAAAGGGACTTTCTAAGCTTAAGAAAGTCATAACAAACGGATGGTGACCCTTGGGGGACAGTCAGCAGTGTGCTGTGGTTTGGCTCTGTGGGAAGAGGGACCCACAGACAGAGCTGAGGCAGGACAGCAGTTAGAATGGGGTGAATGGCACCTGCCTTTCCCCATTTCTGTCTCCTCATCTAACTCAACTCCCCACATGATTCCTAACCCTTAACTCTCCTGGTTATGCCCCGAGTGCTTCCTAACTCCTGTGTGGCAGAGTGCTGGGCTGTGAGCGGCTACCACACCAGCCTGCTGAGAGCAACCTTTGTCCATCTGTCTGTTTTCCCAATCATCGCTTGTTTCTGCTGGTGTCACTGTGGGCTGCTCACTCTCTGACCCATTGGCTTTAAATAGCAAAAGAGAAAAAAAATCCTGCAATGCACACTGTGGTTTCCAGTCAGATACCGTAAATACACCCAGATAATATTCCGGTGCAAACCACGGACAGCATTCGCAAAGGGCGGAGGATGGAATCTTTGGGGCCAGCTTGGACAAGGGCTCATTTCCTCTGTCCCCGTGGGACTGCTCTGGAGCTGAACACAGAGGGCGTCGACCAGTCTCTGGCTTCACCTCAGTACTAACACTTGCCCTCCTCCCCCTTGATGAGATTTCCCTAGAAGCTCCGGAGGAGCGCCTCTTGTCTACAGGGCAACCTGGTAGTGGCCTCCCGGGTTCTCAGTTCGCAGATGAGAAGGGTGAGGCTCAGGGATGCAGGGTGTAGGGTCGGAGTCACCCCACTGGCTGAGGCCCAGTGGATGGCAAGTGTCCTGTCACGCAGACTGAGCTGAAGACACCTGGCATTGGTTCCCTGGGCTTCTGTGTAGAAAGTTCTGATGTGTGGCTGATGGGAGTTGAGGGTAAGGTGGAGGGAGGGGATTCCTCACTGGGGACCTGGAGATCTGGGGGACTGGGGCCTGGTTCCAGTCTAGTCTCTGGCGTCCCAGGTGACCTCAGTCAGGTCATCCTTCTATCTGTGTCTCTGGGAATCTGTTCTTTGACTCTAGGAACAGGAGATGGCTCTGTCCAAGACAGGATCCTGGGACTCAGATCTGGGATCCAGATCCCTACTCAGTTTCCCTTCACGTCAATGTCCATGTCTTACCTGGCCCACACTGGACAGGGACATTGATCTGGGTGCCCCTGTCCTGGAGACTTCACTCCTACAGACCCTTCAAACCCTGACACCCCAGTTTCACTACTGCACTGTTCCATGTCTTTGGAGTCCTCAGCTAATGCAGCAACCCAATCTTGCCATCTGCCTTCCTGCAAAAGCAAAGCCACACCTGAATCCCACAGCGTCCGACCTGCAGCACCATGCTTAGTGCACGGCAGGTACTCAGCATGTGCTTCCTAGCCTAGGTGACAGAGGCCAGATTTTAAATGAAGACCTTCCTTTTGCCCCTGATAGTTCAGTGTAGACTCCCCATCACCAAGCTGGTAGCTGTTCGCAAACATGTGTCAGATCTGGAGGAGAGGTGGGCTGGAAAAAGAGCCAAGAGTTGCAGGAAAGTGGGTCATATTCTAGAGTCCACGTTTAGGTCAGATCAGGTCAGCTCTTGTGCCTGGGCTTCTGTGAAGAGGTGACCAAGTCAGCCTGCCCCTCACAAGTTGGTTGCCTCGATCTGTTGATCAGCAAGGTGTTCAGGACACAGCCCAGCCAACAGCCCATTTCTGAGGTCTTAGCACATATTGTATGAATGCAGTGTCATCAAGCCTCATCCACCACATCTGTCTGTGGGAGCTGAAGGAACCACTTAGAACTTACCTGCAGATTCCCTGCAAGTACCACGAGATGCACTCAGTAAGCGTCCCAGTGAAGGCTTTCCAGGCTGTGCTGGGAAGAGTGTGGACCATCAGGATTGAGGAATGGCCCAGGTCATGAATGGGGACACTATGTGACCTCTCAGTTTGTTTCCTGCTGTGCTTGTGCCTGTGACATCGGAATGTTTCTGTGGGCCTCAGCTCTTCAGTCCCAATCCAGGGAAGGAAGTTTGGGTGGGTAGAGCAGCAGGGTGACCAAGAGATTCCAGGACCCTTCCCTACTAGATCTGCCATCACCCCATTTCCTTCTCAGGGTACCAGGACCTGACCTGTATCAACTGTATTAACTGGCAAGTATTAACTGATAACCAGATGCGGTCTCTTGACAGAAGCAATGCATTCTGGGAAGAGCTGATGCCTCTCCTCTCTAACCATGGCTTTCAGATGTAGTGACAAGGCAGGATAGCAAGGCAGGACTGAGGAACAATGATGCCCAACAAAGACCTTGACTCTCAGTTCTGACCCTAGTCTAGGTAGGAAACTTTAGGCAATTGCTTTTCTTCTCAAAGCCTCTGTTTATCAGTGAAATTGGATAGTGTCTTACATTGGGGCTGCTGTGAATACACCCCAAAGAGCCAAGTGTGGGTCTGGCACCAAGTAGGTGCACCACAAATGTTACTCATTGTCTACCTTTGTCCCCGTGAGTCTGCAGAGTCTGGGAATGACGGTGCTGGCTCCCTGGTTGTGGTAGACAGGACAGGCTGAGAGGCATGCAGCCTGTTCGCCATGGGCTCCACCTCTGCCTGGTCAGACCTTATAAAGTCTCACTCTCTTCATTTGCAAAGTGGAATACTGTCACCAGCTCACTTGAGGGGCCATTTATTTGTTTATTTTACTTTATTTTATTTTACGCGTATCCGTGTTTGGCCTGCATGTATGTGTGTGCACCGTGTGCACGCTTGGTGCTTGCAGAGGTCACCAGTTGTGAGAACTGGACATGGTTTAGACAGCACCTGACCAGGGAGCATGGTACTATGTGAGGGGAGCTGTCCCTCCTTGCTTCTCAGAGCAGTGGGTGCTAAGGGCCAACTTGTCAGGGAGGTCAGGCCATGCATGGTCCAGCACCAGACTCCCTGCTGGTCAGGTACACCTTAAACAGGAAGCCTGACTGCCCTCCCCTCACCCCAGGGAATGTGTGAGCTGAGGTCATGGCCACCTCTGTAGCCATTGTCTTCAGTAACTGACTCTCATCTCCTACATCACGCTGTGGCTTGGGGGACTCAAGAAATCAAGTGGGGGGCAGGCAGACACCCAAAGTTACCACAAGAAGCATAGGTGTGTCAGGGCTCCACCGTGCAGGGAGAAGCCCGAGAAGGGCAAGGCTGAGGGCGAGGCTCCTAGTAGCCCCTCAGTTTGCATATTGCACTTCTGGTCTGGCTAAGGGAACATCATTCTTCCCACCTGCTGCAGTGACAGCAAGGAACACCTCTGTGCTCTGAGGTCATTTACTCCCAGGACAGCGCTCGTTCAGGTGAGGCAGCTAGGGCAGGTGTGCAGCTACACTCTGGTGGCCCAGGTGAGTGAGACTTCTCTGCTGGCTCCGGTTTCTTCAAATGTAAGCGCAAGAAAATGAAGAGCCACCCCCTTCACCTTCAGTTCTGTCCTCCACAAACGCTGTAATGACTAGCTTGGGACGCTTTCTCCAGCTTTAAACCTTGGTAATTGTTTTCTGTTCCCCACAACCTCCATAGGAAAGCGGGAGCTATTATCACTTCTTTAACAAGGGCGAGATTAGGCACGGAGAGACAGCTGCCTCACCTGAGGTCACACAGCTGGAAAGCAGTGGAACACCATTGCCTCTGACTGTCCCTTTCTCCAGGCCCTTGAGGGGTTGACATTGATGGCAATGCGCCCGCCTAGAGTTTTGTTTCTCGTGTCTGTTTTCTGGAGTGAGCTGGTGTCCAGGTTGGGGGTAGGGCACTTCTTCCTTAACTCTCTGTGATCCTGGGAAACTCGGCAGGTACGCAAAGTGTCTTCTGCAAGCCACAGCATTGAGCTGCCATTTTGAAGAAAGACAGGGGCTCCACTCTGAGGACCCCATTTTTAGACATTTGTTAAGCCAGATTCTGGCCTCAGCATTTTACATGGCCCTCGCATTCCCTTCCTGGGTAGACACTGGCATTATCCCAGGCTCATGGATGAAGAGACCAAGGTCTTGGAGAAGAGGGACTATCCCATAGCAGTCAGAAAGTGGAAGATGTGAACCAGACATAAGCCTAACTTGTTAGGGGTGCTGTGAGTCGCTTTCCTGAAAGCGGGAGCAATACTGGCTCTGTCCAGCCAAGCAGGGTACCAAAGCAGCAGTGGGGAGAAGGTAGAACAAGTGGTGCATGAAGCAGATTCGAGGGAAGCCCAGGTGAAGGCCAGGATGCTAGGGCAAAGGTAACTACTTGCATGTTTCTCACGTGCTTCCTCAGTCTCCCTGGCAGCCCATTGCATCTCTGCCTCAGCTCCAAAACACGTTCTTCCGAGGTGTGTTCTCCCACCCAAGCGCCTGCTCAGTTTCAGCTTCTTTCTCACTCCCCCAGGCTGTAAGAGCTCAGCGCCCAGGGCTCCTTCAGGACTCATCATGGGCAAATCCTATTCTCCTTCACCCTGCAGTGCACACATGTCTCTTGAACCTATTTGGCAAAGGGGAGACTGAGGTCCAGAGAAGCTAAGCAGCTAAGAGGCAGCAGGACACTTGCACCCACTCAGTATTTCTGTTGGCTGCATCTTGTTGCCCAGACCTTTCTACTCCTACAAGACAGCCACAGAGAGGGTGGAGGACAGATATAGGAAACAGTGTGTTACACAGTAGTATCAGTGGAGAGCCAAAGATACTGTTTCCAGAGGTGCCACTTGCTGAGCACTGGCTATAGCTTTGAAGACGAGCCCTTGATGCTTCTAATCTCTGCCACAGCTGCTGAGCCCAAGGCACAGGGCAGGGGTGATTACTAGTCAAGGCACAGGGGCAGGGATTAATGTCCCCAGCTTCAGCCTTCAACCTGTGCACTCTACCAGTGTTCCATAAATGTCACTTTTCTATGATGTGAACACATGCACAGGTGACAAGATTCTGTCAGGACACACACACACACACACACACACAATCCAGCTTTTCTGGGGTTCGGGGATTGCAGGAGAGTAAGTGTGTACTTGACTGGGGTCCCAGGCATTATCACCACCTAAGAAGTTCTCTTCACAGTCAGCATGAGACATCTGGGTGACTCTTGGGGAGCCACTGCACTGTGCTCAGCCTCTCCCCTGGGCCGGATCCCACCTTCTCCCTAGATGCCTTTACTGGAGCGTCTCCCAGATCAGCTCTTACAAAGCTCTTTCCGCTCTTCTGCCCCCAGGGAGCCGGGAGGCTGCCTTCACCTATGCAATTATTGCTGCGGGTGTGGCCCATGCCATCACAGCTGCCTGCACCCAGGGCAACCTGAGCGACTGTGGCTGCGACAAGGAGAAGCAAGGCCAGTACCATCGGGACGAGGGCTGGAAGTGGGGTGGCTGCTCTGCCGACATCCGCTACGGCATCGGCTTCGCCAAGGTCTTCGTGGATGCCCGGGAGATCAAGCAGAATGCCCGTACCCTCATGAACTTACACAATAACGAGGCAGGCCGGAAGGTAGGCAGCAGGGAGGACACTGCAGTGACAGGGGTGGTGTCTGGGAAAGCCCAGCTCTGCACCTAGCTTCGAGTGTAAGCATGAAGCTTATTGGCTGAATACAAAAACCAAAATGGCTGCTTCCCAGCAAGGAGGTAAGAGGGAGGCTGATAAGTTCTCCAGGGTTCCACTGTCAGCTGTATAAACGGACTCTGGGGAAGGACTGAGGCAGTTGACGGAGGCATCCACAGGGACCAGCTTTCAGAGTAGCTATCCTTTTCCTGTTGCCTAAACCAAGACCTAAGCCAATCCTAGAAGAGTGGGGCAGGATTCCTCCTGTTTCCAGCAGACCGGCTGGGAAGGGAGGGGAGCTGGATGCCCAGACCATGAAGGGAAGCAGATAGGCCCGAAGATCCAGAGGGCAAAGCAAAAAGCCACGAGTTGGGGGTAGTAGAGGGAGGCAGACCCTGCTCATGTAGGACCAGCCATGGCTGTTGAAATGCAGAAAGGCACCAATACAGGCTGGGAATCCCATCCCAGAAGTATTCGCACATCAGCAGCCTGACCAGGCACTGAGGAACGCTCAGGTCACTGCTACCTGAGAGGGCAGTGCCCCTGGTTAAGGCCTGAGACCGGGGTGGGCTCCTGAAGGCCTGTGAAGGATTAGAGGTGGGAAGGGGTCTATGCTTTGCTCCATGAGGTATCTGTGAGGCAGAGCGGACACAGACACAGAGCTGTGGTGAAGTAGCCCCAGGAGGTTGTGTCACCTGTAACATACTGTTACTGGTGAAGAAACTGAGACACAGGCAGGAAGTCATGTGCTAAGGGTCCCCCAGCACTGGAGCCAGGCATGTCTGGACACAGTGTTCACCTTCTCTGAACAGTTGTGTACATGGCTGCGGTGGCTGAGACGGTGACAGGGTCCCCTTTGCTCAGTCAGGCTCTGTCATTGCTGTCCTGCCAGGGCTGAGGAGAGGATGGAGGCTCTGAGATCTGACCCAGCATCCTGAGTGCTCAGCCAGGGAGGCATGAGCCCATGTTGCCCACATGTGCAGAGGGACGCAGTGAGGAGTGTGATTGGAGGCCTACATACCATGAAGGCATAGACAGACCTGTGTCCAGAAGGGTGAGAGGGGCTACCCCCTTTCTTGTGTCCCTCTGGCCACATGCTGTGTGTCACAGCCGCTGATCAGCCTTGATATGTAAAAGAAACCTGGTCTTCCCCAGAATAATATCCAAGTAAATCAGGTGGCCCCCAGGGACCATCTTGTCCAGACCGGTCATTCTGTGGGGGTCTCAGCTGTTCCATCTTTTCCATGGTCGCAAAGTCCTAGGGGGAGATCAGAGGTCACAGGTGCTGCCCCTTCCTGAAGCTCTCATTCCTTGGAAATTCCCTTCTTTATCTCCTCACCCCAGATACCTGTTTGGCCTATGCTGAGGTAACACATGAGGCTAGCCCATGTGTCACAGTGAACCCCAACTCCCAGCTGGGATGCAGCTTTGTTCCATAGCTTCCTCACTCAGGACAGCCTTGGGGTGCCCCTTACCCTGGAGACGGACATGCTGCACATGGACACATGGATCAGGGCCTGAGCAACTAGGTAGAGGCACGTTGGCTTCAGAGCAGGAAGGGGCAGAGGTCTTGGCAAAAGGGGCCTGCCTGAGGTGTGAGGAGCACAGAAGGAGGGATTTTTCTCTCTTGATGGTGAGGGCCTTTCTTAGTCACCGTTCTCTTGCTGAAAAGAGACACCATGACTAAGGCAACTCTTATGAAAGAAAGCATTTAACTGGGGGCTGGCTTACAGCTTCAGAGTCCTTTGTCATCGTGGCAGGGTGCATGGTGGCACATACCACACTGGAGCAATAGCTGAAAGGTACATCACTGTCTATAGGCAGAGAGAGAGAGAGAGAGAGAGAGAGAGAGAGAGAGAGAGAGAGAGAGAGAGAGAGATTGGGCCTGGCATAGGCATTTGAAACCTCAACGCCTCCACCCCCCCACACCCAGTGACACATTTTGTCTAACAAAGCCATACTTCCTAATCCATCTAATCCTTTCAAATAGTGCTACTTCCTGGTGACTAAGCATCAAATATTTGAGCCTCTGGGGGCCACCATGATTCAAACTGCCACAGGACCTTTGGGTGTCTCCCCACAAGAGCAGTTCATCTAGGAACCATGTGCCATCCTGAGTATGAGAGTTAGCTGGGGACCCTGGCCTAGGTCTGAATCTCAAGGATATTATTAGTTGTAAAGCACACCCCTCCCCAGGACTCCCCAGCATACACCAGGCTGCACTGGACTCCATGTGGCTAGTGGGGAAAGGCCCACAGCAGTTGATGGAGATGGGTCAGGACACTTGAGAAGGATCGTGGTCTTGTTGATCACTCAGTGCCTCGCAGAGTCAAGACTCAACCGGACCACAGGCTCTGGAGCACCTCAGCAGTTGGTATGAGAGGAAAGCAGGGGCAGGAGAGCCAGGAGAAGGGTCATCCATGCCTCCTGCAGGCTAATGAGGGGCCATTGCTACAGGAACGCCTACTGTGTACCCTGCAAAGGACGAGGACCAGTGTGATTCCAGTGGACTCAAGACCCAGGCCATGGTGGCCGGGGCATGGCAGACCAATGTGTTTAGCCTCTGCCATGGCAGGGGTAGTCACAGAAAGGCAGGCCCAAGACTGTAGATGCTCCTGGGGAAGGGGCCTGGGAATTGAAATCCCTCTTCTAGACTGATATCACAGGCCACTCTGCTCAGGCTGATGGAGTTTTAGACTCTCTCATTCTGGTTAGTGGTTCAAATCATAGGACACTAGAGGGAGAGAGATGTCTGGAGAATGGTCATTAAATACTCATGGCAATCTCTGTGTCCTTGAATTATCTCTTTCCCATTCCTTGGGTGGCAGTGAGATGGATTAATTACTCCATGGCCTGTGTCCTCAGGCTAGTGTGATTCAGATAAAGGGGCCAAACCTTTGACTCATGGCTGAACGTCGGGGAGAAAGGGGGTTCAGAAAACACAGCAACAGTGCAGTTTCCTATGGGAGACAGGAATCTTCAGTCAGGCCTTGAAGGAGAAGCAGAAGGATTCCAGGAAGAGGGCAGTTAGCATAAGCAGGCATGGGACTCAGGTGTGGAGTGCCTGCATTCATGATGCCCTCCAATCAATCCCCAGCATTGAAAAAAAGGAGAAGGCAGTTGTTAAATCCTAAAAGAGCAGTAGGGGCTCCATGGTCTGAGGCTGGGAACAGGTAGTGAGGTTGCTGAGGAGGTTGAAATCAATTCAGTGTCAGAAGTAGCCAGAAGCGGTGTGATGGGGTGAGCTTTGGGTGGATTCCTGTCCTTCCCTGGCACGGAATGGAGAGCTACGAAAGCCCTGGGACGTAGCGGGTGCCGACATCCAGGAGTTGGGGAAGTATAATAAGCAGCCATTGGGCAATGATTGAGGGTGTGCTCCTCACTAAGTTAGGTAGAGGAGACAGGTGTTGAAGAGCACAGGAGGGCGCTTGGAGATGTAGAACTGGTGACTCCCGAGGGTTCTGGCACCTTCTGTGGAGCAGGCCCAGGAACCACTGGAGGGACGGGGCAGCAGGAACTGCTAAGGATGCCAAGCCTCTGAGGGGTGAATGACAGAGTTAAACAAAGACCAGGAGGGTTCTGGGGAGGGAGGTGCTGGAAGGGAGGTGACCAGAACACAGACAACCTGGGACCCGCACTGCACAGGAAACTTTCCCCCTAGTCTGCATCTGACGGTGGCTTCTGCTGTTTCTTGGCCTGGCAACATTGTCTCTAAGTCCTCTAAGATGCAATGACATTGTATCTTCCTCCAAGCTGTAGAGGCTGTGGAAGGTGAAGTGTGAAGTGTGCTGGGGAGCTCTGGAGGGTCCTGGGGAAGGATGGACTGTCAATAGCCCCTATCTGCAGTGAGGGTTGAGACCAGGACCGCAGCCTGAGCACAGGGCCCCCCACTGGGACAGGCCAGCCCTGCTGGAATGTGCCTTGCTCCAGGGAGGTGAGCTAAGGGGGATGGAATTCCACCTGAGTGTGGAGTCACCTCTTGCTCACAAGGGGTGTTGGTCTTGTCCCTTCCTGCCCTGCCCTGTCTGGTCTGGGTGCTCCTGGGGGCTGGCTTTCTACTCTGGGCATGGCTGCAGGGAGGCCAGTGTATCAGGGGACAACAGGGACTCAGCCCCTGGCAGCAAGGGCGAGGCCCAGATAAGACTTGCTCCACTTGGTTGTTGCTGGAAGCCACTTGCATACTTGACCAGAGAGTGGACAGTGTGGCATGTCAAGTGCCCAAGTGGCCAGGCCGCACCTCCCCGGAAACCAGCTAGCAGCCCTCAGGCTACTGTGCTCACAAGTCCCACCCCACGTTTAGGGCAGATATGGAATCTCACTTTCAAAACACAGGAAAGGCCTGCATCCTGGGCTCAAGGGATCTGAAGGAGGGTGGCCTTGGGTCTTGGAGGCTTTTCCAGGACCGATGTGGGGTGGAAGAAGACTCGGAGCTCTTGCTTTGCCCTTGCCCTTGCCCTCCTGTGCTCACTAGCCTGTGGTCCTGAAATCCTGGGCCAAGCATCTTGTTCCTACCCGTGGCTTTTGCACAAGTTGCCCGTCAGGGTGAAGTTCAGTTTCTAAGGAAGTCTTCTCTCCCCAGTGCCCACCTAGTCTCAGTATACCACTCAGCTTCCTCCCTCCCTCTCTCCCTCTCTCCTTCCCTCCCTCTCTCCTTCCCTCCCTCTCCTTCCTTCCTTCCTTCCTTCCTTCCTTCCTTCCTTCCTTTCTTTCTTTCTTGACATAGTTTTGCTATATAGCCTAAGCTGGCCTTAAACTTTTTTTTTTTTGTGCGTGGGGATTTGAAACAGAGTTCCTTTGGGTGACAGGCCTCTGCTTTTAATTTTTAAGGCAACCTGCCACTTGAATTTATTCTCTTTGCCCAGCCCTTCATGTCTTTTTGGTCCATCACCTCTCACCACAAGGCGGGAGCAGGACAGCTGAATCCTCTATGCCTGGAATGGTGCCCCGCACACAGTGGGGTTCAAGAAGGGTTTATAGAGTGCATGAATGAATGGCAAGTGTCTTCTCTTTCCTGGAAGTGTCTGGGGAGTAGGATGCCAGGTGTCATTGAAGATTCCCAGTTCAATTTGGATTCAAGATAAGAAATCAATTTTATATGTGTCCTAAATGTTTTATGAGACACACAATTAGATGTCTTCTTTGTTTATGTCAATTTTGAATTTAACTGCTTTGTGTATTCTGAATGAAGCTCATGCTATGGTAACTATGGGCTCACATGAAGCAGGAAGAACACAGACTCTAAGAACCCACCGTTCCGTTCCCCCATAGTGGCAGCCCATAGAACTGTAGGATGCTGTTACCCCCAGACTCTGGCATTGATACCATAGAGATACAGAGCCTGAGGGCTGTGTGCCACCTTCCCTCCCTCGGGACACCCAGTTGGCACACACCACTAATCCACCTCCTATGTTTATAATTTTGTCATGTTGGAAGGTTGTATAGGAGTGCTGAAGTGTGCAGCCTATAGAATCCTTTCTTTTTTTCTGAGACAGAAAATGGTTTTCTCTGTAACCATTCTGGCTGTCCTGGAACTCACTTTGTAGACCAGGCTGGCCTGAGACTCACAGAGATCCACCTGCCTCTGCCTGTCGAGGGCAGGGATGAAAGGTGTATGCCACCACTGCCCTGCTAGAATCCCTTCCTGCTCAGTCTTATCTCCTAGACTCATTCAAGTTGCTGTTTGCACAGTAGCTCTTGCCTCTCAGCAGCCACGTGACAGTCCACAGCTCAGAGGCAGCACGCTTGGTTTATCTGTTCCCCCGCTGAAGGACATCTGGTTTGTTGGCAAGCTTGGGCCGTCATAAATAGAGCTGCGGTGAATGTGTGTGTGCAGATTTTTCTACGACTGTACATGTCTAGTTCTCTCTACTAAATGCCAGGAGTGCCAACATACTGTTGCTGAGATTTTAGCGGTATGATAAAGCAGCAAAGCATCCTACAGAGGGATGTCAGCTTCGCATTACAACTGCCGAGACCACTGAACCTTAAAGGGGAAGAGTTGCCTTGGCTCGTGGTGTTGGGGGTTCATCCCACGATGGGTTGGTCCTGTTGCTGTGGGTTGGTGGCAGGTCATCACAGTAGGATGTATGAGGGAGCAAAGCTGCACACTTCATGTCTGGAAGGTGACAGACAGGGATGGGGTGGACCATGTCTCACTTTCCCCTTTGAGGTTACCTTCAATGACGCGAAAACCCCCTACATGACCTATTGGGAACCAGCCCTTTACTACATGGGATTCTGGGGGACATCCCAGGTTAAGCTACAGCACTGGTGTTGCCATTTTCCACTCCCATAAGCCAACTGTGAGTGACCTGGCTTCTCCACATCCGTGCCCACACTTGCTGATAACGCAGGTTTTTATTTCTGTCATTGTGATGGGTGTGTGCTGTATCTCACTGGGGTTTCTAGCCACACCTCCAGTGGCTGATGAGGTGAGCGCCTCTTCTTGTTTTTTAATTTTTTTTTTTGATTTTTTGAGACAGGGTTTCTCCGTAGCTTTTGGTTTCAGTCCTGGAACTAGCTCTTGTAGATCAGGCTGGCCTCAAACTCACAGAGATCCACCTGCCTCTGCCTCCCAAGTGCTGGGATTAAAGGTGTGCGCCACCACCGCCCGGCAAGTGAGCGCCTCTTCTTGTGTGTTTCTGCTATTTGTATACTCCAGAGGGCACAGTGGGAACATGTCTGTCTGGCTTGCCTTTTTACTGTTGGTTTTGGACATTTTTAATTCATCTATTCAGATGCTCTTGTCAGGCCCATGGTTTACAAGTCTTTCCCCAGTCTACAGCTTGTCTTTTTATCTCTATGACAGGGCCTTTCACAGAGCAAAAGTGGGCCCATTGTTGCTGCTGTTTGATTGTATATACCATCTCACTGTAGCTCAGCCAGCCTGGAACTTGTGGGATGGAAGTCTTTGAAGGTTAGCTAAGAACCCTTTGAACCCTAGGCCCCTAGGGTGCTTTACTTCTAAAAGTTCTGCATTTAAATTCCTGGTATGGTGGCATGTGCCTGTAAGGCCAGGACTCAGAGGGCTGAGGCAGGTAGACTGAGTTTAGGGTCAGCCTGATCTATATAGTAAAGCCCTGACTCAAAAAAAAAGAAAACTAAACATTTAAGCCCATCCATTTTATAACAAGTTGTTTTAATCCAACAAGTTACTGCTTTTAAAAATTAATTAAAATTTTAATCTATTTTAAAATGCCTAATATAAATTTAGCACTTCAACTATACCTATATGCATATATTTATATGATTAAGCAGCTCAAAGTCCATTAGTATCATGAAACATCACCACGTCTGTGCACAGACTCCATCATACTTGTACAGAGCCCTCCATCATATCTGCACAGGAGACATCATCTCACTTGTGCCAGAGACATCATCATCTCTATGCCAAAACCTCCATTCCTACACATCACCACACTTATACCAGAGCCTCCAGCCATATGTCTATACCAGGACCTCCATTCCCAGACCTATTCCAGAGCCTCCATCCCTATGCCTGTACTAGAACCTCCATTCCCACACCTATACCAAGACCTCCATCCCCAAACTGTGCCAGGGCTTCCATCCCCACACCTGTACCAGAGCCTCCATCCTCACACCTGTGCCAGAGCTTCCATCC
>NW_004949099.1:5319064-5325537 GCF_000317375.1 Microtus ochrogaster | reverse complement strand
CCAGAGCCTCCATCCCCACACCTGTGCCAGAGCCTCCATCCCCACACCTGTGCCAGAGCCTCCATCCCCACACCTGTGCCAGAGCCTCCATCAATTTCACTGATTTCAGCAACTTGAAATCTTCAGCCCTGGTCCCAACATCCCAACCCAGAGCCTCCTCTCACTCCACTGAAGCTACAAACCACAACATAGAATCCCATTTCTGTCCCAGCCTAATGATATCGTTTTACTCTCTGCTTCCATAAGTTTGACCATTCTGGAGACTTCACATAAGCTAGACTGGGATGTTTTTCTTCTGAATCTGGCCTGAACTGGCCTCATGTCTTACTGGCTCTCATGTTGTAGATGTTAACTTGTGTGATGATATATCTATTTAAGCTTGGTTATCATGGTGGCTGAGTCTGGTTCCTCTGCCCAGCCCTGGTATCCAGACAAGGAGTACAGCCTCTGAGAAGGAATTGGTCCGGGAGAAGGGATTGTAGGTCTATTCTGGATATAGAGACTTCTTCCGAGGGTCTGCGGGTGGAGAAGCAGTCTGGGATTGGCATGCAGCCCTGCTGAGGCGCCCCTACCCTGTGGTAGAACAGACCGGATGAGAAGCTGTGGCAGAGGCTGGGACCATGGTGGAGAAGAGAGCACAGCAAGAAGACCAGGCTGTTGATACTGAGAGAGCTAGACATGGATTAGAAAAGCCACTGAGGAGAGGTCAGAAGGGGACTGGCCCTGGTCAGGGTGGAGGGTGTTTATGCAGGTTATGGTTTTTCCCCTTCATCCAATGACATAGCCAGCTCCTGCCATTGATGCCACAGTGATAACCAGGACCAGTATCCAGGGAAAGAGGATGAGATAAGGGAGGAGTGGAAACCAGTGACCGAATAGAGCAGTCTTCCCAGAGAGACTGGCAATGCCTATGGGTCCCCAGCTGTCACTTTGCTCTGAGCTATCAACACCTCCTCTACTCAATTCTATGATGACATGACAACCTAGGCATAGCTCAGAAAATGGCTGGACACCATAGTCTCAAAGGAACTTGGACCATTCATCCAGGAAGAAGGTGATTTTAGCCAGCTGCCACTGTCCCCCAGGCACTCAGCAGGCCATGCCCCAGAAGGAAGCACCATAGAAAAAGGCATGTCCAAGCTCAGGTGAAGAACATACAGGCTCTTGTTGGGGAGTGGTGGGGTTGATACTGCCGGACACAAGCTTCTCTGCCGGGAGGACACAGGCAAGTCTAATGTCAGCACCAACAGTGCAATCCCAACTTGATCCCCACAACCACTAACCTCCAGCCTGGTCCCAAGTCTGCCACTTGGGAAAGTGGAGGTGGGCAGAGGTAAAATGGCCCAAGGCTACACAGAGCGCTCAGGTTACCCTAGGCGTCTGAACTCAAGCTGGCTCCAGATTAGGGTTCTGGGGCTGTCCTCTTTCAATCCTGACCTCCCATGAGTGGTTCCACAATATTATCCAAAAATTATGGAACCTTCTGAAGCCATTTAGAAGCTTTGGTTGTCAGCCCCCAAGTTCCCACTTTCTAGCCACCTGTGAACTGAGGGTCGGTCATTCAGGCCCTGTGTCCTGTCTTGCTCTGGTTGTGGGGCTCTGGGCATTGTCTTCCACCTAGAATAAGACACTTGGGGGGGGGCAAAGGAAACAGCTGATTTAGAGGTTTTATGCACTGTTGTCTTTTAAAGCAGAGTTTTTGGCCTTCACAGCTCTGGTCTTGTGCTGGGCAGAGGGCAAGTTTGGAGCCCTGAGCCCTCACCGGCAGGGTCCTTCTTGTTCTCCTAGGCAAGCGTGAGCTTCAGCCCAGCGTCTCCCAGAGCCCAGCCTGGCATAGCCTTAGTGTCTTGGGGAGGTGCGATCCAAGGCCTAGTGCAGGCTGTGGGCTTGGGAGTGCTGGTCTCATCCCTACTCAGTGTGTGCTGCTGTGCTTTAGGCTGGACCTGGCCTTGCTGCTTCTGGCCTGGGTATCCTGAGCCTGTCACTTTGCTTCCCTGCGCCTACTCTTTCCGTCTGGGAAACGGGCTCACCTCATAGAGTGCTCAGATGGACTGAAAGTGTTTATGGTGACGTTGTTGAACGGTTTCCTTAAGTCACGCATGACTGTTTGAACAAACTGCAAATGAGTATGAGGAAAACTCAGTTCTTTGGCCTAGGAGTCTAGTACTCGGTGTCCATGTGTGGCTCATAGTTAGCTCATGACTTCCCTGGTACAGGAAGTCCCCTAGACACTGGAGAGCATAGGCTATTTAGAACCTAACATTAATAGCAAAGTTTAGGAAGGCCTCCATAGCCAGCCACCTTCCTGGCTTCCAGGACCAGCCATGTGATTTCCCCCAGAAAGAATCCCCCACGTGGCTGGTCCTGGCAAGAGCTTACTGGAAAGTAACCAGAAGGGAGGGGCAGCGTAGTGAGGCAAAGCTGGGGCTCAGTTACGCCACAGTGAGACCAAGTCAAAATGGCCTCACTGGGCACACAATTGCCTTCTTTGTCCCCCAAGAGGGGGACTAGAACTCAGGGTGTTATCAAGTAAGTGAAGCGGAGGGCAGCAGAAGGGGATGGAGAGGGCTGAGAGTCATGGCATGGGCCTGTAGGGAAGGTAGGACTGGCTCCTAGAAGCCAAGCTGTCACTTCTGCTAATCCTGGACAGCTGTGTCCTTTGCAGGAAACTTCAGGTGTGCTAATATACCGAAGAGGACTTTCTGCCTAGCCAAGGGGACTCACCTGCAGGGTACATCTCAACCAAGGGAGATGGCTAAGGATGGGAGTGTCCACCATGCCATAGGAAGGCTTTTCCTGCTCCCCACGGGATGATGTCCCCTGCCCACTGCATGGATGGTGGGGTGCAGATGGGGGAATATAGCAAGCCACTGGTGGGGAGAGGGTGTCTCCTGATAACCAGAGCCCTAAAGACAGCAAGACCTGGGCACTGGCTGTGGGCAATGCCAGCTTCAGCTGCTCACTGTGCTGTACCATGTGCCCCTCTCAAGACTGGGCATACTGTGTGTGTGTGTGTGTGTGTGTGTGTGTGTGTGTGTGTGTGCGCGCGCGCGCGCGCGCTTGTCCCATTCCAAATGCGTCTCACAACTACCCTCACCTCACAAGAGAGGGCCTGTTGTTATCCTGCCACAGGAGGAAACCGAGGCACTGAATGAGTGGCATGCAGGAGGTAGCCCTGTCACCCGCATTGGCAAGCCACACTGTGTCCATCCGCTGTATACCTGTTTCTTAGCCCTCTATTGTGTGTGTACATGCATGGTGTTTAGATGGCAGCGCTGGTATGCTGAAGTCACAATGACTAACAAGTTACATACACCTTATTCCTGTAAGACCTTCACTATTTACACCTTTTCCTGGTCAAGCCTTGCAGCTCAGTGCAGGTGAGCAGAGTCCCTGGGCCCCTGTTGTAAGCAGGCATGGCCCCTGAGGCTCTGGTGGGCCTCTGTGCACCAGAAGGTTGCGCTGCAGGAAGCTGTTCTCCTTTGGGCAGGTGGGGTTGCTGGCCACACCCCGCTCTAACTCTCAAGAATTCCAGTTGGGCTTTTGTTCTGTGCTGGCAATAGAAATGGCCTGAGCATGGGAAGAGCTTCCTCCTAGGCTTGATTGGGCTGCTTGTTTGTTGTGTGATCTTGAATAGCTGCCTGTCTCCGAGGCTCAGTTTCTTTCCCCCTTGGGGGGGGGGAGTTGAGTCACCAATAATAGACTTCTTGGATTCCCTTGAGCAGAGGATCCACTGCCTACAAAGTCCTGGATGGCCAATCTTCCTCTGTGGAAAGCTCGCAGCCCTGTGCAGCTACTCTGAGACTTCATGAGTCTTAGAAGCAGGGGTTGCAGACGTAACATGAAAGCCAGAGTCGTGTTGTAGGTATTTTTTTTAAATGGGGGGTGAGGGTGAGGCGGGGTCTCACTGTGTAGCCCTGACTGGCCTGGCTCTCGCACAGATCCACCTGCCTCTATCTCCTGAGTGGTGAGATTAAAGACCCGCACTACCATGCCTGGCTAGAATCTGTTCTATTCCTTAAGCTCTTGCTAGCTCTGTGCTCCTCCCTCTTTGAAGCCCTGTTCAAACAGCTTGTTGGAGAGATCTGGGCAGAAGGAGCTGCCTGGAAGTTATTGAGATTTGTTACTTCTGAAAAGGGCCACAGGAGACCAAGTCACTGTGTGATACTATGAGGTCCCTGAGATGGGTCTCTAGGACAGTCAGTCATACCTGAGCAGCTCCTCTGCAGAGAGCCCTGTCCAGGACCTGCAAACTTCTCCACAAAGCCTTATCTACAGGCAGAACTTCTGTCCACGCTCCTGCCTGCTGCATTCAGCAGCTTCCCTCCTCCCGGCTGCAGGCTGCCTGGTGACCTAGAATAGCCTTGCCCTGCTTCAGGAAGCGGGTGCCATCCAAGGACAAAGCGTGGCCTTGCCTCTGGCTACGCGCTTCCTTTCACGCTTCACAGGTGGGGCTTCACCTACTGCCCTACTTCTGCCCACTACAGATACCCAGGAGTCACCTGTGCACCAGACCCTGAGTTCAAATCTCCTGCAAGCAGAATCTGCCCCTGCCTGGTGTTCCGGTTCATCGGCACCTCTCCCTGGCAGCCCCTAGACTTGATGCTGCAGTCTTTTCAAGTGTAGATCGCATCTCCCACCCTCTGTCATAACCTCACGCTCTTCCCTTCTATCTCAGCACAGATCCCCAAATCTTCAAAATATCCAACCTCCCTCGGTCCTCCTCTGTTCCGACCCAACATCCTATTTCCCCTTTGCCTAGTATCCTCCTCCTCCACTGCCCTCCTCACTGGTCTCAGATATGCTGGGTATTCCCCTGCCTCAGGCCCTTTGCACTTGCCAGTTTCTCATTGCTGTGCCCCCAACACTCACCCCACCACACATCCTCAAGTCCTTGCTCAGATATCACCTAAGAAGGGTTTTCCTGACCACCCCACTGGAAACTGCCCCCATCTGTCTCACCACTTCCTGTTCCCGCCCGTGTTTTGTTTTCCCACATAGCACTTTCGACCACCTGACATAATATTGGGAGTTTGCCAGTGATCCCAACATGACCGGGAAAAGTCAGAGCGCTTGCTGTAGAAGGCCTCCAGTGGGAGGGCTCAGGCCCGAAGATTCCCCCACCGATGGTCAAGGGTCTGTCTCCTCCATCCCTGTCCCACTTACTCAATGGGACAAGGTTTGTTTTAATGCAGCTCTTATCCTACGGAAGGCATTATTCTAAGTACTTTGTACTTAGTGTACACAGTGCTCCTAAGAGCCCATGAGGTGACCACTCTCATAATCTTCCTTTATAAACCGAGGCGCAGGGTCAGTCACTTCCCCAAGATCAAGATTACATGGCCAATAAATAAAGAGCCAGAATATGCACACAGAAGTGCAGGGCCAGAACCCATGTTCATTATACTCAAGTCTCTCTGTGCCTGCTCACTTTATTTGTTATATGTGCCTACTTCATGTTAACTGCATTTTGGAGATGAACATATACATAGATGACAAAATGCTGTCATCTATGCTCCCTCAGGGAGATCACAATGCAGTCAGAAATCCTGAGCCAAGATAGGGACGGGGAAATGTCTCATTCGGGAAACATGTGCTGACACCTGTAATGTGTCAGTTCTGGACGGCAGAGAGGAAGCATGGTTTTTGGTTTTGAGGGGTGTGCAGTGTGGTGGTGCGGGGAGAAAGTGAACGATTGCATGGAGACCTCACAGCAGAAACCGTGTCTGACACAGGAGCATAGGGCATTGTGGGAACCCAGAAGAGGAGGCCTCTGCGTGGGGACTGGTGGAAAGGAATAGATGGCTGAGTGGTAGCATGGCCACCTAGGTGTGTGGGTCAATGGCCATGTAGGTGAGCGGAAGATGGAAAGATGGATAGATAAGTGGGGGGGATGGGTGCGTGGATAGAAGGGTGGCTGAACAGATGGATGCAGAGATGGTTAGCTATATAGTTAGAAAAGAGGGATTTGGGATGGATGGATGGAGATGTAGATGGATAGATGAATGGATGGAGGGATAGAATGGGTAAACATGTGAATGGCTAGGTGAGAAAGATGGAAGATGGATGGGTGGGTGGATGGGTGGGTAGGTGGGTGGATGGATAAACATGCGAATGACTGGGTGTGAAAGTTGGAGGATAGATGAGTGAGTGAGTGGATTAATGGATGGATGGATGGATGAGTGGATGGATGGATGGATGGATGGATGAGTGGATGGATGGATGAGTGGATGGATGGATGGATGGATGGATGAGTGGATGGATGGATGAGTGGATGGAAGGATGGATGGATGGATGAGTGGATGGATGGATGAGTGGATGGATGGATGGATGGGTGGGTGGATGGATGGATGGATGGATGGATGAGTGGATGGATGGATGAGTGGATGGATGGATGGATGAGTGGATGGATGGATGGATGGATGAGTGGATGGATGAGTGGATGGATGGATGAGTGGATGGATGGATGGATG
>NW_004949099.1:5312825-5318419 GCF_000317375.1 Microtus ochrogaster | reverse complement strand
TGGATGAGTGGATGAGTGGATGGATAAACTTGTGAATTACTGGGTGGGAAATTTGGAGGATAGATGGGTGAGTGGATGGATGGATGGATGAGTGGATGAGTGGATGAGTGGATGGATAAACTTGTGAATTACTGGGTGGGAAATTTGGAGGATAGATGGGTGAGTGGATGGATGGATGGATGGATGCATAGATGCATGGATGGGTAGATAGATATATAAACATGTAAATGACTCGGTGGGAAAGTTGGAGGGTGGATGGATGGTATGAGGGTGAATGGATAGATAGATCATAGGCACATGGATGAATGTACATATCAATATTTGAAATATGGACAAGTAAGGTTGGAAAGGACAGCAGGATGCATGGATGGGTGGGTGGGTGGATGGAGAGTTATTTGGAAAGATAGTTGATTGAACGAACGAGTAAAAAGCTGAGCTCATTGCTGGGAAGTTGGACACTTTCCCAGTGAGATCACCAGACCAGCTGAAAGAAAGGGTTGCAAATCCACACATTCATTCACTCAACAAATGCCAGCAAGCACCTATTTGTGTGTCCGGTACTGTGTCAGGCTCTGGGATTAGGTGTGGCACTTGCCTTTATAGAACTGACATTCCAGGGGGAAGTCAGACGACAAATAGATGGAGAGAGGGCCATTGTCAAAGAGTAATAAATGTCATGTCAGAAAGATAAAGCAGAGTGAGGGGCAGAGATGACAGGAATGGGATGTTATTGGGGGTAGATAGAGGAGCCCTCTGAGAAGGTGAACCATGAATAGAAACTGAGCCCTCTGGGGAATACCACTTGAGTCAGAGCATTCAATAGCCCAGAGGCCAGTGTGGCCTCACCAAGTGAGCAGTGACTATAGAGGTGACAAGGTCACAGGTAGGAGCACTGGGAGCAGGGAGGCACTGGGGACATGCGTGTGAGAGGTCTGCTGGGAGTAGGCACGCCTGGGAGGTGAACAACCTGCCTCTTGGGTGTGAAGGTTTACAAGGACGGTTGTGTCTGGCTGTCTTGGAAGCCGGTGGAGACCACTGAACCTGGGATAGTTTACTGTGGGGGACCTCCCCGCCTCCTCCCCTGGAAGGGTTCCCAGTTGGGAGGCCATCAGCATTTTAATTACAGCTCCCAGTTCTCAATGGTTTGCAGCCCAACCGTGAAACAGGCCCTGGGCAACATGTGGCACTTCCGTGATTTACTCCCTCACCCTTTCTATATTTAGTGCCCCTGGGTGCTGTTGGCCAAGTTTTCTGAGAGAAAAAGAAACGGAATGTGGGGGCGGGATTAAGTCTGCGATTTTAAGGGCATCGATCCATTTTTCAGTTGTCCTCTGAGGTAAGATTTCTCAGCCTGCCCTAAGTTACTGGTGCCCGCTGATGTGGGGTACAACTATCCAGTGCCCTGCTTCTTTTCTCTCTGAGAGAATGAATGCTTTCTGCCAAGTGGTGGCTTTGGAGGCTACCACAGATCAGGTGTATCTACAGGCATGGGCTCCCACTCTCTGTCCAAGGCTGTACTCCTCATGCCTCCCACCACACAACCTAACCCAAAGCTCAGGATCCTGCAGGGCTCCTCAGACTTCACATGGCCATAAACCACCTGGAGGGTGGAAACACCCTCTAACTGACGGCAGGTCTGGGCAGGGCCCGGGGCTCTACGTCTCCAGTAGCCTCCCCAGTGAGGTAGGTGCTGCTGGGTGCTGGGGCTGGAATGTATATGCCAAAAGTTTGGATACTGGAAACTTAATCCCCAAAACCAAGTGGAGATCTGGAGGTGAAGCCTTTGGGAGGTGATTAGGGACAGACAGAGTCTTGAGGCCAGCCCTCAGAATGGCATCGGTGGCTTTAGAAGCAGAGGAAGAAAGACTTGAGCTCCAGCATTATCCTGTCTCGCATGAGACACTCTGCCATGTTGTGACACGGCACAAGGTCCTCCCAGATGTGAGCACCGTGTGTTTAGGCTTTCGGCCACCAAAACTAAGCTGAATAGTTCTGTATTCTTTAGAAGTTTCCTTCTCTCTAATATTCAGTTCTAGCCACAAAAAACAGCCTGGGACATTGGCCTTAGGACCACAACTGGGCAGCAAGGACCTCGACCTGTGCCATCCGATAGGAATCTAAGATAAGCCACATGGGTAAGGTGTTCTAGTGACCACATCAAAAAGACAAAAAGAGGCCCGGGGATGTGGTTCAGGGTAGAGCACTTGTCTAGCATGCACAAGGCCCTGGCTTTGATCCTCAGCACTGAAGAGGGAAGAAAGGATGCTGTTAAGGGAATAATATATTTTATTTAACCTATTATCGTCCTTCAGCACGCAACTAGTATAAGAATACCGAGGTCTCGTGTGCTGCTTTTCCGTGATAATTGTCCATGCTCTTGTGTTTGTGCTAATAGCACCTTTTAGTTCAGGACATCACATTGCTTCCACGATGCCCACTCTTCCACTGGATGCTCCAAATCTGACTTAGGACTGGCTGGGGAGAGGCAGCTTCACTTCCCAGGTCCCTAAGGCAGATGTGAATTTCTGCTGAGGACAATCCTGGGGAAACGAGGAGGTTGTACTTGGTCCCGCAGCCCCTTCCTCTCCCAGGTGGGCCAGCGGATCTGCTCTCCACCTCATTTAGCTCACAGAGCCCGGCAGTAGCTTGTCTTATCAGTTCCTGGTTTTGTGGTCAGAGAACCAGGTTCAGAGACTCTAGGCAACATTCTCAGAGTCACCCAGCCAGGAGGTGACAGACCTCTGGGACTTGAAGTGGAAACTTTCTCCTCCACAGTAAGATACTCCAAGTCTTTTACTTTTAGCATGACATGACTTCAGGGGAACTTTCAGCCCCTTTCACTTCTGTGGATCCGCTGAGGTAGCCTGGACCCTAAAGCCAGACAGCCTCTAGAATGGTTTTGGTTGGCAGGGCTGGGAGAGCCCAAGTCCCTGGGAGCTCTTGGTCCTGGCTCCTGCAGCAGATCCTGAAGTTTAGAGCAGCATCAGGAAGTCCATGTCCCCTCAGCCATGCCTGCCATCTGTGCCTGGGGGAGAGGCCCATTGTACTCAACTGGGAATTGCTGTGGGGTCAAGACCAGACACTCAACTGGAAGAACCCCAGTTCCATCCCACAGAAATGAAATATAAGTCCCAGCTAGAAAAGGTCTATCTCAGAGGAGATGCCCCAGCGTGTATGTCCCAGCTACTTGAGACCAGCCGTTTCTCACTCCCAGATGCCTGCTGAGCATCTCCCAGGAGGAGACCTAATCTAGATGTCTCATGGACCCCACAGCAGAGGGTTCTGCACAGTGAAACCAGCAAGTCCTCTAAAAACCCATGGCTGGGAGGATCCAAACCAGGGGTGTGCAAGAGAGTCTGACAGAGGAGGGTGCCGAAGCTGAGGACCCAGGGGAAAGTGCCACAAGCAAGACGGTGGCAGGCACAGGGGTCTTGAGTGAGAATAAATAAGGCTTCCCAGGAATGCCTGGTACCAACTGTTCACTGAGGGTGTTTGGCAGGGCTGAGAGGCAGCAGGTATCCTGGGTCCCAGAGGGTAGGGTGAAGTTGTTTTCTTAAGAGGTTGCCACTTGCCCACATCCCCACCCCAGGGAAGCCCAGGTGTGTGCTGGCCTCTAGGACGAGTGTATGGCCCAGTATACAATCTCCCGGCAAGTCTATCCAGAGGTCTGTGGGGTCTCCATACTCCTTCCTTTCCTATCCTAGACATTGCTGAGACAAACCCAACTTCTCTCCTATGTCTCTCTAACCCTTTGGTCTTGACATCATCTGGATTTCTGCCCAGGTACTTCTGCTACTGACCATGCCCTGGACAAGCTTCTCTGCATGCCTCAAAACTCACAAGTCCCATCCTCCAGGAATCCTCACAAGCACATCGAATCAGAACCTATGAGAGCCTAGGCCAGACTTCTGGAAATTCAGCCCCCATTGACTCTGCAGGGCTGGGAAGCCAAGCTTGGGAGGAAAAGTAGGCACTACCCACACACCAGGCCAGGGTCATACTTTGCACACGCAGACACAGGAGCAACTATGCTCAGGGCTGCTGGCCCCATAGGGTTGTTTTTATTGTTTTGGTTTTTTTAAATTTGTTTTGTTTTGTTTTTTGTTTTTGTTTTTTTGAGATAGGGTTTCTCTGTAGTTTTGGAGCCTGTCTTGGAGCTAGTTCTTGTAGACCAGGCTGGCCTCGAACTCACAGAAATCTGCCTGCCTCTGCCTCCCAAGTGCTCAGATTAAAGGTGTGTGGCACCACTGCCTGGCTTCCCATAAGGGTTTTTAAAAATTGTTGTTAATGTTGATTTTTGCAGTAGCTTTATTGAGTCATTCATATGCCACACGATTGCAGCATATAGTTCAGTGGTTCCTAACAGGTTCGTAGAGATACACACCGACCACCAAAATAAGCTTAAAACCTTCAATACTCAAAAAGGTTTTAGTAACTACTGACTGCCACAGGCCAAAAGTAAACCAACAAGGCCTGTGTTCCAGTAGAGGGGAGGCATACACAGGAGGACCGGGATTTCAAGGCTAGTCTGGGCTACATGAGACCCCCTCCATCTAAAAAAAAGAAAAAAGAAGTCAACCCATCAGCCATTATCTTACCCATTGTTCCCTCTCCCTCAGTTTCCTGGTAACTACTGATCTAGTTTCTGTTTCCATGGATTTGGCTATTCTACATGTTTCATGTAAGTGGGATCATATTGCATGTAGTCCCGTGACAGGCTTTGTTCATGACTGTCGTATTTAGGGCACTTCCATATTGTAGCATATGGCTTGGACCTGGAGCCTCTTCCACAAAGCCCACCTGCTAAAGACTTAGTGGCCAGCTTAGAGAGGGAATGTCAGCGGTCTGGGAGCATGTCTTTGAAGGGGAGCACGGGACCCTTACCTATCCAACCTCTAGTCTCTCTGTCCCTGTGTGTGTGTCTGTCTCTCTCTGCTCCCTGGTTACCATGAGCAGCTTTCTTCTGAGTGTTTCCACCATGAGACACTGTGACACCACAGCCCCAAAGCAAGCCTGGAAAGAGACTTTGGACACCGCATGTGTCAAATAAGCCTATTACCCCTGCCCCCATGAACTGGTGACCTCAGTAATTTTGCGGTGGTGAGAGAAATCTGAGTAACAACATTTCTTTCCTTTTCATGGCAGAAGACTATTCCACTATATGGAGAGAACACAGTTTGTAGTGTCAAAGTCAAACAACGCAGAGATTAATCTCCAGCTCAGATCTTTTTAGGGGAAATAAACCAAGCACGGGCATGCAATCTGAAACACATAAGTGCATGCCTTTGAGCCTCTGGTTTTCGGGGAAACAAAGGCCAGTGGGAGGGTTTAGGAGAGAGAAATCTACACAGCTTGTTTGAGATAAGGTCTGCCGGAGCTTGAGGTACCAGCAGGAGCTCTGGCTGCTACGTGAAGCAAATCTTCAGGTCACAGTGGTATTCGGTGGTTAGCTGCTGAGTGAAAATAGCCCTAAGGACTGAGTCCTGTGACTGACCCCCTTCCCGTGGCCCCTTGGACTCTGACAAGCAGCCACCCTTTCTCTCTCTCTCTCTCTCTCTCTCTCTCTCTCTCTCTCTCTCTCTCTCTCTCTCTCT
>NW_004949099.1:5310416-5312330 GCF_000317375.1 Microtus ochrogaster | reverse complement strand
GAAATCCATTGTCCCACCCACAATCCCTCTGGACTTTTGAGAGCCTGATCCTAGCGTTACTAACAGCTTGAGCAAGGTGAGCCATGGCCCAAGGCATGTAGAAAGTGCCCTAGGAAAATAGCTGTGTGTGTGTGTGTGTGTGTGTGTGTGTGTGTGTGTGTGTGTGTATGGAGGGGGGGAAGAAAGAGAACAAGTGTGCTCTACTACAGGAGATTGAACCTAGAATGTCCTGCACGCTGAGCAAGTGTTCTACCTCTGAGACAACCCCCAGAAGTGGAGCGTTCCACTTTACAAGTATCTTCCAGACAGGTTGTAGGAGGGGAGTGTTTCCTTCAGAGCCACCGCTGCTGGAAGCTGGCTTCAGCCTCTTGCCCGTGGTGGTTGATGAGCTACTGCTGCCCACCCTACGGCGTATGTCTCTCTCTCTCTCTGCCTATCCGGCTGCCTGCCTCTAGGCTTGGCCCAGGAATAGGATCATGTGGTACAAAGATGAATGAGCATGAAAGAAAAAGAAAAGAGCAGACAGACAAAAGTCTGCTCACACCACAGAGATTGCTGGAAGCATGTAGGTTTGCCGACCCTGTATCTTTCCCATCACAGGCAGGGGTCCCCAGCTGTCTCACCTGAAGCCACAATCTACTCAGCTTGGACCACAGGACAGTCCTGAAGGCACAGCTATCCGTTCATCAGCTCAGGAGAGACACCAGCCAGGAGTCTGTGAGCAGACTGTGAGCAGCTACTGTCCCCAGGGCTCAGTTACTGCCCTTTTGAAATGGCTCTAAGTGTCCCTGGGACCTCTGTGAAGGGATTACAGCAGCCTCAGTTTACAGTGGGAGAAACTGAGGCCTGGCCCAGGCCCATTGCCATGCAGGAGTCTCTCTGCTAGCCTCTCAGCTGGGCTCACACCATGTCTGGGGGTGTGCATATGCTCGTGTTTATGGAAGCTTGCATGTGCCGGGAATTTGAACATGTGTGTGTGTATAGTGAGAATGTGTCATTGTGTAAGTGTACAAGTACATGAATGTGTCTCGTGTGGTGTGTGGAGGCGTGTGAACATGTGATTTTGAGGGAGGGTATGAATATATATGCAGATGAAACCTGGCACTGTTTGTGGTGATGAATACAAAGGTGTGTAACCTGTGGAGCTGTGGGGGTGAGTGTGTGTGTGTGTGTGTGTGTGTGTGTGTGTGTGTGTGTGTGTAAACACTGGTTGCATCTCGCTGTTTGACCACAGCAGACCCATGCCAGGCATACAGGTGTACCTAGAGAGTGTGAACCTAAGAGGAGACAAGACTGGGCCATTTCTGAAGGACAAGTTCCTCTAAGACCCCAGAGTTAGAGGACAGGTTCCAGACAAGTCCAGTAGCTCAAGGACAGCAGGGAGCCACACACAGCCTCTGGTCCCCTGTGACCCACAGACAATGCTTTTCAGTGGCATCTGCTTTACACCAGAAAACCTCTCTGGCTGAGCCCAGAGCCCTTTTTCCTGGGCATGCCCTCCATGCAGGTCTGCAGCACAAGGGCTGTAGGGCCCCAGTCTGTGGAATGCAACTCTGCCTGCACCCACCTGAGCCACACAGGGATGCTGGCTTGAAGTGAGTGCACTCAGTGTGCCTTAAAGAATGCGACCAAAGAGAAAATACCCCAAGTATTTACAGAAAAAAGCCGCTTCCCTCTTTCATCTGAGTCGCCCAGAGGAACACAGCTGCAGCTAAGTACAAGGCAGCTTTTGGCTCATGATGGATGGGCCAGAGGAAGAGGGGAGGGGACCAGGAGGAGAGGAGTGAGATGGGGACGAGCAGTGCAGGCTGGGGAGCCAGAGGAGGAGCAGTGGGAGGAGGAGCAGTGGGGAAGAGGAACAACAAGAGGAGTAGGAACAGTGGGAGGAGGAGCAGTGGGGAGGAGGAGCAGTGG
>NW_004949099.1:5309339-5310316 GCF_000317375.1 Microtus ochrogaster | reverse complement strand
AGGAGGAGCAGTGGGAGGAGGAGCAGTGGGGAAGAGGAACAACAGAAGGAGTAGGAACAGTGGGAGGAGGAGCAGTGGGGAGGAGGAGCAGTGGGGAGGAGGAACAACAGGAGGAGTAGGAACAGTGGGAAAAGGAGGAGCAGTGGGGAGGAGGAAGAGTGAGAGGAGGATCAGCGGGAGGAGGAGAAGTGAGAAGAGGAGCAGCGGGAGGAGGAGCAGTGGGAGGAGAAGTGGGAGGAGGAACAACAGGAGGAGTAGGAACAGTGGGAGAAGGAGGAGCAGCGGGAGGAGGAGCAGTGGGGAAGAGCAAGTGCTCCCTGCCTCAGGATGTTTTGCTACAGCATGCTACCACAGAGAGTCTGATCACCTGGATCCCTGCTCACCACCTGAGGCACAAATGACTCAGAGTTGATGCCTCAGAGGGGACCAGGGAAAGAAGAGGCAAGGTCAGCTAACTCAGATTCTCAGACCCCAAGGCCCTGACCTCCCCATACCCTCTGAATTGTTTAGGGGTGGTGTTGTGTGTGTGTGTGCAGGTACACACGTGCTGTAGGACATGTGTGTGTGTGGAGGTCAGAGGACAACCTCAGGTGTCGTTCCTCACCTCCCTCCTTCTTTGAGACAGGGTCTCTTTGCTCTTCATTGTGACAGACACTAGGCTAGCTGGCCTGCTAGCTCCTGGGTAGTCTCCTGTCTCCATAGCCTGTCTTGCTAAAGGAGCACTCAGATTCAGATGTACATGTGACTATGACCAGTTCTGTGTGAGTTCTGGGAATCCAAGCTTGTCTTCCACTCCCACAGCAAGGCTTTACCCACTGGCACCTCTGGACCTGCCTCCAAGTCCTCTTTAATATGCAAATCAGTCCTTAGCAACCCACACCATGTTGTTTGTGGCCCCAAATCTATCAACTAGAGACTATTTCTCTCTCTCTCTCTCTCTCTCTCTCTCTCTCTCTCTCTCTCTCTCTCTCTCTCTC
>NW_004949099.1:5296762-5309239 GCF_000317375.1 Microtus ochrogaster | reverse complement strand
TCTCTCTCTCACACACACACACACACACACACACACACACACACACACACTGTATTAACACAACTCCAGCTGGCTCAAGGACAGAGAACTTGTTGATTCCTGGGGACTGAAGGGTCCTCTGACAGTGAATCCAGGTCCAGCTTGATCCTGGGCACAAACACTATTCCCAGCTGCATGCATCCCTACTTCCCATCTCGCTCTCTTAGTTGGTACCAGATTCAGCTTCCCGAGCTGGCCAGATGTCTGTCCACAGCTGTGGGCTTCACTTTCCCTTTTTTGTTCATCTCTAGTGAGAAACAACCAACATATTTTCAGTTCACACCCAATTCCCAAGACTTACTCTGATTGGTTGCGACTGGATCAAGTCACCAGCTGATCCTTACCAATGGTTGGTGTGAACTGGGAGAAGTGACTAGTGGGAACTAGGAGACGTAGCTGGTGGGAACTGGGAGTACTGACTGGTGGGAGCGAAAGGGGGAGTGGCTGTGGGAACTAAGCAGGGACCCATGGGATCTAGGGGGTTGAGTGATAGCAACTGGGAGGTGACTGATGGGAACTGGGGGGTTGACTCATAAGAACTTGGTGGGGGGTTAACTGATAGGAACTGGGGACTGGGTGACTGGTAGGAACTGGGGAGAGTGGATTGATAGGAACTGGAGCAGTTGCCTGATAGGAACTGGGGAGATATCTGGTGGGAACTGGAGAGGGGGCTGTTGGCAGCTAGAAACAGTGACCAGTGGGCGACTTCCATTTTGGTGGTCAGGGAAAACCTCACTGAGGAGCCAGAGTTAGCCAAGTCAGCCTTGCTAGAAAACAAAGAACCAAAAAAGAATGTCCTGCTGAGGTAGGCCAGACCTGTGCAAATGAATAGACCCGAGATCCTGGAGGGTGGTGCATTCCTAGACAGAGGCACATTCCTGAGGAGGGCTCGGCAGAGGTGATCCAGCCCAACAAGCAGGAAGTCCCGATCCTGTTGAGAAGCTCGGATAGCTTCAGTGTGGCTCCTGACTGGGGGTCATGGATAGAAACAGTGATGTTCAACATAGGGAAACAACATGTAGAATGAGATGACCCCTGGATGCTGTGGAGCGTGACCCACACTTTGGTAACGGGTGCCCTACGGCATGGACTGAGTGGGATCCGGAGATCATGTCCAATCTCTTTCCTCTCAAAACCCATCCTGTCTTCCGGGTCCTCTGTGTCACTGCCGCCGCCACTGTGAGAGGCTGGGGCAGGCCCAGCAGGCAGACTCTGATAGTATCTACTTGGCTTTTTGTATGAGTCAGGGAATTTTCTGGAGCCAAATTTCTCCCCAGGCCTTCCCAAACCTGAGCACCCCACCCTGAGGAGTTCTGGGCTCTGGGCAGCACCTGGTACATTGTTGGCACTTCCTGGAGGACTTGTCAGAAAGAGATGGATGTCTTTCCCTCCGGCGGTGCGGAAAATCCTTCCTGCTGCTTTAGACAGGTTTGGGACACTGCTGGGAGACAGAGAAGGATCTCAGCTGCAGCCCCACCCACTGGGTGCAGGAAGCCCCTCTGTGGAGCCAACTGCTAGTTTTATACGCTCTGAGACAGGTAACTTTCCCTTTCTTCTGAGCCCCATCCCAGCAGGGGTGAGCTGGGGAGAGAAGGCTAGCCTCCCACGGAGCATGCTCTGCTGCCCATGAAGACCCTCCTACCAGGGTCCAAGTCCTGCCCCTTAGTCACACCATCCTTCCTGCTTGCCCTGTCCCAGACAGGAATGCAGAGTCTGTGAGACCACAGAGTCCAGGGACTCAGGGACCCTGCACATTGCTTTCTCCAGGCTGAGCTGCGCTGACCCGTCCACTAGTCATGTTATACCTGGTTGTCTGCCTTTTGACAGACAGGACCCTGCTCCAGCAATTCTCCTCACCCAGCTTCCCAAGTGCTGGTGTGACAGGGGTGCACCACCAGGCTTGTCTGCTCTTCTTCCTCTCTAGAAAGCATAAGAGATGACCCTCCTCTCGGTGTGTGCATTAGGCATCCGGCAGCATGGCCTCAGACTGCTGGCCTTTCAGTAGTTTGTGCTCATTGAAGCATTCAGTCCTTCTCAGTCTCTCCCGGTCTGTGCTTTTGCAACCAATTTTAAGATTAAGATTTTGGGTGCTTGCTTCTCTTCTGGTGCATTTACTCACCTCGTGTTAGTCTGTAGAAGGAACAGAATTCTTCCTGGGACTCCACATGACCCCCACTAGGCATGCCAGGTGATGTTGTACCAGAAGACCCCCCTGCTCTGCAGAGGCCCTTCATTCTGACCCCCCTGCTCTGCAGAGGCCACCACATCCTGAATGTTCTCCCTGTGTTCTGGGCCCATGCTCTTCCTCAAGCCCAGCTTCCGGCCTCCTGACTCAGTGCAGGATTCCCCACCCAGCAGGCCCTGTGATTGGTTCACTCGCAGTCACTGTACATTTTGCCTTGTCTCTATTCCCATGTCTTCTGCCTGCATCATCTCTGGCCTCGGCACAGAGGACGGTGTCTTTCCTGCCACTGTCTTTTCCAACCTAATGATCTTGTGGCTACCTATATGGTGAGCCAGATGCTGCTTGCCCTGAAGAATCAGCCTGGCCAGCTTCTCAGCCCTATCCCCCTGAGCCTCTACGCTCCAGCCATAGGACCTCCTTCCCATACCTCCCAGAGTCTGTATCCCACCCACACGGGCACAGGCATTGCTGTTTCAGTCAGTCCTTCTTATTCCCTGGGTCCTGTGCAGATCTTGTCTTCCTGAAGCCCACCCTAGCCTTCCCCAAGTGTTCCTTGCTGTCCCTTTAGCCCACAGTGCTCACAAGTTTCTGTGCGTCCCATGGCTACCTTGGGTCTGAACCATAAGCTCAGAGACAGAAGAGGCTGCACCTCAGAACAGGCAGGGCCAGTGTCCACTGTCGCCAGGCCTCCTGGAGGATGCTTCCTGCCTCTGCCCGAAGCAATGGCAGCAGCATAGAGCGCGCATCCTTTGCAAAATGAACAAGGGAATGATAGAATGCCCCTAAGGCCAAACAGCCCTCCACCCTCCTTGCAAGCAGAAGTCAGCACTCTTGCTACAACAGGTCAGTTGTCATGGATTGATGACTGTGCCATTTGGGGCTTTCTGGAAGTGGAGGCTGAGAGGGGAATTCAGATCTGAACTCTGTAGGAGACAGGTAGACACTAAGCCTTGAGGAACCTTGGGATTAGGTGCTATCCACCTGTGTCACTGCCTCATTTGAAATGGCCAGGCACTTGTCCCTCTGGCTCTAAGTGCCCTGAGACAGGCCACTAGGACAGAGTTCCTCTGTGTCCCAAAGAGCTCTGCCTTAATTGAGAACACGATAATATGGGAGGCTCAACACCGCTCAGGAGACAGACAGAGTCAGGGACGGACAAATGGAAGGAGCCTACCTTGATAATCAGGGGAGGCTTCCTGGAGGAGGTAGATTTTTTTTTCCTGGCATATGAGCTGAATCAGAATAGAACTACTCAAACAGGTTTCTTAATCCATAGGACGAAATCAGTGGGTCTAAAAGGGTGGCCCACTGCTTGGGATTGGAGGCCTGTGAGCTCAGGACAAGATGTTCTACTTGGGACAGTAAGGGCACATGCTCCAATACAGTCCAGCGGGAATCCGGCAAGAGCAGTAACTCCCCAGCATCTTAGCTGAGGCTGAGCCAGATGTGTAGTTATTCTCTCCTGGGTTTCTCTTTGTGTGATGTGTCGGTGTGAGTGGCAGACCCTAGCCTGCCTATCCACCCTCCTTTAACCTGGGACCCAGAGGTGTGACCTGATAGAGTAGTTCAAATGGCCGTCTTCTGAGTACCTGCTGGGGGCTATCCTGGGAAGGTGTTGGAGACAGGCTACTGTAGGGATTTCAAAGCCCCACCATGTCTGACCTGAAGCATGGGAGGGGACACAGGAGTACTGGCAGCTCAGGAACCAGGGTCTAGCCCGGCCTCGAGAGGTGGGAGCTAGGATGAAAGGATGTGACCTCCATAGGTTTCCTCTGCTGCTGTCGGTGCCTCAGGGAGGCAGCTGGCTGCCCAGTGAGTGACCAGTCCTGGCCAGGGCAGTTGTGACTGAATTCAGTGAGATCACTGAGACTTTCAGAGTGCAGAGTTAGCAGAGCTTGGCTGGACTTCACCTGATTAAGGGACTGTTCAAGGTCACCACAGCCCCAGGGCAACAATGGTTGCAGAGACGAGAGGCCTAATGGGAGAGGTGGGGTGGTCACTATATCCCTAGAGTTTTGGAGACCAGCCTTCAGCTCAAGGACCTGCTGCCAGGTGCCCCTGGGCAGTGTATAAGCCATGGTTGTTGCAGGACATCAGAGAAACTGTGCCGACTTTGGTCTGACATCTATACCGGCCAAGGTGAAGCAGGATTTTGTCCTCACTCAGTGTTGACAGATGTTACAGGTTTGGCAAGGAATCTGAAAAGCCCATCTTTTAAACTGAACCTTCCTGTGTTGTAAACATGGTGCAAAACTGATTTCAGTCCTATTCAAACCAAAGAGAACTGGCGTGCATTTGGACTGAGTTGGGCTAATGTCACCAAACCGGGAGAGCAGAACGTGAAGAAGTTGGGAGTAAACAGGGCACACACACCCGGGGAGAGCGCTGCGACCAGGCTGTGGAGGCAGAGGTCCAGGCCTAGGTTTCCTGTACCAAAGAAGAAAATAAAATATAGCTGGCCGAGAGGGCCTGGAGGGTGGGCTGGGCCTGCACTTGGCCGTGAGCCACAGTGACAAGTTCTGTGCTTTTCCCTGTTGGTCCTGCAGATTCTGGAGGAGAACATGAAGCTGGAGTGTAAGTGCCATGGCGTGTCAGGTTCCTGTACCACTAAAACCTGCTGGACCACGCTCCCGCAGTTCCGAGAGCTCGGCTACGTGCTCAAAGACAAATACAATGAGGCCGTCCACGTGGAGCCGGTGCGTGCCAGCCGGAACAAGAGGCCCACCTTCCTGAAGATCAAGAAACCCCTGTCCTACCGTAAGCCCATGGACACTGACCTGGTGTACATTGAGAAGTCACCCAATTACTGTGAAGAGGACCCAGTGACAGGCAGTGTGGGCACGCAGGGCCGTGCCTGCAATAAGACAGCCCCTCAAGCTAGTGGCTGTGACCTCATGTGCTGCGGCCGTGGCTACAACACACACCAGTATGCCCGAGTGTGGCAATGCAACTGCAAATTCCACTGGTGCTGCTACGTCAAGTGCAACACATGCAGTGAGCGCACCGAGATGTACACATGCAAGTGAAAAGAGGTCCCGGGTCAGACCACTGCCTGGATACTCACAGGGAACCACGGGAGCACTGACCTTGTCTTTTCTGCTGAGGGGGAAGGGTATCCTGGGTTTCCTGCAGACTCCTGTGGGAAGACCCTCTCAGAGGCCTCGCCCCTTCTATTCCACACGAATGCTGCTCGACCGCCCTCCCCCTGACACCGCCCGGCCCCCTCCAGAGCTGGAGCAAAGTTTTCTGTGGCAGGCGCTCTTGAGCCTCGGGCCTCGTCATAGCAATATTTAACAGTTTATTCTGATAAGAAATAATATTAATTTATTTAATTAAAGAGAATTCTTCCACTTCGTCAGGATCCGTTTTCTGCAATCAAAGTGGACTGCTTGAGGTCCTGGTGGGACGACTTTGTCACCAGGACTGGGAGCGATGAACAACTGTACACAATTATTCTTTATGCAGATGTTTCTACTAGTTGATTTTGCAAGTACCCTTCTGCAGCACTAGATGTTAGGTACAAAGAGCAGACGGTCTTTATACACATAGAGATATATATGCACACACATTTGTATTTTTTTTTGTTTTGTTTTTGCTGTTTGCTGCTACCTATCCAGAATTTAAACTGGTCCAGATCTGGAGTTGTTCTTCTCCAGGATATACCCCGATTCTTCTGCCTTCCTCAGTTCAAACCTCACTGTTAGAAAAGTCCCGCTGGGAATAGTGCGTGCGAGGGGATAGGAGTCATCAACTCCCAGCAGTTCCCATCTCTGGAAAGCGAACCACTGGATAAAAGGGTTTCTAAGAGACTATTTTTCTATGGATATTTTATTTATATGGAGTCTGCCTGTGCTGCCCCATGGCCTGTGCTTTTTCTTAACACTGGTACTCACTCAGGGGCAGGGGGACGAGGCCAGGTGTGTGGGCAGGTCCTTTGGGGACCCTCATACAGCTGGGTTTTGGAGTTCCATTTGCCAAGGGGGCCATAGCAGTTCCCAGATGCCTGGGCTGGGGTATCATCTGCGTTAAGTGAGAGGGAATCGTCCCCCAGCCTTAACTCGCTAAGCTCGGTTCTTGGAATGGGAATCTTAGGAGGCAACCTCAGGATGAACTACAGTGGTGGATGAGTCCGTGTCCTGAACACTTTGTGATTATCAGGGGACCTGGCATCCATCATCAGGCAGAGGCCAGCTCAGGGATGCTGAGACCCCCCCACCCCAGCCCAGCCACTGCCTATGTGCCTACAGGTGAGGTGCCATCCTCAGAGAAGGAGGAAGCCAAGAATCCTTGACCAACCATAGTGAAAGTGGTGGGTGTGGCCCCTCTGCCGCAGACCCGACTGCCTCTGAGGCTCTCAACCAGGAACGCCCTCCAGAAAGCGGGGGTATTTCATGTGTGTTGCATGCATTTCCACCTGCGTGCAGACATACACATTTACACACTCCCATGGCAGCACTGTGAAGCACCTCCAGAGGGCTCACATGTGGACGTGCCTGGGAGATCAGATCACATGCATGGAGCTGTCTGCCCGAGAGTCTGTGGTCCCATGGGGTATTACTCAGTGACTATATTTGTGGGCGGGGTGCAAGGTAGGCAGCAAGGAACTACCTTGATGGTGTTGAGCCACCAAGAGACTGCCACTCTGAACTCTGTCTCCACAGCTGCTGGTGAAACTGGAATGCCTGTGAGACCACAGCCCTGAGCCCTGCGGCCTGTGTGCTGGGAGCCCCTCAGTGCTGAGGTCATGTCCAGTTCCCCACCTGGGTTACAGCATGACAAATAAACACGGCTGCATTTCTTCCCTTGAACGCATTTTTAATTTTTCCCTTCTACTTAGGTGTCTAGGTGGATGGACATGTGACTGGAAAGATGGAGTGGATGAATGGATGCATGGATAAATGATGAGTGGGTGGATGGGTAAACGGATGGGAGTGTGGATGGGCAGATAGACGGACAGACAGACAGAATTTCCTGGGTTCAAAACTGGCTGTGTGTTCTAGAGCAGCCCACTTAACCTCTCTGTGCCCATCTTTCCCTATTGGCCAAGCAGAAGCTGCGACAAGATGGCAGTGAGCCAGCGAGCTAACACATGTGGTACAGGCCACTCAGAGACTGGAAGGGGAGGGTTATGGAGCAGAGATCTGTGAAGCTGCAGCTGGGTCCCCAGTAAGTGTTGCATGGTTAGGATAATAAACACTTGGTGATTAAGAATGAATGTGTGGTGGGACCTAGAGGGCTCGTGAGGGTACCAGAGGTGAGGACCTGGAAGACAAGAGGTTAGCTTGTTTGAAGGTTGCAGTATACTGGAGCTGTCTGGTGCCTATGGATACAGCCCCAGACACAGCTTCTTCACTAACAGGCAGCACTGGTTACCACAGCAACGCTCCTGGACACAGAAGAATGAACTGAAGACAACAGGCAAGCTCAGTAGCCACCCCAGCTTAGCGCCGAGACAGCAGAGAAAGAATCTGCAACGCATGCGCACACAGTCACAGCAAGAACGCGGACTGAACTGGAGAGGATAGAGCCCTGTGATTCCAGGCAGACCTTCACAAGCAGCTACAGTACACACACACACACACACACACACACACACACACGCACGCACGCACACACACATACACACTAACCAGCCAAGGCAGCAGAAACCCAGGTCCCCAGCATTTGGGGGGCTAAAGCAAGAAGATGAGTTCCTCTCTCTGAAAGCAGAGTGGGCAGTGCTGTATTCTTAAGATGCACTCACACCCAGGCACAGACCCCAGGCAGGGCTTGGGGAACACTGCAAACCTGTCCTTAGGAGCCATGCCTCGGGCTTTCCTCTCCCGCTGTGGTCTCTGGTACTTGCTCAGAAACAGGCCCTCAGTGCTCATGTATGTGTGCATGGTTGAGTGAGGATCCTCATGTGAGATTAGAGAGAGCCAGTGGTGCCTGCCTCAGGAGGTCACATCCAGATGGGAGGCCTTTGGTTCTAAAGGGACAAGAGCTTCTGAAGCTTGGCATTTGCTTCACAGAGCAGTGTGCTCCCTAGCAGCCCTGATCACAGCCCGAGAGTCTGGGCTCCAATCACAGGTCTTCCCTTTCTTGGTTTGGAAAGGCTTGTATGTGAGTCATCCTCTCCTCTCCTGCGACAGCACAGCCAAGACAGTGACTTGAAAGGAGGAAGGTGCCACCTGGGTTTTGGCCTTTCTGATTTAGGCCTATGGTGAGGCAACGCATCGCCATGGGAACATGCGGTGGGAGCAGGTAGTGGAACACATGGTGGGAACATGTGATAGAGCACGTGGCAGGAACATGTAAGGGATCACATGATGGAGCATGTCGTGGGGTGTGTGGTGGTGGGAACACATATTGGGGCACGTGGTGGGGACATGTACTGGTGCACATGGTGGAGCAAAGCTGCCCACTGCACTGGCTTCCATTCATACAAAGGGATTTCATGGTTTTCAGGCTCCTCCCCGTGACCAGAGGCTCTCAGATGGTGTGGCCCTGCTTAGCATCTCTTAGCATCTGTTTAGGTTATCTGACTGCTTGGGTCAACTAGATTCAATGCTCATCTCACCCCTTCCTTCTTTCAGGCAGGCACCCTTCAATGCCCCCTCACTGCCCGTCCCCACATAATACCCCAATTCCTGCCCAGTTCCATCAGTCTTCCTGGCCCTTCCCAAGCTGACTGGCAGATTGTATGTGCTTGTTGACTAGCTTTTAGGGGTGGGGAAGTCTCTCAATGCCCAACATCCAGATGGGACACTGAAGAAAGCAGAGACAATGTGTCACCTTCCCAACCCTTCCTAGAAGAAAGTCCGAGGCAGTTAACTCTGGTCCATCCTGGCATTTCTGAGCGCTCACCTCATTTCTTTCCAGAGCCCTACCGGCTGCTCATGAGCAAGCGAAAAGACACAGGTTGACCAGGCGAAGAACACTGTGCTTGGGCTTCTTTATACCAGAGCCATTTCCTATGGCTCCTACGACCCTTTCCCTATGCATCTGGAAGATGGTTCAGTAGGAGTTTCTCTCACAAGGAATGCTGGGTGAGCGCAGAATCCTGTCACACCCATGCCTGGATGAGTAGTACTTACCTCTTCTCAGCAGCCACCTTGGGGGCAAGGCTGCCAGGTGGCAAAAGTCTAGGTCTGCAGGGACCTGAGGGGTCTCTCACTCTGCCCCTCGCTGATTGGTGAATTACAAGGGGCCAATGATACCAAGCCACCAAGAGTCAAGCTTTAGCTACTCAAGCAACTGGGAGGACCAACTAAAACAGAGACACGACCATCTTGTTAGCCAGGAGGGAGGGAGCAGAGGCAGCTAGTACCAAACCTCCAGGAAGGAAGGGACAGAAGGGCAGGTTACATCAGCTTCCCCTCCCTGTGCTCTCAGGGGTGCAGGGGAGCAGGCATTCTTTATACTTGTGAATGGCAGATGCTCCCTAGTTTAAAAAATGCACAGAAGTGTCTTAGAGAGATGAAAATACACACAATTCCTTGGAGGCTCTGATGTCCAAAGAAAGCGATTGTTGCCAGACTTGAGGGTGGGAATAGAAACCCATCCATATTGCAGATGACCTGAATGAGCCCAGGCTGCTTCCTACTCACTTTGGCAAGTACAAGTTACAGCACCTTATTCTCCTGTCATACAGTAGCTTGTGGAACATCTCTTTACATTGTGTGAATATATGTCACTGTGGTTGGCTTAATAAAGAAGCTGACTGGCCTATAGCTAGGCAGGAGAAGGTAGGCAGGAGAACTAGACTAACAGAATGCTGGGAAGAAGGAGGAGGAGACATGGAGAGAAAGAAGAAGATGAGGGGCAACTGGAACCAGCGGCAGGGGACAGTCCTAGCCAGAACACAGCAGCTCTACTACACTGGGGCAGCAAGGCGACAAACCTGGAGTCACGGGGAAATGAGAACCTAGGTGAAGGGCCCTATATACCACGGGTCTCCTCTGTCATGGACTTATGATGAGAATAAGAGCCTGAGAGGTGTTATTTGATGCAAGCACCTACGACACAGGTAAGACTCTATCATCCAGTGCTGGTCTCATACCTCTGCTCTGAGATGTTCAGCAGGGGCGCTACCAGGTGAGACAGCTTTAGGATTGGGCTGTACCTTGGGGGGAAATAGACCAGGGTCAGCATGTTCTGTGCCTCCATCTCTACAGTGGTACATGGGGTTAGCGCAGGGGTCTTGAGTGCATGTGATTCGAGGAACAAACAGCATTGCATAGACTCTCAAAAGGGGTCTGACATGCCATGAGCCACCAGACATGGTGGCTTTGGTGGCTCTGCCCTTGGCTTCAGCATTGGTGAGTTCAAGAGAAGATTTTGGGATTGAGATGTCCCAGATGCTTCTTCAGGTCTGAATCCAGAGCCACCCAGGACTCCAGGGCTCAGGGCCACCAGGTGGCCAACCCTCCGCAGCAGGCAGCAGCTAGAAAGCAAAGCAAACACACCGAGGGCAGGAAGCTCCTGGGCTGCAGGAAAGCAAACAAGCTGCTTCCTCCTGCCGCACGCTGCCGTCGCCAACCTTTCCCAGGGCCCATCCTTGGGAGACCACCTCAGGCGCCTGGCCTGTGTTTGGACAGCTTGTTGGAGAGTGTGGGCGGAGAAAGGGGAGAGGCAGATCTAGGCCCATGCCTGCTGAGACCCCATCTTGTGCCCGAGCCTCCCAGCTGCTCCTCGGGGCACTGCTGGGAACCACTCCCCGACCTTCATCCCTGGCCTATGCCCCGCATTGGGCCACAGGCCTTGCTTTCATGGGGCAGGTCTGTGTGTGGTGTTAGGAAAGGGCCATGGAATCAAAAAATCACTCGTAGCCAGTGTTGGTAAAGTGTTCCCAGAAGGCCCAGCAAATTCTCTGTGCCATCTGTAGACTACCTAAGGCCAGAAGTTATAGTGGGTCTCTTGGTGTCTCTAGGAGGCCGAGTCTTTTCTTTCAATGCTAGAGTTGAAACCCAGGGCCACAGACAGGTTAGGTCTATATCAGCCCCCTGCCATGAACTGCAGCCCAGCTCCATAAGCCCCAACTTTCAGATAAGTAAAAGGAAGCCAAGAGAAGTGAGGCTGCTTGCCCAAGGTTATCCATTTCGCAAAAGAAGTTTCCATCCAGTGCCCAAACCAGCGAGTCTAGCCTCTTTGCTAATATATGAGTTTCCTCTCGCTGCTGAAACAAACTCAGTAACTTGGTGGCTTGGTACAACACACACCTGCTTGCCTGGTGGTCAGAAGTCTATAACCAGACTCCCCACATCAGAGTCTGAGTGAGGTCAGGACTGGCTCTTTCCAGAGGAGGATGGACCCTTTCCTGTCTTGTTTGGCTCCCAGAGGCCACCTGCACCCATTGGCTGGTGGTCCTTCCCTCCAGCTACAGTCACATCACACTAACCTCTGACTCTGGCCTTGCCGGTCCCACAGCAAGGACCCTTGTGATGGGTTGGGTTGACATGAGCAATCCAGGACAGCTGACTTGTTTTTTTCCGTGTATACACACATGTTTTTTATGTGCCTATACATTCTAGAACTGCAAATGAACGGATGCTCTCTGTTTTTCTGAGATGACTTAGCTCACATGCTGTGATTAGCCCCATTTGCATCTGTGCTCCTACACATGACATCATTCTGTTCTTCTCTCGGATAAAATAGAACTGCATTGTGTGTCTATGCTCATGTTTTCTCTCTGTGTCCCTTTGCTGTTGGCTGTGACCAGCGCTGCAGTGAGTGCATGTCCACCCACTGAACACCCTGGCTTTGTTCTGGGCCTACCTGTACATTTCCAGGTGGAGAGATAGGGACCTCCCTGGCCCTGTGGGGTGTGTACTCCTCCCCAGGCCCTAGCATGTGGCCTGCCTCACTGCTGTCACCACAGAGGGGAAAGGCGCACCTGCCTCCAGCCTTGACTCACAGTCACACCTCACACAGGCGCTTGCAAAGAGCAAGTGATGGAAGCAGAGTGTGGCTGTCACATCCATGGACACTGCAGCCAGGGCACACTGCAGATACACCACAGTTAGTGCCCAGAGGCTCCCAAGAACTTTCTCAGGTGACGCTTCACAGCCACAGGCCTGCTGCTTTATGGTTTGAAAGAGGGTTGAGACCCCAAGGCTCATATACTAGAGGCTTGGTTCTCCCTGTGGTGGGTAGAGGGGTGGATTGTTGAGGGAAGAGGTTAGGCCCCTGGGGGGAGCTGGGTAGGTCACTGGGGGAGCTGGGTAGGTCACTGGGGGAGGTGGGTAGGTCACGGGGGGAGGTGGGTAGGTCAC
>NW_004949099.1:5291248-5296434 GCF_000317375.1 Microtus ochrogaster | reverse complement strand
GGGTTGAGGTGGGTAGGTCATGGGGGGAGGTCGGTAGGTCACTGTGAGGGGGTGGGTAGGTCACTGTGAGGGGGTGGGTAGGTCACTGGGGAGAGATGGGCAGGTCACTAGGGGGAAGGCGGTAGGTCACTGGGGGGAGGGGGAGGTCACTGCATGGAGGTGGGTAGGTCACTGGGGAAAAGGGGTAGGTCACTGGGGAGAGGGAGTAGGTCACTGGGGGAGGTGGGTAGGTCACTGGGGAGGTGGGGAAGTCATTAGGGGGAGGGGGTAGGTCATTGGGGGGGGATAGGTCACTGTGTGGAAGTGAGGAGATTTCTGGGGGGAGGTGGGTAGGTCACTCAGGCACTGCCCTTGGAAGGGCTTAAGGTAGTTTTCTTGGGACTTAGTTAGTTGCCTGGGTAGTTATTAGAAAAAGGTACAGCGGGCCCCACATCACTTTGACCTTCTCTGTTGAAGTATGATCTCTTGCTACTATGATGCCGTCCACCTGAGGCCCGGAGCAGAGGCTGAGCTGACAGTCACCTGATCTTGACTGTCCAGTGTAGAAATAGGAGCGGCGGGCTGCGTCCCTTTTGTTATATGATATTTTGCTATGTTAAAGTTAAAGCCTTCCTTTTTTTGTTTAAACAGAAAAAGGGGAAGTGATGGAGGAAGGTCATTGGTTAATTAAATAAAGAAGCTGCTTGCCCTGATAGGTTAAAACAGGAGGGAGGAGTAAACAGAGCAGAATGCTGGGAGGAAGAGGAAGTGAGCTCAGACTCCACAGCTCTGCTCTCGGGAGCAGATGCCTCAGAGAGACGCCATGCTCCCCTCTCCTGGGAAGATACACTCCCGGTAAGACCGGTGCTCACTAAGACCGGTGCTCACAGATTATTAGAGATGGGTTGATCGGGATATCAGAATTAGCCAGTAAGGGCTAGAGCTAAAGGGCCAAGCGGTGATTAAATGAACACAGTGTCCGTGTAATTATTTCGGGTAGAGCTAGCCATGTGGGCGGCCGGGTGCCGGGACGCAGCCCGCCGCTCCTATTTCTACAGTCCAGCCTCTAAAATTATAAGGCAATTAGCGTCTTTTCTTTCTCCTTCCTCCCTTCCCTCCTTCCTTCCTTCCTTCCTTCCTTCCTTCCTTCCTTCCTTCCTTTCTGTACTAGTCAGGGTTACTATTGCTGTGATGAAATACTATAGCATGACTAATAAAAACCCAGAGACAGAAATTGGGGTTCAAGTTGAAGGTCAGAAAAGCAAAACAGCTCTTACCTCTACCTCAGTCCCAAATGGCGATCCTGTCTCCAGTACTCTCAGAATGAGACTGTGTCTGAGAGCCATCTCCCTCCATCTAATATTCCTCTCTAGAGCTGGGATTAAAGGCATGCACCACCCGGTTTCTATAGCAAACTAGTGTGACTACTAGTGTGTGTCCCCACTGCCTGGTCTGTAAGCCTGACCAGTGGGGCTGTTTTGCTTTTCTGACCTTCAGGCAAGCTTTATTTATTAAAATACAAATGAAATATTACTACAAAATACCATTACCAAAAACAACTGGGAGAGGAAAGGGTTTATTTGGCTTACGTTTCCACGTCACCATTCATCACTGAAGGAAGTCAGGACTGGAACTCAAACAAGGCAGGAACCTGGAGGCAGGAGCTGATGCAGAGGTCATGGAGCAGCTGGCTTGCTCTCCATGATGTGCTCAGTCTGTTTTCTTATAGATCCAGATCCACCAGCCTAGAATGGTCTCACCCCATGGGCTGGACCTGCTCTTATCAATCACTAATTAAGAAAATGCTCTACAGCCAGATCTTTTGGGTGGTAGAGATAGGGTTTTCAGGTTTTTTCAAAACAGGGTTTCTCTGTGTAATGGTACTAGTTTTCCTAGAACTAGCTCTTGTAGACCAGGCTGGCCTCGAACTTACAGAGATCCACCTGCCTCTGCCTCCCGAGTGCTGGGATTAAAGGCATGCGCCACCACTGCCCAGCTTCTACAGCCAGATCTTATGTAGGTATTTTCTCAACTGAAGTTCCCTTCTTTCAGATGATTCTACCTTGTGTCAAGTTGACTTTAAACTAGTCAGGACACTTTTCTTTTAGACATGGTTTCATGTAGTCCAGGCTGGCTCAAGCTTGCTATGTAACTGAGGATGACTCTGAACTTCTGATCATTCTGCGTCCACCTCCTGGGTGCTTGCACCACTGCACTTGGTTTAAGCCTCTTTTGTAATTTCTAGCCTCAGATGTTTTGTTACAGAGACACAAAACAGACTAACCCAACTGTCCAGTGTGATAGCCAGTGGCTGTCACCTGTGGTTGCAGAGCACCTGAAAGGTGAAAGGGCAAGTAAAAGACCTGCAAGAGAAAAATCAAAGTCTTTGAAGAAAGAAATCAGACAAGATATCAGAAGATGGAAAGATCTCCCATGTTCATGGATTGGCAGGACTAACATAGTAAAACATGACCATCTTCCCCAAAATAGTCTACAGATCCAAAGCAATCCCCATCAAAATCCAATCTCCATCAAAATCCCAACACAATTCTTTACAGATCTTGAAAGAACAACACTCAATTTCATATGGAAAAATAAAAATAAAAGCAAAAACAGACAAACAAACAAATAAACAAATCCAGGATATTAATACATTCCCACACAATAAAAGAACTGCTGGAGGCCTCACTGTTCTTGATTTCAAGCTCTACTTCAAAGTTATAGTAATAAAACAGCATGGTATCGGCATAAAAACGAACACATTGATCAAGGGAATTGAACTGAAGACCTAGATATAAATCCACATACACATGGAACCCAATGCCATGAAGTTGGGTGAATTTCCAGCCAAGAAGTACACTGGGAAAAGGAAAACATCTTCAACAAATGGTGCTGGTCAAACTGGATGTCTGCTTATAGAAGAACAACAGAGCCATACTTATCACCCTGCACAAAATTCAAGTCCAAGTGGATCAAAGACCTCAACGTAAATCCAGCTACACTGACCTTCATAGAAGAGACACAGGGAAATAGTTTTATTTTCCCAACTTCACATCCAATAGAGGACTTCTGTGCAAAGCATATAAAGAATTCAATAAAGTAGATATCCAACCCAAATAATCCAATTACGAATGGGGTACAAATCTAAACAGAGAATTCTCAACTCAGTTTGCTGAGAAACACTGAAAGAAATGTTCAACATCCTTCGCCATCAGAGAAATGCAAATCGAAACTACGGTGGGATTTCATCTTACACCTGTCAGAATGGTCAAGACCAACAACGCAAGTGACACTTCATGCTGTAGACTAAGGGGAACACACATCCATTGCCGGTGAGAGTGTAAACTTGCACAGCCACTATGGAAATCAATATGGCAGTTCCTCAGAAAGCTTGGAATTGATCTGCCTCAAGGCCCAGGTATTCCACTCACAGATGCAGCCCCTGTGTCAGCAGGGTGGTGACTTGAATGAAAATGGCACCCATAGGCTCATCAGGAGTGGCATTATTTGCAAGGATTAGGACATGTGACCTTGGAGTAGGCATGGCTTTAGTAGGGAAAGTGTGTCACTGGGGATGGACTTTTAGGTTTCAGAACTCTCAGCTCCTCCCCCGGCACCATGTCTGCTCCATACCACCTTGCTTTCCATCACGATGATAATTTACTGAACCTCTAACCCTGCAAGCAAGCCAGTAAGCAGCACCCCTCTGTGACCTCTACATCAGCTCCTGCCTCCAGGTTCCTGCCCTGGTTGAGTTGCCGTCCTGACAGTGATACGGAAGTGTAAGCCAAATAAACCTGTTCCTCCCCTGCTTTTTGATCATGGTGTTTTGTCACAGCAGTAGACACCCTAAGACAAGAGGGTTAGCCCCAAATCATCTCTCAAGCTTCCCAGGTCCCCACCTGATATGGGACTTTGTTGGCCTCTCCCATTTGTCCCTTCTGTTAGCTGCATCTGTAATGGTCTCAGCCCCAAGTTTCGAAGATGTGTCCCATCCCTGTCTCACTATCCAGCCCTGCCAGGTCTGCCACCACTAAGATCAGCATTTACGGTGCCATCTTGTAGGGGCCTGGTGTTGCCATCATCTTACAGATGAGGAAGAGCATCAGCAAGGGAGACCTTCTCTAGCCATAAGCTAATAAAGCCTCTTCAGTGCTGCTGCAGGGGAATTTCTAGAGTAAACAACCTAGCATTTGGGGACAAGAGTCAACTCTCAGGATTATCTGGCATGACAGCGAGCGACATGTTCATCCCTTCAGCCACTATGCCACCTAACTCCTAGACCAGCATTGGCGCCTGAGAGTGGCCCAGGGTCTGAGTGATTGCCCATGGGCAGATGGCTACTTTGGCAAAAGCTGAGCAGCCAGGGAACAAAGGGCTTTCACGGGATGCAATCCAGGTTGAGAGAGGGGAAAATGGCCAGGTGCTCATAGAGGCAGGTTCACACGGAGGGAAGGGGTGAGCTGCACAGGACTGGTTGGCACAGGGCCCCAGGTTCCGGCCCACATTCCCAGAGCAGCAGACAGTCCCTGGCAATGGCTGAAGGCCCTATTTGTGTGATATGTCAGCAGAGAGGGTAGGCCTTTTAAGGGGTAAGATCATGAGGCTTGATAGCATGCCGGGGCCTCTCCCTGGGGAAGCCAGGCCCTTGCAAGGACCGTCAGTTATTGTTAACTGTGTCCCTGTGTGAAGGAAAAGGGGACACTGCTAGTCACTGATACCTGTGCGATCTGGCCACCAGGACTCAGCTACACCACCGCAGCTCTAGTTACAGGCCGGAGAGGCAAGGGGGCCTGCAGCCCTCTAGTATACTTATGGCAAGAGAAAAGAGGCGGAGAGGTGCGCAGCATGAGGTTACAGGGGTGATGGCAAGTCACCCAGGGTCCTGTGTATGAAGTCACACGCTTTCCAGGATCGCATGTGTCTCGCTGTCAAGAAGAGGGTGATGGGAAGAATGTGGAGGGATGAGGCTGAGACAGTGAAGGGTGGAGAGACCTTCAGCCTGGCTTGGGAACCAGTGCTCTGGGCTGAAAGGCCTGCCGGTCTCCACAGTGAGACCACCAGTGGCGCCTGTAACTTCCACCCAGCCCCACAGCCTCACAAGCGCCTGCTAAGGGCCGGGCGATGGTGGCGCACGCCTTTAATCCCAGCACTCGGGAGGCAGAGACAGGCGGATCTCTGTGAGTTCGAGACCAGCCTGGTCTACA
>NW_004949099.1:5270734-5291148 GCF_000317375.1 Microtus ochrogaster | reverse complement strand
AAAAAAAAAAAAAAAAAAAAAAGAGCCTGCTAAGGGAGGCAGGCTGGGCGCTTGTGAAGCACCGAGTACCTTTGTGACATTTATTACCTACTAGTGCATGCTGTTCGTGTCTTTCGTGGTATTTGTGACGTTTATTACCAACTAGTGCATGCTGTTCGTGTGTTTGATGGTGTTTGTGTGACGTTTATTACCTACTAGTGCATGCTGTTTGTGTCTCCGGTGGTGTTAAGGGGCTCAGTCCTCACAGCAACCTCCTGTGATGGCCACTAGAATTACCAAAAGTGGGACAGAGAGGCAAAAGAGATTCCCAAGATTACACAGCTTCTATGGGGGCAGAACAGAATCTGTTAGCACTGAGATTAGAACCCAGTCCTCTAGCTCCAGAATTCCTACCTTTGGGAACCACTGAAAACTGGCAGGAACCAAAGTCAACCTCACTAGAACGAGGCCAGGCTCCGGCCTTGGATGGACAGGATATGAATGAAGACTAAAGCAAGAAGGACACAGAGATGTGACAGCAGGGAGCCCACAGGACTGAGAAATAGTGGAACACAGCTATTGCCACCCTAGGCCACAGGGACAGAGGAGAAAGGGGTCATAGAGCTCAGGTCTGAAGTGATAGGAAGGGACTCAGGGTAAAATCAATGACTACAGATAGAAGAGGGAGGTGAAGGCAGGGGTCAGGCTCCCTTGCCTGATGGCTCTACCCAGGGAGAAACCCCAGTGTGGATGCCTCCCGGGGGCAGAGCAGGAGGGCAGGATGGGGGGAGCTGTGAAAATCCGCTGGCCCAGGGCACAACTGAACAGCCCTGAGAAGCAGTTTATACCAGGTCCAGGTCAGGACAGTCCCACAAGGAGTGGGCTGTGATCTCGCTGTTCCTCCCTGGTACCTACGGCTTCTGAGATGTTGAGCCAGGAGTGGTCAAAGGCCAGGGTATTACAGAGCTACCAGGAAGGTGGGTAGTTGTGGGACCTAGTTGCCCTAAGGCAACTGCAGTAGAATAGCAGGGGCACCTGCAGCTTAGAGTCACCAGAGGATGAAGCAGAGCTGGAGTTTTGAGGTGACACGGCTAAGGGGCAAAGGCTTGCCTGTTGCGCCAAAGGACATCTGTGACATTCTGGATGTTTGGTTAGTCACTGGCCATCATTACCAATCTGAAGACTGCCAGAGGCTGGGAAGTGAGGGGATGACGGAGGGAGGGAGGAAAGGGAGGAACAAATGAACGAATGAATGAATGATTGAGGGATGTGCAAGCAGGGAACGAATGAATGAAAGGGATGGAGGAGGGAATGAACAAAGGAAAGAAGGCAGAGAGGACAAAGGAAAAGAGGGAGCCCGAAGAGCCCTGGACTTAAATGATCCAGCTGCATCCTACTGCTGCTTAAGATGCTAGGCCTGCCGTCACCATGGTAATGGGAGAAAATCACAGAGCAATTTGTAATCAGCAGGAGGTGGGGGGGGGCTCCTGCTAGAGCACTCTGGGAAGGAAGGGCCCTGTGGGTCCCAGACTTGAGCTCCCACTGAAGTCTGAGGCCTTTTGCACCACCTTTCCAGGGTCCTGCCCCCAGCGTCCATAGCTGGCTGAGCTTCGCCTCCCCTCCTCTGAGGTGCCTGCAGCATCCCCTCACCAGTTTGTAGCCCATCTCTCTGCACACTGTACACTGCGACCCAGTCCTACCTTCAGGCCACAACTCCACTTCCTCCCCTTGTCCCAGGGAAGCCTTCAGAAACTGCCATGTGCCATGCTCTCCAGATGGGAAGGACATTGTCCAGTAGCAGCTGCAAACGCCTCCCAGCACTGGCAGGCTCCCGTCCACCAGCCCCAGGGATAGGATTCAAGAATCATCTTGAATAAAACCATAAAACCCACCATGCTCGTTCTAGGCACAGACCTTAATTAATGAGACCCGAGTCTTAGCTGACCCAGCCATGGCTTCCTGCCAACCTCTCTACTGTCCCTCCCCCTGGACATCTCACAGGTTTTTCCAACAGTAAGAGGCTGAGGAGGAACTTCCAATCCAAGAAGTCACATGTTCAAAGCCACACAAACTCATAACCACGTTTGCCTCCTAACACAGCCAAGAGAGGGCATGGTAGGGAACTTCACGGGTGAAACCACGCCTCAGGCTTCTGAGAGCCCTTGGGAAGAAAAGCCTGAGCCTCCAGAGTTCACTTATCATGTGACCTTAGGTGAACCATCTTTGTCCTTTGAGCTACAGTCGCCAACTGTGAAGAGTTTAGAGGATCAAAGAACTGTTCCGCTACGGAGAGAGGATGAGAGCCCAGGGGCCAGAAAGACAAGTGTCCCATAGCTCGGTTGTACTGGGGTCCAGCCACCATTGCTTGCGGTTGCCTCCGTGACTCCATAACTCAGTCTGTGGTCCATTACTGCCTGTCCCAACTCTGGTCCTGGAAGCTGTCCAGCTGCAAATGGAAAGGAGCTGAGGGCTGGCAGAGCAGGCTGGCCTATAGCTCAGGGGTGAGGAGATTGCTTTGATCAATGGAGTCGGGTCTGGTTTGGGCAGGACAGCATAGAAGGGAGGAAGGAGCCTCAGCCAGTCCCTGTGTTCTCCACCCATGTCCTAAGCTACTCTCCACAGCTCAAGAGCGTGGACTCTGCCTTGCTTTGAGGACCATGGCCGTGCTGTGTGCAAAGGCAAGAGAATCTCCTGGAGTGGCTGCATGCATGTACACATGCACACTCACACACCGTGTAGGTTCTCAGCTTCCAGAGCTAATGGCCTTATCTGCACTCTGGATCAAGCAAAGCCCCTTCCCCAGGGGCTGCAAAAAGAGCTGGTAGAGTATACACCATTTAAGGCAAACACTCAGGACCCCGCTCCCATGTGGTCACCATCCTACTTTTATTACTGCCAGTCAAGGCCCTAAGAGGGCAGTAGCCATCCAGGGACACACAGCAGGGCACCAGGACCAGCACCTTTGTCCAAGTATCGGTGGAGGGAAGTGAGGGAAGGAAGAAGGCAGTTAAGGAGCCCCGTGTAAGCGCCTCACACAATGGGGTCACTGGCCAGACCAAAGAAGGTGGTTGAGGCGGGCTTGGCCCTGCTTAGCATATGAGCTGGAGGCCCCCGCCCCTTCCTGAGTGGGTTCCAGGACTAACTATAATGTCCCAATTGTCGCACAATACCATGATGGAGGGCCCTGTCACATTTTTGTCGCCGTTACTGGGGTCCCCATTCATGGCCACTGTCACCATGCTCAGAACAAGCTGGCTAGGCAGCCTCCTTTGCATTAAAATGGGTGAGAACTAAGCCTTCCCACTGCTCAACTGGGCAGAAAACGGGATTAGGCCAAGGACGGCTGAAGGCCCCTGTTGGGGGCGGCCCCCGAAGGCCAGTGTCGGCCACTGCCCTCTGGCCTGGGCCATGCACCAGCTCTCCATAGCCCTCACTGAGGGAGAACAACCCCCCACCCCAACACACACATTTTAGTGTCTCTAGCTACACAATGGAGTTAGGGACATGACTGCCTCAGGTTTCATTCTGAAGTGAAGAAACTCCACATTTTTAGGTGTCTCAATTAGAGCAGAACAGAACACTGCTGTTTCGTGGTGGGTGGGATGGGGATGAATTCCATTCTTGGTGGGGGGCACCTCTGTTTGTGAGCTTCTGGGCGCAATAGCAAAATACCTGAGAGGAGCATTTATAATGGGAAATGTTTACTTTGGGGTCAGCATTTCAGAGATTGGAGGCCATGACTAGTGGCCACAGCCCTTAGGCCTCTGGTTGAGCAAGGCACCATGGTGGTGACGGATGTCAAGCAGAGCTGCTCTGCTCACAGTGAAGAGCAGAGGAAAGCAGCAAGAAAGGGCTGAGGTGCCACATGGCCTCAAAGACACATGTCACTACGGTCAGAACCCACAGCTTAGCAGCGTCTGAGCAGTGCCCAGAGCTCCTGGCACGGGGAGTGTCCACGGGGAGCAGCCACAGCGGGAGGGGACTACCTGAAGGTAAACAAGAACCAGGTGAGGGTGTACTGGCAGGAATGGCAGCTGTGGCAGGGGCTCAGCAACCAAACATGTTACCTAGAGACGCACACACAGAAGCCCACGGCCGCTCGCATACAAGAATGTGGAACTACCCCACATGTCCGCAGATTGGGGGAGGCAGGCTAAATACATCCTCCACACCTCAGAGCCCATGCAGCTCAAAATGAAGGCCTAGTGTGACATTAGAAGTGGCAGTACATCCAAGACTACCAGCAAATGAACAAGGACAGCTGTGGAGAGGCCTATCAGGCTCATTCACAGGCAATGGAATGCAGCGTGTGAACCCACACAAGAATCCTGGGCGAAGAACTCAAGGGGCCGAGGAGGAAATCTTGGCTTTGTGACCTATGTGCTTCTTTACCACTCTGTGTACAGATGGTTCCCAAATTGTGACTGCTCACTTTGGTTTTTGTCTTTGCAATTAGGCAAAGTCACATGCATTCAGGAAAAAAAAAACAGCAAAAACCAACAGTACTTAGAGTGTACACATGTGCACAGAGCTAAGGATGGGGGCTGAGCCTCAGGCATCCTAGGCAAGACTCTACCGGAGTCACAGGCAGCTCCAAATGGCTTTATCCTGACTTCCATTCTGAAACTCTCAGTGGGTACCCCTCACTGCTGACACTCCTCTTTGCTGTCACTCCTCTGCTCCGTCTCCACGGCTTCTTGCTCAGCCCTCTGAAGGGAAGCATCCCACTACTATATAAGAAGACATTCTGGCTGATAACATTTGCAGGATGCTCCAGGAGACCCTGCAGTCTACACCACAGCCTGCCTGAGCACTAGCCACAGACCTCTGGCCTGAGTATCCCACCTGGGCATCTTCTCTCTCTCACACACACAGGAAAGATACATGAGAGCCCTTCCTTACCCACATCGGGGCAAAGATGGAATGTAGACATCAACAGGGCTGTCCCACTCTAAAGTTCATGTCCCTCTAGCCAGAGATTATCTCTGGAACACACTGATACATCAGAACACAGCCAGGCAGCGATGAAGTGCAATGGAAGGCGGTGCCGCAAGATGAGGAAGCCCAGGGTTAAGAAAGTACACAGCCTACCCTAGGGTTTCCCATGTGTCCTTTGAGAGCTTAGGGGAGGGGCAGGCTTCTGACCACTGGTAAGACACCCCCACAGGGACAGAAGCAGCCAGATTATCCATGCCCCTACCTCTGGGATCCCCAGATCCTAGCTGAACGGGCTCAGCCTGAGTGACCCATGTCCTTGCTGCAGCCCAGTCTGGGGGCTTGAGAACAACAATTCATGGGGAGTGGGCAGTGTGTGCCCAGCTTCGTGCCCATTTCTCTTTCTGTGGTGTCACAAGTGCCTTGGAGAGGAGCGAGCGTACTCTGCCCCCGGCATTACCTGAGCCTCAGACGCTAGCTAGAAAGTTCCACACTGGAGGAAGCTGAGCATCACTGAGGGGATTACCCTGTAATTTGTATGCAGTTGCAGGTCATTACCAAAACGACAATGAAATGCAGACTCCCTGTAATTAGAAGCTTTTATGAATTGGGTTCCAGGGTATTAATGGCAAAGCTATCAGATCTGCTCCTCCCCCAACTCTGATGCCCTTTCTCTGCTATCCGCAGGCAGAGAGGCCCAAGGGCCCCTTCTGAGCACCTTGACTGCAGTGCTCCAGTTTAAGGATCTGTCATGTTCTAGGTGGTGGTCCCTGACACAGTGGGTTGTGACACCCCACAACAAGCCTCAGAACCAGCCCAAATATCTATAGATTGGAAGGTGGGAAGGTGCGCTCAGATCTTGGGACGTGTTCCAGCCATGATCGTTAGGGAAGCAGCTGGCAAAGAGGAACAGAAGGGCTGCCCAAGACAATCCTTTACAGGAACAAAGACCACAAGATGAGGACTTCCGCAGCTCAGCGGAAGTTTCTCTGCTTGCTCGGGCTATTGTATCTGGCCCTGCCGCACAAGCTCTCAGCACACCTTGCCTCCTTTCTCACATGGACACCGCTCCCTGGAAAGCCCACAAAACCAGCAGGGGAAAGAAGATCCTGAAAACCTTGGTACCATGCCTGGCTGAGCGGACAGCCTGGCACAGTCACTTTGCCCATGATCTGCTCTAGCTACGTTTAACTTCTGATACACAGGGCACCGTATTATACCCGACCGATTTCTCCTCCATGTGTCCACCAAGCACCTCCCCCTCTGGGGATGAGACGTGTTCCATGTTAGCTCATCCTCTCTGTGCCACATGCCCCCACAGCATGAAGAGCAAGGTTTCCACTTCTGCTGCCAGATTTGGTGTGTGTGTGGGGGGGACAAAAGATAAAAGTAAAAAGTAACAGGTTAATGTACAACTGTTTATCTAATTAGAGTGGGCTCTTTGAGCCAACCCCCACCCCTGCCCACATCTTGAAAATACCCTCAAGTGGAGGCAAATTAAATGCGCACAAGCCACCCCGCCTCAAGGCTCCAGAGTTGTCCACTGGAGTGACCATTTGATTGACACCTGCTACCCTGCCCACTGTTCAGAAGAATGCCATACTGAATGTTGCCAGTCTTGGAAATAAAAGCAGAAGCTCAAAATTAGAGGTACAATTTCTATGGAATGCATACTGATTTTTGCACAGTTGTAAGGTTGGGAAAACAGTAAACTGAGCCATCATTAGTCTGGGGACTGTCTGTAGACAAGGATTTCCCCTATGAGAAAATTCAACAGCTCTCTTGCAACCCCTTCCTGCAGTCAGCCATGTGATGCTATTTGAATATGCAGAGACCCATAGGCTTGCACACCGGGGTGTCTAGCAGTGGTTACAGGTTTTCCAGAACTTTTGTGGTCCACTGATGATGCTCTTTCACACTGCCAAGCTGACTAAGAGAGACGAGCAGTCACCAAACCACAACCTGGTGCTGTGGTGTCTCCACATTTCCTTCACTTTCTACCTCAGCCTCATTCTATGTTTTAGACACGGAAGCACACGGGTAGATGCTTTGGTGGGATGTAACACAAATGGCCTTTTGCCTGGTTCCCAGTACAGTCCTGTATCTTTGTGACTGGCCAGAGCCAACTTTAGGAAGGAAGGATTCTACATGGGCCCGAGGTTTAAAGGCTACAGCTCATCATCGTGGGAAGGTGGGACACTGTGTTCGTAGGCTCAGCTTTGTGAAGACACACAATGGCCATGATGGCCATGGTTCAAAGTGAGTGAAATACAGTTTGAGCTGGCAGTGGGAGTGTCATCCAGAGGTTCTGGTTTTGCAGGATGCGAGGGTTAATAGGACCGTAAAGGCTGACACCAAGGTTCCAGAAAGGTGCCGAGGCCAGGCAACGGGCACCAGGCCTGGGCTCTTTACATGGAGTCTGGGCATTGGCAATGAGTGAGGTTGTGAATAGTAAGGTCTTAGCTTCAATCAGGACCTCAGGATATTGGGTATGCTGGGAATATTTGCCAAGAAATAGAAGACACATGTGCCACAGGCAAAATTGCTGTAGGGGAAAGCTACCCAAGCCCGCCAGATCACAGATAACTCTATTCCACGGCGAGCCACAGCTGTTGGACACAGAACTGCAGCATTTGGTATCCTCCCTGCTGGGTTTTAGTCCTGCTGTGTGGTCTTATCTCTCCTCTTTGAACCCTCACTCCTCCCTACTGAAATGGAAATGTCTATACCCAGCGCTTTGTGTATCTGAAGTATCTCACTTATAAACAAAGTCTACTTGGGTTCACAGTGAAGAGAATGGAGTGCCTTGGGTCTTAGGAGAGACCTTGGGCTTTTCAGTACTGCTGGTACAGTATAAAATTACAGGGATTTTTGAAGTTAAATGAGATGAATTTTGCATTGAGATGAACCTGAGTCTATGGGGACAGGGTGGAATATTATGGTTTGGATGGGAGATGCCTCACAGGTTGGTGGAACTGCTTAGGAGATTGTGTGGCCATGGGAGGATGGGGACGTACTGGAAAACTGGGTGCCTTGAGGTTTATGGCCCAACCCAGCTCTTTGTGATGTCCTTAACACAAAGAAAGCATGTTGTCAGGTGTTGGGTGTCTCATAAAATGCATGAGTGACATCTCGAAAGTTACAGAGGGGTCATACAGAATGAAGTCACATCAAGCATGGCTTCTGCTGAACTTGAGTGTCTTTCAGACCATCCTGAAGTCAGGACATCAGAAGTCAGGGATGATTGCATGTGTGGCGTGCAGCAAGGTCCTTTCTCAAGGGGTGTTGTCCTATCCATCCAAGGGGTTCTGAGCTCCCGTACTCACTTGTTAGGCTTCTGACCCATCTTTGTCAGGCACTCAGCTTTACACTTAATTCACTAGGCCACCTGTCTAGCCTCTTGCAAAATCCACAGAAGTATACAGCCATCAACATACCGCCCATGTACTGCCCGTGCACATATAGTCCAAGTTCATACCAGATACACACGCTCTCATACTCAGTCATGCATGGACAGCCCACACCCTATGGCCCTGCAGGCGCACAGCTGCCCCCTCTCCTCTCCCTGCTGACTCAGAGTTTTGCTGCACTCCTAAGTCCCCAAGGGACACACACTCTTTACCCAACCTCTTTTCTCCCCCAGCAACCTTTCCCCCTCCCCTAATACCTACCTAGTGCAGACAGACTTCACAATTCGGCCCCTCATGCACTGTACCAGCGGACCAGCCTCCCCCCACCCGCCAGACACAGACTGCCCAGAGACACGATGCATTTACTCTGCCCTACTGACCTCTCTCACTCACGGACACAGAGCCTGCTCACAGATCACCAAGCCAAGACCTCAATGCTCTGCAGCTCTCTCTCGCCTTCCCTTCTGGGGACAGCCAGGTCGCCATTGCCTTAGACAGAGTTCCCAGCCTTCCAGGGGGGCTGTGAGACCCAGTGAACAGCTGGATTGGAAGAGCTCCAGTGCCAGGTGCCCTGACAAGGTGGCAGTGAGAGCCAGAGCCCCCACTACCCGCTTCCCAGGCCTTACTGATCTGGCTCAATTTATTTGGAACCCAATAAAAGACTAAGATAAAAATAACTCCCAGGAAGTGATCACTAATTACATGCAGGTGCTAATGGCTGCTGGCTCACTGACTGCCCCAGTCCTGCCTCTGTGTGTTTGGGGGGGGGGGGGATATCATTCCAGAGTAGCTGCTCCTGATCTGCATAACGGACCAGGCCTGGCCACTCACCCACCTCCCTGATGGCCTATGCTCAATTAACCCCAGACAGAAGGACACACATCCAATAAGCCGAGGCCAGGTGCACACTCCAGCGTCATCTAAAGGACAGTCATCGTGGTCCTCAGAAGGAAACTCTGTGACTCAAACTCACATCCTGCAGCAGACACTGAGGCTGAATACAAGGGGTCACACCTCCAGAGATGGTCCAAGGACACTCCTTCCTCTGGTCCTTCAGGGCCTTTGTCCCTCTCTTCATTTCCTGATAGTCAGGAATCAGCAGAGGAGGCAACCAGGTCAAGGCAGGACTGTGAGTGGCAGCCCAATGGCTTAGTGTATGGGGTCTTATTCAAGGCAATGGGGATTCTGTACCTGAGTCTCTGAGGGCGGAGCAAGCCACCTTCAGCATCCACACAAACACAGGCTCCCTGGAGGAAGGCTAGAAGGGATGCCTGCCTCATGGTGAGCCTCTTGTCAACTGAAGCAGGCCAGCCGGTTTCAGGGCACCCAGGGAGTGATGGCTGGCTGTTTTGACATGAGTATCAGCAGAGACACTCATATGCTCCATTAGCTAGTCAGTCCCTTCTGAACGGATCTCCAGCAATGACCCCTCCCCCCCGTTCTCTACCCCAGACAGCACGTCGAGTCCTTCCGGACACAGCCAGGTCCCCAATAAGGCTATGCCAACTGCCACCACTACCCAGGACACCAGTGCTACAGCCTAATGCCTTCTTAACCAGTTTGGACTCCTCTGTGCCTGTGCCAACTCTCTTTCCCACAAACACGCCCTTCCCTAAAGGCAATTGGCCACTTCTGGGCCTTTTCTCTGGAAATCAGTCTTTGACATTCTACACAGCCAGCCTTCCTCTGGATACCATAGCAACCCTCCCCTACCCCACCCTTACCCTTGCCATTCCCTTAATTTTACTGGTGTCCAAAACCCCTTGTTAAGGACATGGACCTGATGTCTACCTGGGCATGCTCAAGCTCCTCAGCGCTATCACGCCAAAGGAACAGGGACTTATAACTAAGCCAGTTTGGACCTAAGTGCCCTCAGCCTCTCCTGGGCTTTTGAAGGGGCTGTCTGTTTCAGGACAGTTCTGTCTTTGTTTTTCCACTCAGGTGAGGGTCTGACAAGGGCTCCCTCACCCTCTCCTACCTGAAGTTCTGAGGACACCTGAACAAGGACACCTATCTGAATATCTGGCAAAGAGTAAGTAAGACCCTGGTAGAACAGACAGAGAAACTGAGGCTTCTGCGGCAGAGACAAAGTTTGCACCCAGATACCCACACCTGAACCTTCAATACCTATGCTCTGATGAAACCCAACCACCCCACCCACCTCCACACCCACCCCACCATCAAATCCAACTCAAAGTCTCAACAGTGCTGAGAGCTGCAGAATATGGAGTTGTCTCTTCTGCCACAGATGTGGCTCTTCTGGATCTCCGAGGGGCTCTGTCCTAAGCGCATAGCGCCACAAGTCTGGTAGGCAGTTGAGCATGCCACAGGACTGATCCCCAGCCTCTGGCTGCAAGCTGTACCCACTGCCCTGACCAGCATTGGGGCTGTCTGTTGACAGCCTGGAAATGCCCCAAATTCAGAAATCCAGATACCATTTCTGCAGACCATGTAGCCCTTTTGTGCCATCATAGAGTTCCTTTGGAATAGGTTTTCTTGGGCTACAGCAGAGAGCTGACCCACAGGCCCACTCTGGGGAGCTGGCGTCTCTGGGAGGACAGACACCAAGTAGATGAACAGCCATCTGGATGTGGCAGTGTCTCAAGTCAGTACGAATGGGATGAGGGCTCAGTGAGACAAGCAGAATGGGACACAGGAAAGCAGCTAAGATGAGGCATCTTGCAGGGTCCAAAGGCAGCTGTGTTGCCCTCACGCCACAGAGCTGTGGTGCTCAGGCTGGCTGACCTTTGAAGCTGTGCCTGTTCCCCACTTACAGTCAGTTTGGGTCTCGTTCAGTCACCATCAAGCATTCAGGAGGCACACGTGACTGGTGGCTACCTTAGGACCGTGAGGGTTAGGAGCAATGGCAATTCGATGTTTCTTACAAGAGAGGGATCAGGGAAGACCCCCAGAGTAGGTGACTTCTGAGCAGGATCCTAAAGACAAGGGAGAGAATCAAACAGCTAACTAGGGGAAGAGTAATCCAGACAGAGAGGACAGCCTGCATCAGCCCATGAGGAGACAAGGTCAGAGACACATTGTCCTGTCTGCTCTGCGGTCACTGGAGAAACTTTGGCTCTTCCTCTGACAGGGCACTGCCAGGCAGTAGAGCCCCAGCCAGGTGTGGGTTCTAAAGAGAGTGCACATTGTCTCAGTGTAGAGCTGTATTCTAGACTCTTGGCTGTGCAGCCTTGTTTTGCTGTTCAATAGTGGTCCACACAGCCATGTCCTATATGCTGCAGGACACATGGTGGTCATCTCAAAGTGGAAGTTAACCGATGGAAATTGGGCATGGTGGCACATGCTTGGAATCCCAGCACCCTAGAAGCCAAGACAACAGGATCATGGTAGGTCAAGGCCAGCCTAGGCTGCATAGGGAGTTCCAGGCCAGCTGGAGAAGGAAGGAGGAAAGAAAGGAGGAGGGGACTCGCAGGTCACAGCCCAGTGCCGGGGTCTTGGCTTCTATGCTGTGGGAAAGGGCTTGCTGCCCTATGCCACTGCATTTCCCTCAGGCTTGGGCCTCACTCCCTACATTCCTTGGATAGCTGCAGGTGATAGACAGCTCTATAGAGAGGCTGCCCTCAGGCATCTCACTGGGCAGCTTCCACTTCCTTTGACCACGCTAGCAGGGCTGCTGGGAGGGGCCTTCTGATCCTACTAGGAAGTCCTCTTCCAGGCACCCTGCCCCCATCTCAGCCTCATACTCCTCACCTTCACCCTACACATAGCCTCGCCTCTCATATGGGACTGTGGGCAAGAACTTCTCCTCTCTGCCTGTGCTTCTCCTTCTAAAGATACTCAGTCACTCAGCAAACACGTACAGAACATCTGCTTGCTCCGGTACTGCTAGGGCTACGGATAGAAAGCCATGAATTAGAAAAAGTCACCTTCCCTTGGCATCAGCCTTTCCAATTTGGTGATGGGGTGTCCAGATCCCTTATTTTGTGGGGTATCCAGATTCCTGTCTTCTGAGAACATGCCAAGAAAGAACTTGCTCTCTACCCCAGGATGGTGGTTGCTCAGGAGATGTACCGCTTTGGAGGGCATGGTCTCTGGTGAAGCCCATTACAAAAGGAATTTATGCTAGATTCAGGGAGAGCGTACTGATCTCTTCTAGAGGGATAAACTCTGAAACTGGAAAAAAATAGTCTTCATTGCCTATAGAAATATAAACAAATACTTTGAAAATTCTGCATCACTAAGAAAAGGAAGGGAGAAAATGGGGGGAAAGATTGATGTAATGGGCGCCCCATCTATGAGCAGTCCCACATTTTGGGAAGGGGTGGAACCATGTAATGTCCTTTTGCTGTCCAGGCCATACACACAGGATTTAAAAGAGAAAAGTCAAGAGAAGGAATACCACACCCCCATTTTTAAACCTGGCACCCCTCAGAACTCCCTGGTGAGTTGAGGCTTCCCTAAAGCCGGGATGGTGGCCAGAGGTGGGAACTGGGTTTGTGGGTAGAGAGAGACAAGTGAGATAGGAATGGTCTGCAGAGGGGGCAAGGCCAGGAACCAAGGGCCTCAGGCACTGGGACACCACTGATGGTGAGAGCAGTGGGGTGTGGTCTAGGAGTGATACTGAGTGTCTTCAGAGTCCCCTCACTCTCCTTGATGACAGGAGGATGTGTCTTTACTGCCTGGACGTCTCAGCCTTCTCTGAAAGGCAGTCAGTAGCTGTGAGAGAGGGTTCCAGAGCCCACCAGCCCAGGTATAGCTTAGCTCTGAGCCATGCCAGCCGTGCATGTACGCTCAGGCCCATCCTAAAACTGAACTTGGTCATAAAAGCTTGCCTCGGGTGGTTGAGAGCATCACCTGAGTTAACTGTCGAGTGTCTGAGATACAGCAAGCGCCCAACACATGGTAGCTTTGCCCCCATCCCTGCCAACATGTTTTAATCTCCTGTATTAACTTCATGCCTCCTGAGAGTGGAGACAACTTGGGCCATGCCTGCCAAACAGATGCTGCCAGTCTGAGGACCAAAGGAGGAGGTAGTCAGAATCTAGGCTCCTTTGGGGGGCAGATCCATAGTCTCTCACCATCTCGCTCCAGGGCCTTGTGAGACCCCACTGCAGAGATCCATCATGGATGTTCTTGCCGCTGCTTTCATTCCACAAACTGAGCCCTAGGATGGCCGTTCTATCAAAGGACCCTACAGTGTCCCTTGAGGTCTGGCCCCTGCTGAACACTTGGAATCCATATACCTAGGCATAAGAGGCCTGGGCAGAGGGTGCGGGGCCCAGGATGGAACGAAAGAAAACTTTGGTTTCACAGGATGCTGCAGATGGGGAGTGGTAGACATGGGGCACCCTGGCTGAAACCCAGCCTCCTCCCCCTGCGCCCCTCAGTGGGAGGCCCACGAGTGCTCACCTGGAGCCATAAACAAGATGGTTCTGAGCCCCACCTGTTGCCTGGCATGAATGCCAAGACCTGCGGGGGTGGGGTCCCCAAAAAGGAAGCATCATCCATCCTGATGTGCCTATGCCAAACTTTTGAAGCGCTATGAAAGCTTCCAGACCATTGCTCTGCCAAACCTCACCTGTGAGCCAGTCAGTCACCCTCCTCCAGCCCATCTGGGCTTGAAGCTGAAAACCCAGCTAAGTCTCAGTAAGCTGGTCAGCCTCTGCTGCTTCAGTTTCTACCCAAGGCAAGGGCAGGGGACATTCCGGGACATCTCAAAAGGTAGCCCAGGGGGGGTCTGAGGAGGAAAGCCTCTGGGCCACCATGTGGTCTCCCTGGGGCCTGGTAGTAAGCATGAGGATTTTCCTAGGGTGCAGGAAGTTGGCATGCACCCCACCCAAGGCTCTCAGCTGTTCTGCTGCTCTGAGCAGGAGTTTGCCCTGAAGCAACAGTCAGCCTGGTTGGGTGGTCCCTCGGGAGGCAGCTGGGTTCCTAAACCCAGACTGCAGGCCTGCCTCCACCTGAGCTGTGAGGACTCTGTCTACCTTGTCCATGATGGAAGGAAAGGCTGTAAGCTCTGTCTGCCCTGAACCTGCTCCATGCCAACTTATATGTTCTGCATGACAGGCTGCAAGAGCAAGTTGCAGGTAAGGGTCTCTAGACAGGTCCTCAGGTAGGTCTGAGGCCCAAGCCCAGGATGAGGGAAGCAAGTTCCTTTCAGTAGGAGATCAACAAAGAGGACACAAGTACCCTTTCCCTGAATAGTCCACAGGAGTGCCTGCTCTAGAAGCTTGGATTTTGAGTGGAATGCAGTGGAATGGGCATCACCCATGCCCTAGCAATGAGAGAGGGTAGTGACCCTCCAGATAAAGGGTGAGTGAGCATTTTTTTCTTCTCTGTTTCCCCTCTCACAACCACTACTTTTTTTCTTTTTTTAATCTTCAAAGAGATTTGCAGAACCGAGCTAATTAATTTCCCAAAGCGGTGGGGCCATCACCTGTCTCCCTCCTGAGTCCCGCCCCAACCCCCAAGCATCTGGAGAAGGAGATGGCAGAGGGGATAACTCAGCTGGCAGAGGCAGAGGAGAAGGGAGGGCGGGCCGACCTGCAGCAGCCCAGATGCAGGGAGAGGAGATTAGAGAGGCAGGAGGCCAGTGGGCAGGCCTCCACCTGCCCTTCCAGGAGCAAGCTGCAGCCCAGCTCTGCAGTGGGCTGTGTCCCTGCATCAGCCACTGTACCAGCACCACCAAGACCAAACTCTACATGGAGAGAGCCCTTTTGACCTGTGCCCTGGGTCTGGTATGTGAGAACACTGATTCGTCCAGGGCTCATCCACTCCCCTTTCTTATTTAAATATTCAGAGGAATGTTAACCTTGCTCTCAGCCCTTCTGTCCCTTCATGGGGAACAGGAGTCACTCATAGAAATGAGGCATAAGCCCCAGATTGCAGAACCTGATGGCTGACAAGACAGATTACCAGGCAACAGGATGACTTGTGGGTGGAAGCAGAGAGGCACAGAGACGTGCTGTGACTTTGTTGCAGAGACATTTGGTCTCGCATGGTGGTTTGATAGCTAAAAGGTGTTTTCCAGAGTGGAATGAATTAGCAGACAGAAGATTCAGACAGAGAGGGTGACAAACACAGAGCAAGCAGGCAGAGGAGTCTGGGAAATGAGTTCCTGCTGACTGGGGAAGGTAGATCACTGAAGATGGAAGCCACGGAGAGACGTGGGCTTGCAGGGTCTCAGGCAATCCCTGGCCTCTACTCCCCACTCTGTGGTGTACAGAGATGATAGTGGAGTTGGCTTCTGTGGGAAATGAAAGGTACTGAGTGAACCAGAGACTACCTACCAGTGGGCAGCCACGGCACTTCCAGCTGCTGGAGGGCTGAGGGGAGGGAGCCATGCTCAGGACATGGAACCCTGATTCAAGGGCAGATAAGAGGTGCCACCCACAGTAGACTGGGCTCTCATACATCAGCATAGACAGAAGTTTCTGTCCTTCCTGGTCCTGTAGCTGTTCAGTCCCAAAGAAACACACAGAGGCTTCTATTAATTATAAACTGTGTGGCCTATTAGCTCAGGCTTATTACTAACTAGCTCTTACAACTTAAATTAGCCCATGATTCTTATCCACATTTAGCCACATGGCTTGCTCAGTGCAGCATTCTCATCTTGCTCCCTGTGTTTGGTAGGTGACTGCATCTCTGCCTTTCTTCGCAGAATTCTCCTAGCTTGGTCACCCTGCCTACACTTCCTGCCTGGCTTCTGGCCAATCAGAATTTTATTAGAATTTTCACAGTGTACAAGAGCATTCTCCCACAGCACATCAGTTATCAAGGTAATTCCACACAGACATGCTTGTTGACCAATCCGATCTAGGCAATCACTCAGTTGAGAGTCCCTTCTCAGGTGACTCTAGGCTGTGTCACCTTGACAAAACTAACCAGCAACATAAAAAGGAGTTCCAAGGTCATGGGGGTGGCCTTTGAGCTAGCTTAAGGGATCACAGATGTCACTCGTTGCCTGCCATAACCTCTCCAGTCATGGTCACAGACAACTGTCCTCACTCCAATACCACACCCGGTCATGGTAACAGTCAAGCCAAGAAGAAAGGAAGACCATGATCCACACATACCCTTTTCTAGAGAAAATCACACCCAGGAGCCCCCAGAAGTCTTCCCCTTAAATCTTCTAGGACAACCAAAGTTACACACCTCTCCATGGGTCAGACTTGGTCAAGGGATGTGAGGCTCCTCAGATCAGCCAAACGCAATCTGAACCTGTCCCCTGAGTTAAGCACTACACTGTCACAACTAATTCTTGAAACAGGAAAGACCAAATATTTCTACTGTTAACATTCTAAATGTTTTTTTTTTTTAAAAAGCAACCTCCTTCCTCACATTGTGTCTCTGACCTTGTGTGTTTCTCTTATCAGTCTCAACTCCAGCAGTCAGATTTTTTTTCTAGAGAATTAGCTCCATGGACCCCCAGTCACTCTTCTCAGGCACACATCTATCAGCTCTGCCTGTACATCTGGGCACTTGGCATGTGACCCCAGGGAGAGATGGGTGGGTGCCAGCACCCTGGACCCATACTTGATGGTTCCAAGTCACCAAGAGCCAGAATCCCACCAGGAAACAGAAACCACTGTAATGTAACCTATAGGGACTGGACCGGCTAGGTAAGGGAGAGCTGGAGACCAATTTCTCTTGGCAGTCAAGGGAAAGTTGCCTTGGGAGCTACCTTGCAGTAGTGGGCCCCAGAGAGGACAGACCCTGCTTCCGGAAGCATCATGGAGAAGGTGGGAGGGTGGCAAATATTCTAGGCAAAGAGCAGCAGAGCTCAGAAACAGAGAATGAGCATTCGCAGTACCGGAGTGAGAAGCGAGGCAGGGCAATGCTGTGCCTGCCACCTCCTCATGGCAGAATCTCAAGCTGGGCACGCTCTGAGATGAAGAGGAAAAGAAAAGCAGGAGAGCCTGTGGTACGTATGTATGTCCCCACACACAGGGGTGGAAAGGAGGGGAATGAGAGCCTATGGTATATATGTGCCCCCACACAGAGGTAGAGAGTTCATGGTCCATATGTGTCCACACAGAGGTGGAGAGGCTAGGCCTTGGCACGGCTGTCCACTTCCCGTGCCATGACCTCACTCTTTATGCTTCAGTGCCTGGTCTCTGGGTGAAAGCCACAGACGCACCCAGCACAAAGGATCATGGTGAGGCTTGTGTGTTTGTAGCATTTTAAACACAAGCACTCTCTGATTCAGGGCAACAGGCATCAACTGGTCTTCATTCCTAGTAAATGTTCTCAGCCTTACCCTGCAATGAGCCCTGTGCCAGGGCTGTGAGAACAGAAAGAAGCCTCTAAGTCTATGTATATATTATATATACATGTACATTTCTATATCATACACGTGTATAACATAGACATAATAGTTTGGTATATGTACATTATATATTATTATGTTAATATATTATAAACATATAATGTATTACGCACATATATGCATGCAAATAATATGTATTTAATATATGTGCATACTTTAAGCCAAGTATATATTATAATACCTTTGTCAGGTATTAACAACTCCTTGTCATGAGCCTGAGTCAAACAAATATAATCTGAAGTGATTTATTGAAAGAATTGAGAAGTGTTAACAAGCTAGGAGAAGCCAAGACCTGGACATCCGAGGGAACCCAAGCAGAATACCTCCCCTTTCTGTCTCCATTTGGGGCTTCCCCTTCTTCTGGAAAGTTGCATGGAGCACAGCCACTTAGGCCTATGTTCTGGAATCTGCACACATTGCTAAAATCAACACAAGGGATGAGAAAAGCTACTGGCTATACACTCAATATAGACAATACCATTATTTGTTACATGTGAATGAAAACCATCCCGAAAGATTATTGTCTAAGATCACAATAATGTCAGAAAATATGCAAATACAGATTACCTAGGAATCCCCAGAAGGTGTCAGAAACTCAGCCCCAGAGCTAAGTGTACTGCAAGATGGCGGAAATTTTAGCAGTAGCCCAGTATGGAGACGCTTCATAATCATGGGTAGGTATAGTTAATGTTGCAAAGGTGTTTGTTGAATCCTAAATACGATTCTAAACAAAGGTCCAACAAATTTACCTAGTGATTCTGACAGACTAATTTTAAATTCTATTTGGGAAGGAGGAGGAAGAGGAGAAGGAGAAGATTAGAGCAATGTGATTAAGAAAAGCTGTAAAACACAAGATCAGCACGCAAAACTCAGCTGTGCTCCCATACAGCAGCAGCAAGCAACGGGGTGCAAGACAGCAGAGCTGGGGCTCCAGCACCAGAAACTGCATTTCCATAGCATGTGCCAGGGTGGGGTTCTAGTGCCCTTACCTCCCAAATACAGGAAATCTAGAGACAATTCTGATTATAAAAGAACCAAAAAGAATAAGCCACAACAAGAACAAGTCACACAGAGATACCATGAACAGACGGTGTTGAAGCTCGCACCCTGGGAACTGCAAACCACTGGAAAAAGACAGCCTGTGGCCATAAAGCAAACTGGTGCTGTCACCATGGCAACAAAGACAGCTGTTTCAATGCAATCCAGATAAAAATATCTGGTTGCGTCTTTTGCACAAATTGACAAGCTGATTCTAAAATTCCTGAGAACGCCTAGTGCGATCCTGAAAAGGAACCAGTCTGCAAAGTTTTAAGACACATCCCCAGCAACAGGTGAGTGTGGGGCCCGTACAGCAAAATGGGGCAGAATAGGAAAGCTCTGTATCTGTCACCAACGGGCTTCTAGCAGGACACTGAGACAGTCCGGTGACAAAGGAGCACACTTACATACAACTACCATCCACACTGCAAACCAATGGATGTGGAACCAACTTCACATCACATATGAAAATGAGGTCAGAATGGAGCAACGCTGTAAGTGTGTGAGTTAAAGAACTCCTAAGAGGAACATTCTAGAGAAGGGCTGTAATCTGGGGTTAGGAAAGAGCTGCTTGACCACAGGTTACCCAAGAAAACCTTCAATAAATTAGACTTGATCAAAATCACAAACTTGTGCCTTTAAGATCTGAGACACAAGCATTTACCTGATGGAGGGCTAGTATTCAAAACAGAGAACACTCACAACTCCACAGAAAAAGAAAAGAAAAAGCAACCAAAATAAAATGTAAAACAGTTTGAAGAGAAATTTCTCCAAGAAGGATAAACCAATGGCCAATAAACACATGCAAAGATACATGGCACAGCATCAGCCATGAATCCAAAGCACACCACCAAGACACAGCACACCCACAAGGGTGACTGTCATCCCGGACTGACAATAGCATGCGCTGCCCAGGATGTGGGAATAAGAACTTCACACTCTAATTGCAGCAACATGAAGTAGTACAGCCTCCACAGAAAGGCCAGACAGTCCCTCAAAGCTTAAAGTTGCCACATGACCCAGCAAATTCACTACTTACTAGTCACTCCAGAGAACCGAAGACCTAGGCTCATACAAAAGCTTGTACAGAAATGTTCAGCACACCACTGTTCTCAAGAACCAAAAGGTGCAAACAAGTCACATGTCCATCCCCTGATGAATGGTGGATTTACACAATGAAATGTTATGTAGACGTGATTGCTAGGGGCAATGAGGAGTGCCGCTAATCGCGGGGTTACTTTCAGAGAGAAGGTTCTCTATAGCTATAGCAGTACTTACAACCTAAATGGGATTATACAATTCAAAATATGTTGGATGGAATGTGGGGTATATCAACATAAAAAAAAAACAGAGAAAAAAGATACGAGTCTATGAATGAATAAAAGCCAAGAGCCAAGATGTGCCGGAAGACGAGCCAGGTTTGCCTTGCCAGTCACCAAGATGTCCTCTCTCACTCATCGAGTCTCAAGATGGGTACTGGGCTCCTTGCAAGCTTGATGCCACTACCATGCTACTGTGCATATCACTCAATTAGTGAGGGGCCCCTTGAAAACACCACTGGTGACATTCCACAGATGTTTGCAGGTATCTCTACTCCCTGACCTACAAGGTGATAAATCATTCTGTCAGAGGTGCAGGGATATTAAGGCCCAGCTCCAGACATCTAACAGGCTAAGGACACCCAACATGCTGGGTGTAGGTAATAGGCTGTAGCTAGCTGGTCCCAGAGCTGTCTCTGAGGTGCAGGGATATTAAGGCCCAGC